>NC_091000.1:61403333-61746666 GCF_041146395.1 Eulemur rufifrons | reverse complement strand
GCATTTCATAGAGGCACTCTCTTGGTGCTTAGTATACAAAAAGCAGATGAGAAGAAGAGTGCATTTTTTTTGCCCACTAATTTCACTAATTTGTGTTATTGGGTGATCAAATATCCTTACTTAAGGGATTAGCCACTGCTATACCATTTTATTTCAGTGTTCCAAGAATTCCTTTGGAGATTAAAAACAAATCCTTGGAATAAGGATCCAATTTTTTTAGTCCAAAATTACTTCTTGGGACACCAGTGCAAAATATCAGAAATGAGCTAATCCCTTAAGAAAGGGATATTTGATAACTCAATAGCACAAATTAATTGTGAGAATGCTCAGGGAATCCAAATGCATTATAATTAATTTAATTCTTAAGAAATACATTGAATAATGTACCTGGTTAATCCCCATAAATGTAACCTAGTGGAGGGAGGGTGGGAGTTGGCGTTCTTGCCCTTCTTTGATTTTATAAGCCAATAATCAGCTTGAAGTTCCAAGAAGCAGCCCTACAGTCGACACACACTCACATGTAAAAGGCTGTGCAAGCATGTAAATTATGCTGCAAAAAGACAAATATCATTTTCAGTTTATAAATATATGGAAACAGGTATGGGCTTATGGCTCCTACTACCCAGTGTAATAAAGTCTTCTGCAATAGAATGATTATGTCCTTCTATAAAGAAAAAAGTCGCATGATAGAGAAAAGAGCCTATTCGGTGAACACATTTAATGCTGAACGCATATATTGTGTTTCACAGACTTAATGACTCATTTTATTTTTCCCCCAAGAGGTCCAGAGTTACAAAAGCATTATATTTTAAGTTGCGAATTCCTCATTACAGAAATGTTTTATGTACTACTGCATTCAGATTAAGCTTCTCTAGTGATATCAAAACTAAAATTTGGTTATCATGCCTAATTTATGGGCCACTTGGCATGCTTCAGCAAGAGACACTTTAGCAAATAAGATTGGTAAGTTGTCAACCACCTTAAATAATATCTTGGCTACGTACACCATGAGCTTCTTTTCCAACAAAGACTGTCAACGTCCTCAAGCCCTTTTTATGAAAACCATTGGCCGTCCAAAGCGGCAGTCCAAAGCTAAGTGGCAAGAATTCTAGAAAAGAGGTGTAAGTGATACATTGCTCCTCTACTAAAATTAAATACAGGTCACCAAAACCATAAAACCTGATGTACATCTAGCCAACAGCTGAGTGTTCCAGGTAGGTAGCATCAGAGGACATGGCCAATTCATATGATTTTTCCATTTAATGATAACTTCAAAAAGAGCATAAAGCACCATTCCTTGCCACAATCTTCGTGCCAGCTCAGTCCTGCTTTCTTCTAGGGCAGGTACTATGGGATGCTAGCTAGGAAAAGCAAAGCCTTGCTTTCCATCTTACTCCCACCTCTGTCTGTGTGACTTTGTGTGGCTAAGTTCAGGTCATTGTCCCTCCATTTGTCCTCCAATGAACAGCCATTGCTCATTGAGTGCAAATGTCCTGAATGCCCACCTTGTGTGCACAGTTACATAAATGTGTTACTGTCCAGTCCCAGAGGAAGTGACCATGCAACTGAGGGAGCAACAGTAAATCACAAGAGGTTAAAAAACAAAACAGAATGAAATAACCACCAAAGCCGACTCCAGATGACAGCCACAGCAAGCAGATGACTCAATGAAGGAGGAGTGAGTCAGACAAGAGATTTTTATGGAGGAGGTGACTTGGAGGTGACTGGGATTGAAGCAGACAGAAAGGAGAAAGAACTATTGTTATGATTCCATACTCGTGTGCCCACTTACTACCCATGTGCAAAAAGGAGGCACTGGATTAAGCACTCTTACTGCTCTTTCATATCTTTTATACTTGTCCCTTTTTTTTAGTTTTCCTAAAAGGAAGGGAGAACATAAAGATGCTGTGGGCACAGCCTGGAACTGAGAGACCAAGAGGGCTCGCCAGCCCAGAGCATCAGTGTGGAAAAGGGTCAAGCCGAGGCTGGTTCCTACTGGCAGCGCCATGAGAACCTGGGCGAGGCCTCTCCAGAGGCACCGCCCCTCCAGGAAGGGGAGTAGAGCAGCAGACTGGCTCACTGCACAGCCGAGGCAGGGGGACGGCGGGCAGAGAAGGGCCCACTGGAGGGAAGGGTCCTAGTAGGCATCAGATCGTCCTACAGTCTCCTCGCCTTGCCATGCCTTCTAGGCTAATCCATTGTTGATTTTCCTTCAACAAACAGGAAGCAACTACCATGTGACAGGCACAAGATTTCTTTTTTTTTTTTTTTTTCCTGAGCTCTAATAAGAGAGACTATGGCTAAAACAGCAGATGTAACAAGTTCAGAGACAAAAGAAGGGTCCTTCCAGGTCTCTCTTTGTCTTTTTGTAGGTATCTTTTAATTTTGCTAATGTATACCTTCCTTGTTTGTCAAACAGGGAAAGTGTCTTGTGCTTCACAATCTAGTATTTGATTGTGAACCCAAATGAGATATTTTGGGGGGTTGTATTTGGATTCTTTTTTTTTTTTTTTTTTTTTTGAGAGAGTCACTCTGTTGCCCAGGCTAGAGTGCCATGGTGTCAGCCTAGCTCACAGCAACCTCAAACTCCTGGGCTCAAGCGATCCTCCTGCCTCAGCCTCCTGAGTAGCTGGGACTATGGGCACATAACACCACACCCAGCTAATTTTTTCTATTTTTAGTAGGGAGGGGTCTTGCTCTTGTTCAGGCTGGTCTCCTGATCTCAAGCGATCCTCCTGCCTCAGCCTCCTGAGTAGCTGGGACTATGGGCACACAACACCACACCCAGCTAATTTTTTCTATTTCTAGTAGGGAGGGATCTTGCTCTTGTTCAGGCTGGTCTCCTGATCTCAAGTGATCCTCCCACCTTGGCCTCCCAGAGCGATAAGATTACAGGCATGAGCCAACGTGCCTGGCCTTTTTTTTAAGGTTTTATTTTATTTTTAATTGACACATAATAATTGTACATATTTGTGGAGTACCGTGTGATGTTTCACTACATGTACACACTATGTAATGATTAAATCGGGGTATCTAGCATATCCACCATTTCTGAAGCATTTTGAAGACTAATTAGCTAATTCCAAAAAGTCTTGGGGTTCCTGTAAGAAACATGCTTCCTCACCCTCCTCTCCATACATCATGTGCACTTAAGTCCTCAGGTTGTCTGTCTTTTACACCCACAGAAAACGTACAGTTAAGCATTATAAAAATGCCTGGTCTTAGCATGCATTTATCATACAGAGAACACAGAGTATATGCAACATGCAGATGCAAAATTCCACAAGTGAACACACTGAAGTTAATTGTCCTGTGTTTGTGACTTTAAGCTAGCGAAGGCCCAGAACTCACTAACGTTCTTTCCCCCGCTGTGGCCCATGGCTTCGGCAGGAGAAAAGAAGACTTTGTCTCTGGGAATCAGTTATTTAATATCTTTCCAAATAAACACATCAAAAGCAAACAATAATACCTATTAGGAAGGAGATATTTAAACCTGAGAGTTAAACATATGAACAAACAGGTTATAAAATAGAATACACACAGCGCCTTAAAAAAGAAAGGAAATTCTGACACCTGCTACAACATGAATAAACCTCGAGGACATGATGCTAAGTGAAATAAGCTAGACACAAAAGGACAAATACTGTATCATTCCACCCATCTGAGGTACTTTCATGATTTTTAGTAGTCAAAATCAGAGACAGAAAATAGAATGGAAGTTGCCAGGGGCTTGGGGGGGAGAGGGAAATAGAAAGTACTCATTTAATGGGTATAATCAGTATACAGTTCCAGTTTTGCAAGAGTTCTGGAGAGTTCTAGAGACAGATATGGTAACAGTTGCACAACATAAATGGACTTAATGCCACTAAACAATAGGAATGTACTTAATGCACCTTTAACTATATACTTAAAGTTGGATAAAATGGCAAATTTTGTGCTATGCATATTTTATCAGAATTTTTAAAAAAACAATGCAGTGGAAATGTGTACAATGAAATGATGTGATATCTATGACTTGCCTCAAAATAATAGTGGGGGGAAGGGATGTTAAGTATAGATAAAATAAAGTTGGCCCTGAGTCGTTAATTATTAGAGCTGAGTAATGAGTACAAGGTTGTGTTTTTTTTTCTTTTGTATATGTTTGAAATGTTCCATTATTTTAAAAAGTTAAAAAATAAAAGAAACCCCAAATGTAGAATACGATCACGATTTGGTTTCCTCTGAAAGCTTATCTGCCTATGTACGCATAGAACAGGACTGCATAAGCCTGCATTGCTTTCAAAATGAAAATTAATTAAATATTTCTTTAAAAATGATGAAATACAATAAAATTTAGTATTTTATTTAATTAAATAAAACAATGAGATTTTAAAAGAAAAAGACTTATACAAGTCACAGAATAACACCTGGCAATCTCACAAGGGGCAGCCTGGGTTCTCCGGTCCTGAACCGGGCGGGGAGTCTTGGTTCTGGGGTTCTGGGTAGTGGCAGCCGAGGGCTGCCTGAACCCTGAACTTACCAGGCCACATCTCCTGCTCCTGCACTTCCTGGACAGACAGGCACAGACACATTCTTCTATTAGCTCCCCTTCCCCAGGTTAGATTGATGAGCCCTGGGTCAACCCCTGGGAGTGAGGCCAGCAGGAGCAATCCGCAGGGCTTTGCTCCAGGCGATCTCTCTGCACAGAGCCCAGACACTGGGTCTGGGAACAGCCTGGTCTGCCCATCCCAAGCCAGGCCCCTTGAAAAGCAGCTCAAGAAGAGGCCCCAGTCCTGCTCTTTGCATGACAATCAGCCCAAGGCAAAGAGCATGAAATGGGCTTGATGTGTAAATTTTGCATTTTATAATGAATATTGCACGCTAACATTTTATGTGTATGCATACACACATAATTTTAGGTCTTCTGCCCTAGTATTTATGTATTTCATGGTGTCCCACAAAATAACAATGTGTATCCACTTGGTCATCCAAAAAGAATGCTAGGTTTTTCATAAGGCTGTATTATATACCTCACATAAGAACTATTTCTCTCAGTATTTATGTGTGGTTACCTCTGAGGCATGATACAACTGGGAAGTTGAATTACTGCCATTGGCTAACGAGGAAGGGCAAAATTCCATTACCTTTCCTCTGACAAGGAGAAAAATAAGACTACATAATAAAGTGTTTCGGAAGCCCCGTGTGGGATAATTACAACTGGAATTTGACCAGAACCCCGTGGCTCCCAGGGAACATCCAGGGTAGTGCGGGGCTCCTGAGCAGTCGCAGTCTTTGGTTTCCAATCTCAAGTGGTGACACAACCCAGCTTGGACAGAAACAAAGTACCAGAGAGAGAAGTAGCCATGAGGGAATTTTCCCAAAATCTTGAAAGGCATTGCATGTGTTTCCTTTTACACATACATTCACTGTTTGCTATTCAGGGAAGGGAGCCGTCATGCTCTTGTCCCTGAGTGCTGCTCCATGGCAGGTCCTGATGCAGGGTATGAAGGGCGAGGCCCACTGGATAAGACAGCCACACCGCACACAGCATCCTCACCAGGTGGCGAACAAGCACAGGTGCACCAAAAGGCCTCTTGAAGGAGCCTCCTAGTGCCTGTAGTAACTTCCCCGCCACTGTCCCTTAGCCGTCTAAATGCCTCGACGGGTGGATAAGATGAATGGGTGACCTCCAAGAAAATGCTGGAGAAAGTAACACTTGGAAGCAAATTCTTATGTCCCTGAATCTGGCCTATACCAAAAATCTTACATGATCCTAAAACCTAGGAAAGTAGTTCAAATATAAAGCAAAAGATCGTAAACATGTATCAAAGATTCCCCTCCCCTCTCCCGTTCTAGTCATATTTTAACAGTCTTATTGGATTATAAGACCTGCCTTAAATATCTCCAGGACAGACACGGTAATAAGTGTCACCTATTTTATGCCAGAGGTTGATAGTAAATTTCCCAGTCACTAACCACATTTCATTTGTTCCTGAGATAAGTTCCGATGGACACCACCTTCTGGCACAGTAAGGGGCTGGTTGGGGTCTCACCTTTATTCAGACGTCTACAGACCTGGGAGGGATGTTATTGGCAAAATCACTTCACCTTTCAGGATGAAATTTTCACCTCTGCAAAATAAAGGGGTTGATCACACTTCCAGTGTCTTTTCCAACTTCACCATTCTATGATTCTATAAATAAATATTAGATAACAAGTTGGAATTGTTTTAATGATGGGAATTTGAGTCAACTATTTAGCCTACAGGGACAATGACCTGGGCAGAGAGTCAGTCCTTGAAATGAAAAATATGCAAAACCACAGGGGAAGATAGAACAAAAACCTTTGACTGCAGGAAGCTATAGGGAACCTCTCTCTCCCTCTTTGCATTCTGTCCCGGTCCCTCCTCCCCCAGCTGAGATGCCCACCTTCCTGATACCCAGAAAGGAAACACATATTATTCATGCAACTGCCAACCATGTGTCATTTTGCTGAATTTCCATTTTTTGATAGGCTCTCTTATCATTAAACCTCTCTGATTCTAGCTCCTTTGCATCCTTCCCACAACTGTGTAATGAGGATGCAGTAAAACCAAAGCACGTAATAAGAGCAAATGACTCCTTTTAAAAAGCTGACCTGAAGTTCTAGTTTACTAACCAAAATGACTGGAGTCAGGCATATTAGTCCTTTAACCTTTTTATTACGTATATACACAAAAACAATTAAAGCTGGGATATTTTTTTTTTCACCAGTGTATTGTCATTTTCTCTTCCCCCTGGCCTTTTTCCATTCCATTTCAAAGAACCTACAGAACATCAACTGCAGAGTCTCTCGCGTTTCCATTCTTTTCCCTCCTTTCCTCTTAACAACTGTCATCCTTTTAAGGCCAGCCAACCTTGGGCTAAGGCTCCACGCAGCAGCGCAGCAAGGTGGGCAGGGCAGCCCCAAACAAGAAGAAAAAAGGAAAGAAACGAAAGGGAAAAAGTTGGGGGGGGGGCAGGGAGGGACATTTAAAGCTCCTCATAAAATTAAATCTTAGATTTAAATTCTCCCTCATATTTTATTGTCTTTTCTTTTCTTTTCCTGTGGTAAATGGTAATTAGAGTCAATAATCTTTTGCTGAGAGAGCACCTTGTCTTCACAGTGTTTATATCATCATCATCAAAGATCTGCCTTAAGGCCCTGGCGTGTTAATAATTTAAGGTGTGCACAGCCTAGTTAGAGCAGGAAGCCTAGTTATTGAGTTTGTAAACCAGCCGATGATTTATGGGAACACCTTGCATGAGTCATGCTCATTAAATAAAATACTTCAGTTTAATAAGGAACATGGGGTAAACAGTTCTTCCCGTTACAGGGTGAGTGTGCAATTGGAAATTGTTGAGTTTTGTCACCAGGTTCAGCAGTGCTATTTTGTCTTAATTGTGTTGGCAGGGTGAGGGAGGGAGGTCCCCGTGTCTGTGTGCATCTGCACATGTATGCACAGCGTGTTGGCCTTCCTCCTCCCCAACAGGGGCTACGAGTCTAGAGTTTTCCCTCCCCTGGGTAGCTGTATCATAGAAGCCAAATCCTCTGATAGAGAGAATGTTAAATCTCTCTCTAAGAGGCTACTAATTAAGAAACCAGAAATGTTCATGGAAATAAAATTACAAGAAAAAATCAATATACGGTTGTTAAATGTAGCCTGCATTTAAGAGCCATAACCATATTTTACTGTTAAACGCTATGGTTTACTCATTAGGAATTCCTAAGCAGACTGAGACAGCAAAAGCCAAACATAGCATTCTGGGTCTGTTTAAAAGAAAATTTGTACACAAGGTAGGCTTTTTTCCCCTTAATAACCCATATCTGGAGCTTTGAAAAAAATACTTGAACCGTTTTGTTGGATGTCAGTGCCGTACCCTTTCCTAACAAACACGATCTGGTGACCACTTGCATTTCTTTTACTCCGAATTAATTGATAGGAGCATAAAGTTGGCACCAAGATGAACAGCTAAGCTTGTTTTGTTTCGCATATTTCTATACAAAATGAACTTTGATATTCGGTCGGGCTTATTGTTCTGTGATCTCTTGTGTACTTCAGAAAAACTTCGAAACACAAAAACAAAAAGTAGGAGAAAGCAAACTGAACTTCTGTTTCACGTGTTTGAAAAGCTCTCACTTCCACATCCAGTTTTTTAACCTTTGGGGCATTTCTGAGCAATACTCAAGAATGCTCTAGAAGCAGAATCACTAAAACAAACAAGTCAATCGCATTCATTTCATAAGCTAAATCTAGTCGCTGCTTTTTATCAGCTTTCTTTTTTTTAAAGCTTTTTTTGGTTTTGTTTTGTTTTGTTTTGTTTTGTTTTTGAGACAGAGTCTCACTCTGTTGCCCGGGCTAGAGTGCCGTGGCATCAGCCTAGCTCACAGCAACCTCAAACTCCTGGGCTCAAGCGATCCTCCTGCCTCAGCCTCCCGAGTAGCCGGGACTACAGGCATGCACCACCATGCCCGGCTAATTTTTTGTATATATTTTAGTTGTTTGGCTAATTTCTTTCTATTTTTAGTAGACACAGGGTCTCGCTCTTGCTCAGGCTGGTCTCGAACTCCTGAGCCCAAACGATCCACCCGCCTCGGCCTCCCAGAGTGCTAGGTTTGTCAGCTTTCTTTAGAAAATAAATGTATCTGGAAAGGGGGCTGCTGCTGCCAGGTGGTTTGCCGAGTGCGTAGGTGTAC
The DNA here is from genome assembly GCF_041146395.1 of Eulemur rufifrons. NCBI lineage: Eukaryota > Metazoa > Chordata > Mammalia > Primates > Lemuridae > Eulemur > Eulemur rufifrons. Next base: position 61,737,972 of record NC_091000.1, on the reverse strand, counting down.
TTTGTGGTCTCCATTTCACCACAGAGAAAACGGCTAATCTGAGTCTCAAATTACGGTGCTTCCTTCCTAGGAATCCTACCCGGTTTCAGTCTGGTGCTCCGTTTGTGCTGTCAACACCGTTTGTCGCTGTGGCTTCCACAGGCAGAAACACTGCATGCTACATTTACCTTCTCAAGACAGAGAGCACCTAATAGCCTGTCCTGATTTTTAAATAAAGTTTTACAGTTTGTTTCCATAGTATATGATATTATTAATATATTCCATTTAAAATGAAAAAGGAATTATGAAATAATGTAAAATCATGCATAATGAACACTTCTGTTGGATAATTTCCTCACAATTATCACAAAGCCATAAAAGTATATCAATAGATTTTTAGTTATCCTAGGCACCATAAATGACCCAAATTCCCAAATATAGTCAATTTTATCCAGCCACAAAATATTAGGAAGTACTACCTTATTCATTTCTCTTCTAAAATCTATTTTATATCTTTTCTTTCCATGCACAGAAATTTTATATAAAAAAGTAATTTCAAGTTGAAACACTTCATTCAAAACATTTTAAATTCCAAGTGGCCTCATGAGCATTTTAATAAGTAACATTTATAAGATAAAACAGACTGTAAGCTTCTAGAAGACCAAGAATAGGTATCTGTACCAGTTTCTATATTATTAGGCCATTAAAGATGAAAAGTCCGATTTCAAATCGAAAGTGTGGTTTATTATATCTCAAACAAGACGAAGTGCAATTAATCAAAGTATACACCTGAACTATTGACAGAGTTTTGCCGTCTTAATGGTATCTTGTTTATATCATCAGTGAAGAGCCTGGAGAGCGAGTAAAGATCAAATCGCAAAAGGTGTTTTCCACAGTTTATTGAGAATTGCATATTTTTCCTTGCAAGAAGTGGTCCAAAGCCTGGAGGAAGTGATAGTCAGCTGGTGCAAGGTCTGGTGAATACGGTGGATGACGGAGAGTTTCCAAGTCCAGCTTCTATAATTTGAGCAGTGTTGTTTGGGCAACACATTTCTTGTAAGAGGATAGGCCTGTCTCTGTTGGCCAATCTTGACTGCCTAATCTCAAGCATCCTCATCATTTCATCCAACTGGTTGCAGTAGACATTCTGCTATAATCGATTAATTAGGTTTCATAAAGCTGAGGTGGATAATACCAGCGCTGCACCACCAAATAGAAACCATTAGCTTTTCTTTTGACAAATATTCAGTTTTGGATGGTGTTTCGGCACTTCAGCTCTATCCAACCATTGTGCCAAAACGCTTGCAACTGTCAAAAAGAATCCATTTTTTATCACTCATAATGATACGTGTGGAAATGGTTGGCCTTTATGTCATGAGAGCAAAGGAAGGCAAGCTTTGAGACGATTTCTCTTCTGATGCTTGTTTAATTCATGTGGAACCCATCTATCCAGCTTCTTTACCTTGCTGATTGGTTTCAAATGGTCCAATATTGTTGGAAGAGTAACATCAAACCTTTCTGCTAATTCATATGTAGTTTGAGATGGATTTGTCTCCACTCCAGCTTTCAGCTCATCATTATCCACCTTGGTCTCAGGTCACCCACGTGGCTCATTTTCAAGATTAAAATCACCAGAACAGAACTTCTCAAACCATCATGTATTGTGTATGTTCTTTAGCCACATCCTTCCCAAACACTTCGTTGATATTTCGAGCTGTCTGCACTGTATTGGTTCCACGACGGAACTCATATTCGAAAATAACACGAATTTTTGACTTATCCATGTTTTCACAAAACTTGCTGTACAAAAAATTTTGAAATATAATCCCAAACCAAAACATACATTTGCAAGACTGAGGATGAACTTTCACAATGAAAATAAAACAAGAAGTGTCAAAGTGAAATGTCAGACATATCAACTGTCAAACTTAATACTTAAGGAAATCAGACATTTCATGCTTAATAATCTAATATATTTAAGTGTCATATAATTAAGTTCTTACTAAATAATGATTGCATTAACAGGACCCAGGCTATTATCTCATGCCTCTTTAGGTTTGGTAGTTTTCCTATAATGACATATAGATCTGGTTGGCACATAATTTTTACAATTTTGGCTTTGATTTCAGAAATGTATGTGTTCAAGAATAAATTAAACAGCAGCTGTAAATCCACAAAAAAATCTCCATAGGTGAGTGTGTTTGTGCATGTGTGCTCTGATAAACTTACTTTAAGACAATGAGACTGAGACCATTTTGATTTTGATAAATATGTCCAGGGTCATATAACCGTTGGTTACTTTGGTTCTTGTAAGAATGAAAATATAACCATCATTCTTTATGTTCCTATAATACTTTTCCCTCTTTTCAGGGCCTCAAGGCACTTTTCCAAGCATGCTTCACCCCAGATTGTTTGCCCTCAGCCCAGTGGAGGAGCAGATCCCTCAAAGTGGAGCCCTGTGCCACAGGGCCTGTACAGCTCACTAGCCTGCAGTCCCCAGACCCCACTCCAAGGGGGGCTCCTAAGGTACAGCCACGTCCCACGCAACCAGCCCTCTCAGTAGAATCTCAGATCAGTGCCTATTGCCATCAGTTTCACTGTCAGGCGGATAATGTTTCCGTTCCTGGGAAAGTCTTCTCATTTTCTGTTCTTGCGCTTCCGTGGATAAGTATCGCAAAAGAAGGGCAGAACATGAACATTTTGGAAAACATTTGTTTCCCAACCTGCCAGCTGCATTTTGCAAGGCATTTGACACGCACTCGGCCTGAGCCCGCACATTCCCCACAGGCCAACTGCCTTTGACGTCAATGGGAGCTCGGCCTTCTGGAGACCAAGATAATATTTGCAAAGTCAGCTTTGCAAAATTCAGCTTTCTCCCCTATGCCACAGATAAAATGATAAGCCTGGGGCCAGCAGAGATAATGTTTTCACAGGGGATTCCCTGGCTGGGCTCTTCTACCAAATCCTAGGAAATCAGTCTTTAAGAAAACCGGGCGAGGCCGCTCAGGAAGGCCTGTCCACCACACCTGTCTGATAGCATCTCAGCTACTCCCTTCAAAGACAACTACAGGGTAGTCATTCTTTTAAATGCCTCTGTTCCAGTGCAGTATATTTTACTCACAGTGCCAAAATGTCAGCACAATGGAAAACAGATTGTTTACCCATACACAAAGATAAATATTTACTAGCCAGCAAATACAAATCCTGTGGGAGTCGACTGGTCCAAAAGCAATCTTCCAGTAGAGGGGCCCATTTTACAAAGGGTGTGTCTTCAGTGCTTTCTGACCTCAGCCATTTTGCAAGGGGACACTTGGGGACACTGTTGTCAGGAAGAATCTGCCGTTTCACAGGCTACATAGCAGCTGCTGCTACGCCAGGGGTCTATTCTGCCGTTCCTGAAACTCAAACAGATATTTTCCCTCTAGAAATAAAATCAGAGATAGTCTAGGGGAAAAACAGTGGTTGGGAGATAAAATCTTTAAAATGCTGTATTAGGAGTTCTCCTTTTTCCTCCCTTTACTTTGTGCGAGGACAGTGATGCTGGACCTCAGCCACCCTGAATGTATAGCCGCCTCCAGCGCCCCAGGGCCAGAGAGAATTCTTTACTGGAGATGCAATCAGCTCTAACCAATCAGTAAGAAGGGTTAATCAGCTGATCGATTGGTCCCTGAGCAGCCAAGACCTGGCTCCTCTCTGACTGGCTCTAGCCTGGCCTTGGGGTAAGAGGTTGGGAACTTTTAATTATCCGCCACAGCTACTGCTCTGATTGAATGGTCAATGGGTTTACTACTGAGGCGGCGCTGCTTGAATAATAATAGAAAACAATGTGAACGCTGGCGAGTGCAAACAGAGGGCCAGAAAAGGCACTTGGATATGTAGAATACACGTTAAGACGAGTTAATTGCCTGGCAGAAATCAAATTTCAAAGGTCTGAGAGGTGTTTTATCCAAGTGGGGTAGGTGCTGGGGGAAACAGCAGCGAGATGGCTTTTTCTTTTGTTTCTCTTGGGTCTGTGACCATTGCTGGCTACACACCGTTGCCCCAGGACAAAGGATAACGTGCTTACCCCGGTGGTTAAAAAATGATCACAGGAGGAAATTCGTATTTTGACATTCACGGGCACTGTCAGGGTTTAATTATTTTTCTTTGTGAATTTCCTTGAAAAGGAGCAATCCCCCTCCCCCAGTTCCACCATGTAGGATGTGCTTATTCTGTGGTGGGGGGAGGGAGGCAGGGGTGGGGGAGATGGGGATGCCCGGATGCATGATTAAATCGTGCCAAAAAATATAGTGTGCACATCCAGGGGGTTTGAAAAGCTTTGTTCAACTGTGTGATTTGGAGACCTTTCTTTCCACTTTACATTCCCCAAACAGAATAAATCATTACTCCAATAACTCGCTATAACATGCTGATCTTTCCTTTCTCTGATAAAACAGCTCACTTGTGGTGGTTCCTTCTTCCCTTGAAGATAAAACCAACAAGTGCCTCAGAATAAAAATGACATCTGTGTTCAAGTCCTCTGAGAGTGTCACAGTGGCAGCAAATGCCCCAAAAGGGCAAGATAACCAGCCAGCAAGTCTGTGTGCTGGCAGGGAGGTTAGCAAAAGATGTGAGCCGTTTCATAGGACTGCTGAAAAGGATGTTTGCATTTAATTTTTTTAAAAAAGGAAGAAAGAAAAGAATCGTCCATTTGGCACAGAGACCAGTGTTTGGAGGGATCTGGGGAAAAAAGTCAACTAGAACCCCTTTGGAAAGTGTCAACCGGGATCCTGCTCAAGACCCTCAGATTGTCATAGATCAGAAATCATCCTATTTCCGCAGATTCCGTGTTAAAAATTTGCCTTTCTCCAGCGATTTCACATAAACACGGAGTGTTCATCAGGCTCCGCCAGAGTCATTACTATTTATATTACCATACCCTGGCTGTGTGCAGTCAATTCATAATTGTCCAGTTTTTCTAATTAATCACAAAAGATTTTTGTTTTGCCTGCAGCTAGTTCTGGGGTGACTCACGATGGCAAGCCAAAGCTCATACATCAAACACAGGCCCCTTCTCTCTCCGGCCTTCTGCTGGGGAATGCTGCTCGGCGCTTCTCCACCAAAAAGGCACGCACTGGGCATGTGCGGCCCCAGGCGGAGGAGAAGCCGGAGATCTGTCCTCTACTGTGTGACTTGTTATTTTTATCTGATGCTTGCATTCTCGGGCCAAATCAGATCCAGAGAGCCGAGCAAGGTTTCTAAATCCAGAGCCCTGCTGCTCTGGTTCCTTTTTCTCCCTCTCTCCTGTCTTCCTCCTCTTCGTCTTTTATCAAATTGTTAAAGACTGTAGCGCTTCCAAAAGAGAGACCATGATATCATTTTTCATATTCTTCAGTCCTTTCAATGGTGACCTTTTATAGAGGCAACAACAAAGCATGTCACCAGGAGAAGGAAAAAAAAAAAAAACCCACAGTTTCTGTATTTTATCCTAGCAAATCCGCATCATGACAGGGCAACAGGAAATAGCTGTGTAATATGCTGTTTATCTCATTAAAAGGTGTTTCAGCAAGTGACCAGTTGGAAAGGCGTCTGGTGCAAACAACCTCCAGGGATGCTAGGAAGCCAGGACCACCGCCCACTTCCCCTTACAGAAATGAGCAGAGGGACACCTGGGAACGGGACAGGCAGGGACTGTCCTGTGTAACCTGCATTGCATGTGAAGAATTTCAAGGTGAGATCAATCTATCTGGAAATCTCCTCTGATCACATGCCATCCACACAGGTGTTGGCATAAGGTCAGCACAGTGACAGGAGAAAGCACGCTGCTTGCTCAACAGCTCTACGCAACCTTCAGGATTCAATCAGATGCTTGGGAGATGTCAGACAACTAACTCCTAGCTGCTGATTTTATATATTGATTACCTTTACAGGCCTTGTATATTCATTAATGTTCTTGGTGTGTTGTTCTTGATATGTTCTTGATATCTATATATTAACATAACAGGTATATTCCGTGCAGCACTAGCTATGCACATTTCCTTGTGTGGGACGCTGTTCGAAAGGTTGCGAGGCTCCACCTGCCCATCTCACCAAACCCCCTTTCTCCTTTAGGTCTCACTACACATCACCTCCTCTGAGAAGCCCCCCCTGACCACCTGCCCCCACGCCCATGCCCACCTTCTCCCTCCAGTCTCTTGGGTACATCTTTCTACACTCCTCTAAAAGGCTGCGCTGCCTCTGTCACAGCACATGTCACACACTGTTGAGACTGTTGTCGTACCTGCCTGGCTCCCCGCGTGCCCGCCAGCTCTGTGAATGGAGCGCCGTGTTTACCCTCAGCCGGGCACACATCTCCGCATGCGGCTCCAGGACAGAAACACCTCTGAGCAGAAGAGATTTATCATCGGATGGGAAGGTCGCAGTAAGTGGGAAGGAGACTGATGCCAAAACATAACTTTCCACATTTATTTCCCAAGTTATTTACCTTTTTAGGGTTATATTGACCTATCACTCCCTCACTGGTGATCTATTCTGTTGACTCCAGAGAGTTAAGTCTCCCAGGCCAGCCCTACATTCCTTATGTGCCAGATCAAACCCTTGACATTTAGTTCATTTGAATCATAATAACAATAAAAATAAAGAGGGCTGTGATTATCTCCTGATTAGGGAAGACCAAACACACCTAGATTTGTGTTTGGGCTCTTGGCTTTTTCTCTTTCCGAAACCTATTTGCATGTATGAGGAGCAGGAGCAGAGATGGGGGACATCAAAGGGACAGCTGCTTGCTTGATCTAATTAGTCTAATTTTCATTCTTCATCAAAACACTGGGGAAGGGGAATTCCAGATAGTCCTTGGATCTCTGTGAGGTAAGATAGTTTTTCAGATGGGAAGGCCTGGGTTTTCTTTAACACGATGGCTGAATCATTGACAAAGAACCTGAGATCTTCAGCCCTTTGGACTTCATATTAATTCATAAAATTTTTACCAAGCACATGCTGCTTTTCAGCCCATACTTGGTGCTCACAATGGGTAGCACAGGTGTGGACCCTACTCTCACTTAGGAGCAAACAGGGAGCTTGCTCGTCGTCTGGGGAAGCAAATCTACCCAGGCTGATGGTATTAAGAAACTATGATCACACCACTGCACTCCAGCCTGGGCAACATAGCAAGACTCCTCCTTCACTAAAGGAAAAAAAAATTCTCCCTTGTTAAAATGGAGAAGAGTAGAAATGATATTTATTCAATCCTCTACAAGTGGCATGAAAAAAAAACCTATAACGATAAGATAAACCACATTGAACTATCAGAAGATCAGCACCCTATAACCACAGAAAATTTTCCTCTCCCCCTCCCCCACCCTCATCCCCATTCTCACCTTAGTGAGGGCAACAATAGACATTTGAATGAAAGAAATTACTGATTGCAGAGAACTGCTGCCAGTGGCCCTCAGAATAGTCACCCAGAAAGGGAATTTTGAATCTATTTGAAAATTCTAGAGGCAAAAATTCTATCATCTGAAACTAAAAGTAAGTTAGAAATTTAAAAATATCCACAGCAAGAACATTTCATATCAGTAACAACTCTAGGCACAGTTAAGTATCCTACCAGGTTTCTAGTTGTATTTTTTCACTTATTTGTAATATCCTAGACAGTCAATTTTTCCTTCCCCAGAAAAGGATTCTGAATTCTCAATATGAACCTTTTTCCCCCTAATAAAGAATAGCTACACAAGTGGTTTTAAATTCTCTAATGCTCATATAATAGGGATCTTGATACTAAAAATAGGCACTCTCCCAGGTAGCTGAATAAGAACAAATTCCCTTCATACCCCTCTCAAGGAGTTTTCAAAAAAGAAAGAGAATAGCTTCGTTTAAAAAAATACTATATGTAATGGGGGAAAAAATCTCTGAGTAAGTAAGACTCCTAAGCCTAATACAACTCTTCCTTCATTTAACTGAGATAGTTATACGGGATAACAAAATTCCAAGCCAACAAAAGAATTTCCATGGCATCTTAGAGCCTATTGAAAAAAGATGTGAATCCAGGGTGAACACAAACACCCACTCATGTGGCCAGGAAGGGAGGTGGTATAGGAAAATCACCTCAACTTCACTTCTGGCCACCAGACTAAAAATTGAAAACTAAGGAAGAAGCCGGGCATGGTGGTGCACCTGTAGTCACAGCTACTCGGGAGGTGGAGGATCTCTTGAGCCCAGGAGTTTGAGGCCAGCCTGGGCAACATAGTGAGACCCTGGTCTCAAAAAAAGAAATAAAATAAAATATAAAAATAAGGAAGAGTAAGAAAACATTTAGGATTTGATTGGAGAGAATTTTTGTAGGAACAAAAGAGTTCCTCTTTTCCAATCGTTAAAAGGTTTCCTTACTTTCCCTTCCACCTCCAATTCCAATTCTACCTCTCCCCCAGGAAGATGCTTCCAGCTTCACTTCCATAGGTGGGAACCTAACCTGAGGAGGGACCTTTTCAGGAAATCTCACTTGTTCTGGTTGGAAAAAGCCCTTGGAAGCCTCCGTCCTGAGCACACAGCTACAGAGCTCGCTTAAACCTAATTCTAGAGCTAGCACAGAAAGCTGAGTTCCAGAAGGAGCCAGCCATTCAATTCTTTCCAGAGATTCCCTTAATCAACTGGAGCGGAGACCTCTTTCCTCCAGGCAATGGAGCGGGAGAGCAGAACGGAAGTGGGGAGAGGTCACTGACCACACTGCCCTCCTCACAATGTCCAGGGACACGTGGCCCACGCTGGGATGGACGGAAGCCTCTTTGTCACTGGGGCCACCTTTGTCCCTGGCTCTCAGTAAGGAAGAGCACAGGCTCTCAGCACGCTGCGATGGTTAAGCAGCACCATTAAGCCCAGGCAAAGCAAGGTGTCGGTTTTCCATTCCACCTCCCCCCTCCTCTTTGTTGCCAGTCCTGTTTTCATTTTTACTTCCAGATTTTTAGTCAAAGGGAAGATACTGTCATGGATTTAGGCACTTAATCTATTTGTAAATACCCTCAAAATAAAAATCTAAGCCAAAAACGACCTTCAAAGACTTGCTCTTTGAATGAGTCTTTTCCTGGAAAGGACAGAAATTAAGACTGAAGCCCAAATCAACAAAACAGCATCTCATTGAAAAGCTCACTTCTCCTGTAACTCTTGAAGAGTTGCAGATGAGTCAGGATAAGGCAGGAACCTGAAACTTCAAGTCACTTCAGTTCAGATGCTGTGATTTTTCATCCTTTGGCTAAAGCTACAATTACAGAGAAGGCTCTCAATCACTGGTATCCTGGAAGTGAGTCATCAGATGAACTGTGAATGGAGCTATTACTGAGCGTCTGCTCTTCTGAGACAGAGAGAAGTGGATTGAGGTAGAGTTTTTGCTGATTTATAAGCATTAAATCAGATGAGGATAATGGCAAATATGCCTAGCTTCCTTAGAACACCATATGAACAGCAATCATTCTCCAATACCTGGAGGAGTAGCTCACAACACGCAGGTAATATAAGCAGCAGGAAAGGAGGTTGAAAGTGACTTTCTGTCATCCCCGCATTAGTGGAATGGCAAGATGAATGTTGCGTCTTGAAATGCCTAGCATTTTTTTGCCTGCTATTATTAACCTTGCATGCTTCTAAGCAGCACGGGGTCCTAGAGAGAAAGGTTATAACAAGTGGATATTTGAGGGCAGAGATTGCTATCACCGGTAGGCTGAATTGTATTTGCTTCCTTTTTAACCTTCCTTTGTGTTTGCCATCCAGTACTGCGATGCGGCCTCTCCTTCCCGGCTTACAGACGTCACAAACGCAGCAGCTAAATGGAATTGGGCTCAGCACAACGTTAGGCTCAAATAAAGTGCCTTAAATGAGAAACCGATGCTCCGACAAGACGGTAGAGAAGTTCCCATCAGAGAAGTGCTGACTGCTGTGTCCCCAGTGCCAACAGACATCATAAGGGACATCGTGTTTTATAGCATCTTCTCTCTCTTGGTATGGGTCCTATACTCTGATTTCCTTTTTTATCAGGCCAAAGACGATATATTTTATCATAATGGCTTTATATCCAATGTGTACAGGCCAACACAAATAGGGTATTACAAGTTAAAGAACTCTACCTCAGGCACCATTTTATTAGAACTAGTGTTTACATCAAACAATACATCCTAAGTACTTTATATTAAGCGTGGACAAATCATTTGCCTGAGGATTAGGTGGTGTGCCATTGAAATGTAATCCTTCTGTTGATTTTTTTCTTAACTGCCAAACCAAACATGGTCAAAGAAGTAACTGCAAAAGCTGCAATGGGCGCAATCTTATCCTACATTCAAGCATAAAATAAAAACGGAAGCTGAAACTAGTGTAATGCCACAATATAAATTGCAGTATTTCATTCCAATGCACACCCATCTCCGTGGTGTCTAATATAAGTTTGCTTTGATTACAGGAGTGTACCGATTACGTGCATTTTCGAAGCCTATAAAGGAGAAAAAGGAAAGCCTACCAACCTGCTGACTTTCCACCAAGCTGGCATGCTCCAGAGTAACCCACTTGGCTCTTTTTCTCAGCTATCCCATCCTAAAAGGCAAGAGAGTGAGGGGGAAAGTCCCAGGGTCCAAGATCACCGTGGCAGGTGATTTTACTTTCTCAGACCAGGACCATATTCTTTGGGACACTGTAAAAATGATTTGTAAATAGTCATGGAGCATATTTTAAAACTAGAGATTTGTTATATGTATGGTCTTTAAGGTCCTATGCCATGGGCTCTGTCTTATAGGCAAGGACACATTATTTAAAAAAAAGAAAGAAAGAAAGAAAGGCCAAATGAGACTATTATAGCAAATCCTTACCTTACTGCAAATTCTATAAATGAAGATTTGCCAAGTCAAAAGGACACAAATTAGCATTATATGGTGGTTAAGAATGGAGTCAGACTTCCTGAGCTTGAATCTTTGTTCTGCCACCTACTAGCCGTTTAATCTTGGGTAATTTGCTTAACCTCTCTGGGCTTCAGTTTCCTATAAAATGGGACTAATAATAATACCTGCGTCCTAGGTTTCTGTGAATGTTAAATCTCTTAGCCTCTTCCCGTCACTTAGCACTAGCTACAGTGCTGCATTCAGGGGGAAGGGTCTCTGCTCTCCGTCTTCAGCTCTCTGGGCCTCCCAGACGGTTTCTCCATCAGAACAGAAAGAAGCTGTACGAGGGAGAACTCCGATCAGAGGCAACAGTACTTGAGTTGGCAGGAGCTATACTCACTTCTGTGACCCAGGTAAGACTGGTCACCTCAAAGTCTCAACAATAACTTTCCTTCCAGCCTAACTGAAATGCAGATGCTTCTCTCTGGATCTGTCTGCTGAAAACCATGTCACCTGCACAGGTGTACCAAGCAAGAACATGGGAAATGCAATTATTTTCCAAATAATGATTGTTTTGAGCAAAGATTGCAACCCTATTGGAGAATTTTTCAAGGTTACAAATAATCACACAGAATAGTTGGTTAAGTTCCTGAAGGCTTGATTGGATTTATTAACTCACTTAACAAAACGTCTATTGATTGCCTAATTCATGGCAGGCATTGTTCTTGCTACTAAGGCTACAAACCAAGGGACTACACAGGTAGATTCATTCATACATTCCTCATTCCTTCATTAACTAGCGTTTATGCGCTAGTCACTGTGCCAGACACACCAGAAATCGAGACGGGGACACCAGTGTGCCCCTGGGGACATACCAGTAAGCGAGACAGAGGCAGTCTCTGCAAATTCTTGGTTGATAGGTTTCTGAAAATAACCAGCACCTTGTAAATACTCATTAAATACTTATCGCCTGAGAAATTACAGGAATCTTCTCTTGTCAACAACATCCAGATCTTATTTTTGTTGTAGGGCTTTAATCCAACCAACTCACAAACCAGAGAAGTTAAACATGTTCAAAATAAAGGCCCCCTTTGCAATCCGCTGCTGACAGACTCATGCTCAGGTCCACTTTGTAATATTTAATTAACAGTATAAAGGGGAGAAGTCCTCATTTCAGAGGTTCGGGAAGCACTCAAAGGGATCAATGAAGAAGGCGAACAGCTTCCTTGAATCCAGTCTTCCTGAATACATCTCCATCTCTGAAAAGAAAAGGAGGTATGTGGAAACTGTACAACTGGTGTTTCTTTCCCACAGAATTGCCTAGACTTTAGAAGCCAAATTCCATTACCTGCATATTTTGCTGAATAAATAAAGTGTAGAAAAAACAGATGGTCTGAGTGGTGTAAGGGGAGTAGGGTAAGGGATCTTCTCCCTTATAAGGGTTAATGTGGAAAAGTTCCAGAACACTAGGTCCTCTCCTGCATCAGTAATTGCCTTATTTGCAACTCCAGGTGAATGGCTTCCTCCCCTGTTCAGTCTGGGGTGAATTTAGAAGAATTCTGAGGAAGCTCACCTCGAGCCCCTCACCAGCTTCAGCATTTGGGACAGAAGAACTTGCGCACATTTTCATGCACCACAATAGGTTGCATTTGTCTTCAAGAACCCTTCATTCTATAAAAATAAAAATTTTTTAAGAAGTTCTAAGCTAACACATATAGCGGCACTCATGGGTTTTATTTACTCCTTAGCATTAAACATTTATTTCTAAACATAGAACTAATTCCTTTCAGCCTCAGTTTTTCACATCTTCTGGAATAGCAGTTTCACACTAAAACTGTTTATTTGAAGAATATTCCAGTCATTAACACATTAATTCCTCTACTTGGTACTTTAAAGGAATCAGCAAATCTTTAAATAGTTGAAACTTTATCAAGCTAAATAAACATCAGAAATATTACAGAGTTCTTTTCAAGCACCAACCTTGCCTTTCTCCACAATCTTGATTCTGTTGGTAGGTGAATTTCCTCAGTATAGCTCCTGACATTTTAACATAGAGAACTTCTGTTGTTCTCAGCCTCAGATTTCTCCAACCATTCTCTACAAGAAAAACATTTTGACAATTGACATTACATAATGTTTTTCTTCTTTACAGATAGGAGGATTTTCTAGTATTAATCTCGCATGATTCTCCTAAATGTCACAAATCATTTTGGAAATAGCTAGGAAGTGGATTTGTGTATGTAGCTCTCACATGTACACCTCATTATATAGAAATGTGATACACTGAAATTCACCATTATAAAATTTAGAAACTAGCAAACTAAATACATTTTATCCTAAAGCTTCTTTTATGTCATTTTCAAGTCTGTTCAGTCATATATTCCAGTAAACATGCCCCACCCCCTTACTTCATTTACTGAAACAATTAGACTCAACCTCTTCCGAATTTCTGCGTTTTCTCCAGCCCAGAGGAGGCTGCCTCCTTATTGTTCTGTGTAACAAGCTCTGACTAATCAAAAGGAGGTGCACATTTGCTCCCAGTGGAAAATAATGAAGTGTCAATTTGTTAGAAACAAATGCCTATTCAATCCAATGTGACTATTCAGTTAAGAAACTTTTTTGCTTTGCTAAGAAAAGAGGGGAAAGCACCATTAGGTCATTTAATGATTTCAGTTTTCAAATGTGATTTTAACGTACATACATCTAGTTGCATAATGAAACGATATAGGCTTTGATACATACAAATTCGTGTTAGAAAGAAGTGTAGCAGTACAGCTGTTCTAAAAGGAGCTTGCACCTGCAATCCATCAGACGCTGCAGACTTTGAAGTTTTATTCTGGTACAACTTTCAAGTTAATCACTCCCTCCTCTGTGCTACGTTGGTATTTGTATAAATTTCCATTTATGACTTTACTGCCGTGTTTGCTTTCTTGTCTATCTCTGCCGCTGGACTGTGAGCTGCTTGAGGGAAGGACCCGCGGCTGACTTTTCCTTGTACCTTCACAGCCTGGCATTTGATTAGCACCTATCAACCTCTATGCCTCTGTTCTGGGTGCTGCCCTCATGCAACCTACACCTACTCATTGCTCAATGAAAGTGTTTCAGTAAGCCAAGTTGCTTTTATTGCTGCCCTTGATGCTGCCATTGCATCATCTCTTTCAACTTAACGTTTACCAGCCCATGCCTGAGTTTGGCAGTGTATTTACCATATTTCATCCTTTTGCAGGCATGTCCCAGTGGCCTGAAAGCCCATGGCTAGAGTGATGAAAAAGAGGCAGAGAACAGGCTCGGTGGCTCATGCCTATAATCCCAGCACTTTGGGAAGCCGAGGCTGGAGGATTGCTTGAGGTCGAGAGTTCAAGACCAGCCCATGTCTTAAAAAAAAAAAAAAAAAAAAAAAAAAGAGGCAGAGAAGACACATAGGATTCAGAGAAGAGTAAAGAGTGCCTGGCTGCTGATGGCCCCAGGGCCTTGGTAGAGCACAGTGTTTTGAAAGACTTGAATCTACCCATCCTCATGACCTCCTTGGGTGGACAATGTCCTGAGGCAGAGTATTTCAGGGTTTGGGGGACTCGCCTGCATGTCAGGAGCCCCAGGTGCACTTTCCTTCCGAACCTCTGACTCACCCTCTAAGGTTGAGCAAGTCGCCAGCCTTCCACGTCCTCTGTTTCTTCACCTGTGTAAGGGGAATGATAATAATAGATGTGACTGACACTACTCACTGAAACGGGGACAAGATTTAAGGTAATTGTGTTAAGTATTTAGTGCCACTAAGAGCAATTTTTTAAAAGGCCAAAGTGAAAGAGAAGACAATAATAAATCCTTTCTTTCTCCGAAGAGAAAACTTCAGGAAAACCCACACCTTTGTTTCGTTCATACGCCTGTTGTAAGGCTTCACTAAGTTCCCTTGTGAGAGCCCCAGAGAATATTCTGGAGTGCAACGATCCCCATAAGGTGAAATGATAGCACAACAGAATAGATGGAGGAAGAACATAGAGTTCTAAACCAATGCCTAGTTTTTACATAGACCTCAACTGTGAGTGATAAAGCTTACATGACTTACCAGAGATCACGTGACTGATTAGTGATGCGCAAGCCTGGGTCCCATGATACCAGGAACCTTTCCCATACTTCTGCTAGGGCAGCAAACCCAGATAACCTTTCTGAAAAACAATTTAGGCAATCTTTTTCAATGGCCTTAAATATCTGCATGCAATTTGGCCCAGAAACTCTACTTCTAGGAATTTGCCATAAGAAAGTAATCAGAGAAATGCAGTATGATTTAGGCACAAAGATGTTCATAGCAGGGTAATTTATAGTAAGAAAAAGCAACATACATATGCAGTAATAATGAATTTATTAAATGAATAATGGTACATACACACAGGAAAAACTATGCAAGTGCTAAAAACTACCGTGTTAAAGATTATTGTCTTTTACAATATAAAAGATTGCTCTTGCTAGATGAAAAGGGGAGGTGGTAAAACAATGTGTCTGTTGGATCCAGATTACATAAAAAATCTAAAGGGCTGTGAAGAATAGCCCAGATGAGGTTGAGACAGGGTCAGGGAAGCTGAAGTAGGTGGTATCATAGATATGTCATCTTTTGCTGACTCTAAAGGCACCAGTTTGTTAGATGCACTGTAGCTTGAAGACATCAACTGGAAGAAAATGTTAAAAGGATGAATGGAAAGGAGATAAATGAGAGCTCAGGAATGAGGATGAACAGAAGGGGAGTGGCCAGGAGGGTGTAGCTCAAGATGAGAATCCAGAGAGAGATAAGAGTGGAATTGGGTGGGGTGCTGAAGATGAATAAGAGATGTCTGATAAACTCTGACCTAGCCGACTTCTTGATGAGACATCTAAAAGATAACAGGAGGCAGTAGTGATAAAGTCCATCCAGGATTTAACAAGAGAGGTGAAAGTAAGGAGATACCATGACAGAGTAATTACTGACAATTCTGTTGATTAGGAGAACGCATTCTTTGCCAGGAATTCTAAATTACAAGTATGACAATTTTACATCTCTATGGCAATATAATAAATAAAATGAATAATACTTCACCTATGTTTGAGGTCCCAGAAGGTATAAGATCATACCTGCCATCCCCCATCTGCCTCATTTTCTTACACCATGATGGAAAAACCTCGGGCTATGGAGTCACAAGCCCAGGTTTAGACCCCAATTTTGCCATTTACTTCCTGACTACCCTGAGACTCAATTTCCTCATCTGCTAAGTGGGGATAATAGTAACCTACTGCACAAGATGTTTGTAAGAACAAAGTGAGTTAGAACGTGTAAAGGGCCTAATACATAATAGTCTTTCAATAAGTATTTGCTTTTCCTCACCTCACGTCTCTGTGCCAGTGTCTGGCAATACTGGGAAAAGGAAATAGAGTCTAGCAAAGAGAGAGACTAAGGCCAGCAGGCACCTCCTATCTCTCACTGGGTTTTGACTGAGCTGTACTTATATCTTGGCTGATTTCTTCCCCCTGGAAAAGGTTGCCCAGCACCTCCTACCGTATTCACTGGCTCTACCACTCCAAATGGATGTGTTGGTTTAACTTAAGGTCTTGCATTTAGAGTGGAGCCAGGAAATCAATTGTGTATATAGGAAATATTTGCAATTTCCTAACACTCCCACTTCTGGCTCTAAAAAATATTCATCTGTCACATCAGTGACTACAACCCACTGATCACCCCTCACCAATTCTCACCATCCTATGTACACACTATTCACCCTACAACACCCCAGAATGGCCCCAAGATTTAACCGAACTCTCAAGAGTCAGTTCCAGCCACTTCATGCACTGGCTACAATCTTAGTGTGGGTGTCTGTCAAGGCCACTTAGGGCTGTGTCCCCAATTAGCTTCTTTGAAATACCAGCCAGTATTGGGAACATAGATTCATAGGTCTCCAGTTTAGAAGACTTCGTCAAAAGATTCTACTAGAAAAGTCCTCCATTCTATTTTCTGAATTCTGACTGATAGAAAGTTCCTTTTTCTAATGAATTGAAATCTGTTTTCCCATCACTTCCATTTTCTCAAATCACATAAAACAAGCTTAAAATTCTTTTTTTTCATATGCTCCAAGGTCCGTAATAGATGCACAATAAATGTGATTATTATTTATTTTTATAGACTGTTGTTAGAGGTATGTTTTCTACAAGCAAAAAACTTCAATAATAAAATGGCTATTACTTACCAGCTTAAAAAACTTCTGCATCCAAAATATATCCCAGGATAATTTCTAGAAAGCAAATCACAGTGGAAAAGGAATAATGGCCAATATCAAAAGCAAAATGAAAACAAGGACAGGAAAATTCCTTACCTGTCCCCCGCACTTTTTTATATTTGGACATATTTTCACTCAAATTTTATCAACAGATACATGGTAGGTGAGTCATCATTCAATAGTCAGCACTGATTCTGCATGTAGAAAAGAGACACAACCAAACACCTTCCAAGCAGTAAAGGACCCTTGGCACACGGCACTTTAGCCCCCAAAATGTACTCCAGAGATGAGTATTTTCTAATTTTATTAATAGTATTACTAATATTAGTATTGTTATATGCACAGCAGTTTATATTTTCAAATCTCTTTCATAGCCTGGATCTCATCAGATGGATCACCAGAAAAAGAAATGAAAGCAAGTATTATTAACACCACATTTCAGATTAGACCCCTCAGGCCAAGAGAAGTTAGACAACAATCCTAAAATTAGAGTTTGGAAAATTCATTGTCACTTTTCATGGAATCAATGTGGTTTTATTTCAGAATCTAAATTAGTACATTCCTTGAAGAAGGGCACCAGTTCCAAAGTTCTCCAGGTGCTATATGCTAAATTGTCCCCACACCCCCCTCAAATTTATATGTTGAAAGCCTAACCCGCAGTACTTGAGAAGGTGACAGTATTTGCAAATAGGGCCTTTAAAGAGGTAAATAAGGTAAAATGAGGTCATTAGGGTGGGTCCTACTCCACGATGACTGGTATCCTTATCAGAAGAAGAGATTAAGAAACAGACACAAACAGGGGGAAGACCACATGAGGATACAGAGAGAGGGTGGCTAGCTGCAAGTAAAGAAGAGAGGCCTCAGGAGAAATCAACTCTACTGACACCTTGATCTCTGACCTCTAGACTCCAGAAGGAAATAAGTTTCTGTTTTTTAAGCCACCTAGTCTGTGGTACCTTGCTATGGCAGCCCTAGCTAGCTAATACACTGGGTATTCTTGATTCCAAGCTCTCTACAGATGTAAAAACTCTCCTTGGCAGGTTCCGTGAGTTTACAGCATCACCAGCTAGTGCCTTGAAGCCCTGTGTACCTCTGTGCTGTGATACGGGTGGTCACCAGAGGAACAGAAAGTCAATGACACTTGCCTGTCTGCCACATTCCCAACACAGTGTGCACCCACTCATGACCTCTAACTCTGCCCCATCTCTCTCAAATGTGTGATTCACCTACAAGCTGAAAGGCCAAGTAGGTCTCGCTGAGAGATCAGATGGTTTCTTACAGGAAACCCCAGACCTTTAAAACATACCCATAAGTGGAACTCTATGTGATGGATAATAGTCACAGAAAAGATGAGTGGAACAGCCCAATATATCTTTTTTTTTTTTTTTTTTTTTTAACAGGGATTCACTCTGTCACCAGGCTGGAACTCCTGGGCTCAAGCAATCCTCTTGCCTCAACCTCCTGAGTAGCTGGGACTACAGGTTCATGTCACCATTCCCAGCTAATTTTTTTTTATTTTTTGTAGAGACAGGGTCTCACTATGTTACCCATGCTGGCTTGCACTCTTGGCCTCAAGTGATCCTCCCACCTCAGCCTCCCAAAGTGCTTGGATTACAGGTGTGAACCACCGTGCCCAGCCAAAATCTATCATTTTTTAAATAGAGCAATGACACACCAAACAGAATCAAGGCTTTAGGATCCCCCAAATAGCATGATTTAAGATAACTGTTCCATATCCTGGCATTCCAGGACATCTGAACTAACTGTTCACTTCCAAAACTCAATCGCAGACACCCATGTTCCGTTTGAACAAAAAAAGATACTAGATATTACTGATCAGTTGTCCCTAATGGAAAAGAATAAAAAGACCCTGAGTCCTTGCACTCATCCACCACGTCTCTCTACCCCATAACCTCTCATGACTACAAAGCTGGCTTAAATTCCAATTTTATACATTGCATTTTGTCACAAACTGCATCATGTAATTGACAGACATTTTATATAAAGCAATGACTCCACCTGACTTTTTTATCTGCAAACAATGACAAATGTATATTGTAAACACAGGCTTTTCTTGAAGACCTCGCACATGTGCTATTCTAGGACCCCTTTGAATCATCAGCACAAAGTCCCTGATAAACGTACACAACTGGTGTTGATAGCTAATCATAAATATAATTTGAAGAAGTATATATAATAAAACATAACAGGAGGCGAAAGGAGACATCAGTGAAGGTCAGAGTTATGGGTGATTTCATGGAGAAAATGACCTGGGTCTCAGAATTCAGAGGCCTTCTCACGTGGAAGCATGAACAATGGGGGAGGTGGACAAGATGTAAGAGGAAAAGTCCACAGTTCTTAGTCCCATACTGACCCTAAGTCTATTGACTCCACCATATTTTTTTTCACTGTTCATCAGCTCCATAAGAGGTTCACTCTTCCCCTTGCCCTTCTTAGAGTCCGTGATCCATCTGGGTGTCCTCCCGCCTCCATGTACCTGCGCCTCCTTTTGCTCTCTTCCCGCTGTGTAGGACTCATTTGGCACAACTCCCAACCTGGTTAAACCCGTCATCTGCTCAGCATCTGCCCCCAGCTGAACATGACCGGGGAAAAGCACACAATTGTACCAACAGGTTTCACTTTAAATTTAGATTTTATTTTAAATCTATGAACAAAAAATCTCAAGTGGCCTTTCAAAATTTTCAAACAACACTAATCAATTCAGTTTCTCATCCTCCAAAATGACTATTTCATACCCTTTGCTCTCTTCTCAAAACTCTAAAAGACCTCTTCTCCGCTCCCTCTCTTTAATGGCACTGCTTGATTTCTCAGGAAAAGAATAAATGAATAAAAACAATAAGAAGACATGTACCTTGCTTTCCCACAACCCAATTCTACCAACCTACCTGCAACCCTCTCTTTCCCCGGTTTTCCTACCTCCGAAGCCCAAATGTTCACTTGGGCTCTAGTTGCTTAAAGACTTAGCAACTCCTATTATCTCCTTTTTCTTCTTATTCATCTATTTTTCCCTTTCTTTCAAACCACTATATATTACTACAAAAATGTTTTAATAGTTCTCCTCTTTAAAAAAATCCACCTGACTCCACATCCCCATTTTTCCTCCCATTTACAGCAAAATGAGAAAGAACTGTCTATACTTGCTGTCCCCACTTGTTTACCTCCCGTTCTCTCTTGAATCCACTTCATTCAAAAGTTCATCCTCACCATCCAAATGCAGCTGCTTGTGTCCAGATCATCGTGCCAAACCCAGCGGTCGATTCTCTGTCCTCAATTTACTCTCAACAGGGTTTCATGCAGATGACCACTGTTCCTTCCAGAAACATTTTGCTTTTCAGGACACCATTCCCTTCTGAGTTTCCTCCTGTTTCACTGGCCATTCCTTCTCAGTCGTCCCTGCTGACATCTCATCCTTGGACTGTCTGTTAAATAACAGAACACCCCTGAGCTCAGGCTCAGGCTCAGGGTGAGCACCTCCCTCCCCAGGTGAGGTCTTTTTGACCTGTGGCTTTAAATACCATCTGCATTCTGGTGACTCCCAAAGTATGGTTCCAGCTCCTATCTTTATCTTAAATTCTAGCCTACTGTATCTAACACTCCATATTCTCTCTTAAAATGATAAAAACAGAGCTTAATTTTCTGATCGAAACCATCTCCTCCTAATCATCTCCATCTCAGAAAATGGACCCACAAATCACCCAGTTGCTCAAACCAAACCTAGGCGTCATCCTTGACTCCTCCCTTGCCTACCACACTACACAGCCAATGCATTATAATCAAGTCCTTTGCCAATCCCTAGAAACGTATGCTGAGCCCTACCTACCACCTCTCACTCCTCCCACTGCTGCCTCCGTACCTCCACCACTGCCAGCTTCCGCCGGTCCTCTACAGCAGCCAAGCAGCTGGTCTTCCCACATCCTTCCATCTCCACAGCAGAATGTTCTGCAAGATCAGTCAGGGCATGCTTTTTAAACTGTCAATCTGATCATCTTACTCCCCTGCTCAACTCCCACCAATGCCTTCCCACTGCATGTGGAATAAAATGTAAGGTCCTTGTTTGGTTTACAAGTGATCTAGCTCCTGGCTACTTCTCCTGGTCCTACCTTTGTCCCCCTGGCCTCTCCTCTCCAGCTACACCCACCCCGCTGCTGTTTGGTGACTGACCCTTGTTCTTTTCCACCTCTTCCTGCAATGTTTCCCACCCAAGTCCCCATCACCACCCCCAGCTCAGGTCTCGGCTCAGATGTGCCCTTTCAGAATGACTTTCCTGTCTACTCCATGGGAAATAAACATAACACCCCCAGCCCTCTCCAGTGTCATCTCCTGCCTTCTTTTCTTTCTTCCCAGCGCATCACCTCATGAGATTATCTTATCTGTTAATTTGTTTACTTATTGTTTATCTGCCTTCCCTTCTGGAATATGCATCTGATGGAAGAAGGAAACCTTGCTTTGCTTATTTACCACTGTGAAAGCAAACCCAAGATGAGGCATTTAAAAAATATTGCTAAGGAAATGAAGGACGAAAGGAAGGAAAGAGAGGAAGGAAGATGGGAGAGAGAGGAGAGGGAAGGGAATTATGCTCTTGGCATCAGACCGTTTCCACTAATCCACCAACCCAAAATCTCCAGATGAAAAGAAACACCTTCATGTTACCAATTTTGCAAAACAGCTGTTAATGAGCCTTAAAATCAGTAGGTTTTCTGTCCTGTCCCATAATTCAGCACACAGCCTGACTTAGCTTTCTTGAAATTAGATTGTGTGGTTACCAAAACTGATTCCCATCTAACAGGTGCATTCTTTGCATGGATTCAGGCTATTTGCTGCTAAAAGTGTCTGTCTTAGAGAGCAGATATCTTAAAAGAATTGCCTTGACCGTCCTGGAGCATTTACGAATGTGAACTACTGGAGGTCAGGATGCTCAACCCACTACTACCTGCTAAATAAATTTCAAATGTAGATGAACTACATTCCTTCTTTTTATGAGACACTGTGCACAGCATGTGGGTAACAGTCTTGCCCCTAGGACCATGTTCATGGAGGCAAAAAAGCAGGTGGGACTTGGGGAGAGAAGGGATTGCTGGACATCGACACACTTCACTTCCTGGTTCACAGCTTTTACTGTCATCTCCAAACTAAAAACACTCAAGGGTTTCCACTTACCTACCAAAGAAGTCCCAATTTCTCAGCCTGACACTGTCCCTTCCCTAGGAAGAGTCTCCTTGCCCACCTCCCACTTGCCCCTTAGACAGGTTGCCCTCCTCGAAGTTCTCTGCAGAAAATATACTCATTCCCTGCTTTAAAACTGTTCTTGATGGATCTTCGTCCATTTGAGCTGCTATAACACAGCACCTTGGACCGGGTAATTTATAAACAACAGAAATGTTCAGTTCTAGAAGTTGGAAGGTCCAGGATCAAGGTGCTAGCAGATCTAGTTTCTGGTGAGGACCCTCTTCCTCATGGATGGTACCTTCTTGCTGCATCCCCACTTGGTGGAAGGAACGAACAAGCTCCCCCAGGCCTCTTTTATAAGGGCACTAATCCCATTCACGAGGGTGGAGTCCTCATGTTTCAATCACATCCCCAAAGCTCCACCTTTTAACACCACCACATTGCAGATTATGTTTCAATACGTGAATGTTGGGGGGACACTGTCAGACCATAGCACCCTCTCCTGAGTACCCCCTCTCTCCTTGTTCCAATCTAAAAGGCCACCTACTGTGAGGGGGAGCTGGGCAACGCTGCTCAGAACTCGGGACTCGGGGGGCTGAGTTCTGAAGAATGGATGAGAATCTGTCAGGAGATGCGACAATGTGGTGAAACCTGGAGGACATTATGTTGAGTGAAATAAGCCAGGCACAGAAGGACAAGCACTGTGTGATCTCACTTACATGTGGAAACTAAAAAAATTCAAATTCACAGAAGCTACCAAGAGCTGGGGGTAGGGAATGGGAGATGTTGGTTAATGAGGATAAAGTTTCAGCAGGAAGACAAGTAAGTTCTGAAGATCTAATGCACAACACAGTGACTATAGTTAATAATACTGTATGGTATACTTGAAATTTGCTGAGAGAGTAGATCTCAGGTGTTCTCAGCACACACACACACACACACACACACACAAATGGCAACTAGGTGATATAAGTGTTAATTAACATGATTGTGGTAATCACATCGCGATGTGTATGTATAGTAAGTCATCACATTATACACCTTAAATGTATACAATTTTATTTGTCAATTATACCTCAGTAAAGCTGAGGAAAAACTCAATATCCAGTAAAGACTTTTTTTTTTTTTTTTTTTTGAGACATAGTCTCACTCTGTTGCCCAGGCTAGAGTGCTGTGGTGTCAGCCTAGTTCACAGCAACCTCAAACTCCTGGGCTCAGGCGATCCTTCTGCCTCAGCCTCCCGAGTAGCTGGGACTACAGGCATCCGCCACCATGCCCGGCTAATTTTTTCTATATATATTTTTAGTTGTCCAGCTAATTTATTTCTAGTTTTAGTAGAAATGGGATCTGGCTCTTGCTCAGGCTGGTCTCGAACTCCTGAGCTCAAACGATCCACCCGCCTTGGCCTCCCAGAGTGCTAGGATTACAGGCATGAGCCACCGCATCCAGCCCAGTAAAGCATTTTAAAAGGGGTAAAATAAAATGCTGTGTCAGAGGACAGAAAAAATGTTTAACTATAATATTTTTCTCACACATATTTGTTTATTCTAGCCAAATTGCTACTAATTATCAGTCTTAACTAGTGTTATTGCTTTGTTTAAATGGCAGCATTCATGTAACAGAAAAGTAAATAATACAAAATAATATGTCATTTCAAATAAATGACCATTTTTAGAAAAATAAAATAAAATGAATCTGTCAGGAAGAGAGTTAAGAGAAAAGGGACTTGGGCAGAGTCGAAAGGATTGGAATGGTGAGGGCTGACAGCGTGGGGAAGGGCCGAGAGCACAACTCACCTGCAGTGGGGGTACCTGTATCTGGACGCCACCAGCAAAGCTGCCAAGGTCTGGCAGGCTGAGTCTGTGGGGAAAACATAACGCCTTTATGTGCCATATTACCAATTTAACGAGTCTGGACTTGACTTTGCAGGTCATCAAGGAACCCATGGAGATTTTAAGGATTGCAATTTTAAATAAATAATGTTGGCAACAGATTAGAGAATGGACTTGTCTTAGTCTGTTCGGGCTGCTATAGCAAAATACAGTTGACCCACGAACAACTGGGGGGTTAGAGCTGCCAACCCCCCCCATACACAGTGAAAAATCCACATATTTATTTTGACTCCTCAAAACCTTAGCTACTAATAGCCTATTGTTGACTGTAAGTTTTACTGATAACATAAGCAGTCAAATAACACATAGACTAATATCTACATATATTTTATACATTCATGACATACCTTTTTCTTAATTTTTTTATATTTCTAGGCTATGCAGTTTATCTGCAAGTTTTCTCAAATCGTCACAAATCTTCAAAAAAGCTTTTAATATATTTATTGGAAAAACAATCTGCATGTAAGTGGACCCATGCAGTTCAAACCCATGTTGTGGGGTTTGTTTTTTTTTGAGACAGAGTCTCGCTCTGTTGCCCAGGCTAGAGTGAGTGCTGTGGTGTCAGCCTAGCTCACAGCAACCTCAAACTCCTGGGCTCTAGCCATCCTCCTACCTCAGTCTCCTGAGTAGCTGGGACTATAGGCACATGCCACCACACCCAGCTAATTTTTCTCTTTTGGTAAAGATGGGGTCTTGCTCTTGCTCAAGCTGGTTTCAAACTCCTGCCCTCAAGCAATCCTCCCACTTCTACCTGCCAGAGTGCTAGGATTACAGGAATGAGCCACCTCACCTGGCAGAAACCTTTGTTGTTTAAGGGTCAACTGTATTATAAACTGAATAGCTTATAAACAATAGAAATTTATTTCTTACAGTTCTGGGGGCTGGGAAGTCCAAAATCAAGTCACCAGTAGATTTGGTGTCTGGTGAGGACACACTTCCTGGTTCATGGATGACGACTTCTCATTATAGCCTCACATGGTGGAAGGAACAAGGTGGCTTTCTGGGGCCTCTTTATATAAGGACACACTGGTGAGGGCTCTTTCGTTTGTGACTTAATTACCTCCCAAAGGCCCCACCTCCTAATTCCATCACCTTGAGGGGTAGGATTTCAACATATGAATTTTGTGGGGACACAAACATACAGCCCGTAGCAAGGGAAGAGGTGGGGGAAGGGCAAGACCAGCTGGGCAGGTGCAGTAGCTCAGGGCAAAGGTGAGCAGCTGAACGGAGACTGCAGTGGGATGGAGGGTAGGAAGTCAGATTTGAGAAATGTGTCTAAGCGGACTCAGCGAGAGCGTGCTGTGAATTATCTTCCAGTAAAATCTTTGTGACTCACTAGATGTGGAGGCTGAAGGAGGCGAATGAGTAAGCATGACACTGAGGTTTGCTCAGAGAGACTGCACAGGTGGTGACAGCATTATTCAAAATGGAAGAGGGGGCAGGAGGAGGACCAGTTGGTTCAGGGAGGAACTCAGTGAGCTTGATGTGGGCTACATTATACTGGAGGCGCCTGCAGAGCCTCAGGAACAGACAGCAGGGTGAAGTCACAGATGGAGACATAAACATTGGTCAAAGAGATACAAATGAACGAAGCCATCCACACAGTAAGAAGGGGAAGGCAGCTTAGAAAGGAGACAGAGTATACCTTGAGATAGGACAGTCGCGGGGATGGAGATGTTTTAGGTTTAAAGAGACATGGACACATTTGTTGGGTCTGAGGAGGGGCTAAAGAAGAGGAAGCAATGGAATATTCAGGAAAGAGGCTATCTATCATTGTTCACACAGGAGGGGGTGAAGGTAGCAGATAAAACAGAAGGGACTCAGATGTGGTGCCAGGTAGCAGAGGGTTTGGCCTCAGAGAGGAGGAGATCTGTTATTTTCTCAGACAAAACAGAGAGATGGATGAATGATGGGTAAGCTCAATTTGAAAGTAGGACTTGGGTGGTTATCCTAACGGACTCTATGTCCTCTGTAAATAAGCAGGTGACATCATCTGTTAAGAGCGAGGTCGGGGTGGAGTGAGGGTATTAGACTTAATGGAACTGGAGAGATGTGGGAGGAGCAACCCCAGAATAGGTGAAAGGAAACTGACTGGGAGGTGGAGAAGGAAGAGGTATCACGGGGGTTCTGCACCTGCGGAGCGCCTACTGTGTGCGGGAAGTATTCTCGCTGATCTGCAACGGTTGCTACACCCAGGAAAGGTTGGAACCAGCCTCCATGAGCTCAGAAACTATTTTGTTAAACATCTGGGTATTTATTGTTTCACCACTAATTGTCTTTGAGCTACTAGGAAAAGGACCATAAGACAATGGGGACAGTGATGATGATGACTGATGGTGACCTTGTCTATTTGCCATCTCACTGCTTCTTCCTCCTTTGCCGCTGCAGACAAGACCCATGATTACAGCGGTGACTTGCACGGTGTAGGAGGGCGAGCTGATTCTTCCCACCTTCCTGCTGTCACGTGGCATCTTTGCTTCCTCCTGCGCAGCCCACCCAGGTCCCGTCAGTCTGCGGATGTATTAACAGAAAAGGCAGAAAGCGCCCCATCACTTATCACGAGGAAGAGAAGGACTCAGAACCTTTATGTTTTCTTTTGGTTTTAAACATTTCATACTAATAGTGACCATTTATCAAGCTCAGACCCTGGGCCAGGTGTTGTTCTACACACTACATGTTTAACTCACTTATTTCTTGCACTAACCCCATAAGATGAGGCCGCATCTCCTCCATGAAATAGATACTGCTATCGTCATGCCTATTTTACAGATGGGAATACTGAGACACAGTTTAGCCTGAAGTTATGCAGCATAGGTTGTAAGTAGCAGAGTTCAAATCCAGATTGCTTGGTTTCAGCCTCTGCTTTTTATCAACGTGCCATACTGCTCTCCTGTAAGAGAGCTAAATGTGGAAAAACCTTAGCCTTACTTTTAGAAAAGACTTTAGAAATAATCTATTCCAGCCTCCCATACCAAGCAGAAACCTTCTGCAGCTTGGACAACTCAGGACTTGACAGGCAGCCTGTTCCGGTGCCACAAAGCCCTAATGGAACCAAACCTGCCCCAAACCTGCTCCTTGCCCTCCCTCCTTCGGGAAGCCTAAGGAAAATGTAGCTCTAAAGGTAGTGAGCCTCACCATCCTCCTGGCATATGCGAGTCATTACCCACCCCTGGACTAGCAAGAGAAGGGCTATTTCTTTCTCTTGCTTGGAGCTGAGTGGGAAAAAAAAGAGAGAGAGAGAGAACAATACAAACCTAGACCATGGTGCTGTACAGGTGGCCTCAGGGGGCACTGGGGAAGGGCAGCTCTATGGCTCCTAGGTGTGCTGGGCATCCCTGAAGCCACAGAGCATTTGCCTGCCTTCAGCCACCCAGAGGGAGGACACGGGGGGCTCGACCTTGGGCATTCTAATGTCAGATCAGAAAATGTCTCTGTTTCTCCATTTGTTTAGGTTCAGAAATGGACATAAAAATGGACTTTACCCTCTAAAGCCCAACTCTTCCGGCAGTAATTCATAATTTGCTTCTAAAAGTTCAGGGTGAACCTGGAAACGGCTTCCTCATCCCCTGTTAATTAAGCTTAGATCTCCAATCTCGGCTTCTCCTCTGGGTTCAGTGGACTGACTCACTGTGCCCTTCCAAGCTCAGCCTCGTGTCAGCTCCCTCCAGGCTCCTTGTGGGAGCTCAGTGGGTCTGTTCCCATTTCACTCTGCCACCATATGGGCTGCACTCACCTGAGGAGGGAGAGGGCATGTGGTCAGCGGACAGCGGCAGAGTGTCTCGGGAGGGAAGGCGCGGGCTGCAGGCCGAGCAGTTGGCCTGGCTGGCATGCCCGTCTAGAACAGCAACCCTTTCAAGAACCTCTGAATCGAGGTTGCAGCCCTCTCGCTCTGCTCCTTCACACTCCCGGTGAGTGCGTATGGGGAAGAGAACAAGCAAGCAGAGACAGCACTGCAAACTCAGGAAACTATAAATAAAAAAGAAAACTTGAGCCAAATCTTTTCACACTAAAGGAAATAGACATATGGAATAAGTTATCGGAACAAGCAGCTAAAGCAAAGGGCATAAATGAGTTCACCAGATATCTGCTTTGTTTGCTAGAAGAGGAAAGGACCAACAAGAAATTGGGTAGGAAAGGGGTAAATAGGAGTATTTCTTCCACCTATAATTCATTTATTCACTAATTCGACAAAAATTTTGGTGAGCACCTGCTAGGTACCAGACACTGTGCTAGGTTCCAAGGACAAAAAGACGAGGTCCCCGCTCTTAAATTGCTCACAGACTGGTGTCTTAATTGCCTAAAGTTTTTGTGGCTTTAGAGTTTCTATTAAAATTTTATCACAGTAAGTGTTTTAAGTATCTCAAGACATGTAGGACTTTGGTAATAAGACTAATTAACTACCATCTCTTTTGTGCTTTGATGCGTGTTTTCCAAACCAAGGCCACTTCCACTCTGGGATGGAAAAGATACAAAAAGCTAATGAATAGTAGTGGGGGATTCTTTTGCTGGTCACATGCAATGGGCTTTAGGTTTTCTTAGTATAGTAGAAATAGCGCAGGCTTTGCAGCCAGGAAGACTTCAGGCTTGGCCACTTTCTGGCCATGAAATCTTAGTCAAGGTATAATTTTTTTAATTTAAAAGTTTGACTGTTGGGAGACAATTCTCCACGGGTATCTTATAAGCAAGGCACTTTGTTCCAAACTTCTCTTGCAAGGATGCTTACATAACTAACAGCCTTAGAAGATAGAGGTAGTGTCTCACTCTGAAGAAAACGGGAGTCAGGTTTACTAAGTATTATAAAAGATTCAGGTTCCCTATACTTAGTATAATGTGACCCACTGAATGTGTAGGCATCCACTTGGGTCTATCTGTGTCACCTCTGTGGGGCTCCAGGGAGCCAGGGGAACTGGCACAAGTACACTGATGCTCATGCTGCTTGCTCTATCTTTCATCATAAAGTCCTTTGTCTCTGACCCAGGAGTCTCGTGTCTTCTGCCAGCACCCATGAAACCATGGCAGGCTAGTTGTTAGCTTACAGGTAGGGTAAAACCTTGGCCCTTCATGGTTCTTTCCATTAATTCTCATATAAACATATAGTGAGCACATGTCAAAGATATATTTAACTCATAAATGAGGGACCCAATAAGATGGTAAAGGTGGTGCTAAGAGCATTTGAAAATGGACATTTATTTACCCTACCAGGAAAGAAATGAGCTTGTTAAATTAGATATAAAACTGGGTAACCTTGCATTTATTGGACAATAAAATTATAGTCTTTAGGACTACCATTTATAATAGAAGGAAATAATTTGCATTTCTATGGGACAAAAATAATTTATAATTTATCCATCTACAAATTAAAACATTGGACTCTGTAATTTCACAGAGTCTAGGTCCTAATCACAAAAAGTAGTCAATCAAAGATACTCTCCCTAGAGATTTAAATAATTCTTGGGGTTAGGGGTTCTGTTAGTGCTTCCAACAATACTAAAAAGAAATACAGGCAGTCATTTTTTTGTCTTGATTATCTTCAAATTTCAGATTTTTTTCTTGCCTCCTTGAACAAGTTATCTAAGTTCTCTGGAGCTCAGTTTCTTCATCTGTGAAACAGAGATAATAATATTCACCTTTAAGGGCAGTTGCATGGAGGAGAAATAGTACATACACAGTGACTGGCACAAAGTAGGTATTAAATTAAAAGTAGCTACTAGGAGCTGGAACCCTACACATGGGTCCCTAAATATTTCCTTCCCAGCTTGCCACAGACAATTCTTACTTGTGCTTTGAAGCTAAAAAGAATGTGTATGTGTCATAACTTTGAAAAATGATTGGGGGCTGTTGGGTGGTGAAGTGTGGCTCAATTCATTTATATAAAGGTATAGTGTGGCTTGAAAAGGCAAGCCACGCCCACTCATGGCTTAGAGCACTATTTTTTTTAATGTAGTTTAATTTAGTTTAATTCTTTTGGAGACAGAGTCTCACTATGTCACCCAGACTAGAGTGCCGGGTCTATTCATAGGCACAATCGTAGTGCACTGAGGCCTAGAACTCCTGGGCTCAAGCGATTCTCTGGCCGCAGCCTCTAGAGTAGGTGGAGCCGGGCGCAGTGGCTCACACCTGTAATCCTAGCCCTCTGGGAGGCCGAGGCAGGCGGATTGTTTGAGCTCAGGAGTTCCAGACCAGCCTGAGCAAGAGCAAGACCCCCGCCTCTACTATAAATAGAAAGAAATTAGCCAAACAACATAATAGAAAAAATTAGCCAGGCATGGTGGCGCATGCCTGTAGTCCCAGCTACTCGGGAGGCCGAGGCAGGAGGATCGCTTGAGCCCAGGAGTTTGAGGTTGCTGTGAGCTAGGCTGACGCCATGGCACTCTAGCCCAGGCAACAGAGTGAGACTCTGTCTCAAAAAATAAATAAATAAATAAATAAAACAAAAAAATAAGATAAAATAAATAGAGTAGCTGGGACTACAGGGGCACGCCACTGCGCCCAGCCTCAGAGAACTACTTTAAAGGGTTTGAAAGTATTTGATCAGCAGAGGATTAAAGCAGTAAGGCAACAGGCATGAGTCCCAGCATTTCCCGGTATTTTCTGCAATTTGGAGAGAGTTCATGAAGGACGGAAAAGAGCAAATTTTGCTGTCCCTGGATTTTACACCCCACAGCTTGGTTAATAGAAACTTGTCCAAACTCAGCCAAAAAAGTAAACCTGAACTAGCCATTCTGAACGCTAAACGAGTAGCACTCTGCCTGTCCTTCCTTTAGTGCCCTGCCACTAGAGGTGACAGTGGGCACAGGTGAGCTCTGAAAACAGCAGTCTTTAACTTCCCAGATTCACCTTTCCCACCTCCCCTGCCCAGCAGTCTGGATCCAGATCTTCACCCCTGCGGTAGCACGAGACTTTATAACTCTGTCAGCTCTCAGCAGAAAGTCCCCACCCACACGGAAGAGCGCAGCCCTGTTAGTAACCTAGTATTATTTCTTGCCTGATGAGGAATGTTTGTTTTTCCATTACAGTAACATGCATAGTTCCCATGGGTGCTAATGGGACTTCCCTGCAGACACATAAAACAGAACAGCACCTTGAATTAGACAGATAGAACCTTCTGCTAAACTCAGACGTTATCTCATTCATTGCCTTCCCATCCCCTTGACTAGGGGCCAAGTATTACGGTGTCTAGTGTCCAGATAAAGACATTGAGAAACATGTCATTAGGTGTGACAAAAAAATCAGGTATTTAACAGAGGGAACCGACTTGAAATCCCCTGCCCTACGAGAATTTTGAACTGTGTGTCCTATACAGTAGTCGCTAGGCACATGTGGCCGTTGAGCCTTTGAAATGTGGCTCGTTCAGATGAGATATGCTCTAAGCGTAAAATGCACATCAGAGTCTGAAGACTTCATATGAAAAAGTGAAATGTCTCATTAATAACTTTTATGTTGATTACATGTTAAAATATAATACTATTTTTTGATATATTGGTTTAAATAAAATAGATCATTAACATTAATTTCATCTTTTACTTTTACATTTTTAGGTAGCTACCAAAAAATGGCACATTGGTAGCTTGCATCATTGGGCCAAGCTGACAAGTCCAGCAGACTCCTTTTTGACCTTTATAAAAAGACCTTTAGTTACACAGAAAAAAAAAGTATACCAAAGTCCTGAGTCCTAGTCCTGACTGTACTGCTAGCCAGCTAGCAAGCTCTACATGACTTTGGTTCAAGCACTCTCCTCCGTTTTTATAAGCTTTGATTTTCTTCTTGGTAAAGTTAAAGTTTTGTACAATTGATTCCAAGGTCATCTTCCAGTTCGGTTAACTAGTAACTTGAAAATCACTCTACCTTCTCACTTCTGGACCCTGGCTAAATTCCAAACAAATGCTCAAATATTCACTTCTAGAACAAGATGAACAGGTCTGCTCTTGCCCAGGGGTCTGTATCTGCTATATTCTGAGCAAGCCCCAGATGAAAGGACGTCTGAACCTCTTTAGGGGAATGTGGGACTCACTTTCAGAGACGCAAACACACCTGAGAAATGCAAGAAATATGGTTACATGACATTCTATGATCATTCAGTGTTCAAGCTGCTACGTCAGTCGGGACAGATTGGGTTACGCTGCATCATAACCCCAAAATCTCCATGGATGGCTCAAAAAAAGATCTACATTCTGTCCATTTCTGGTCTTCTGGCAGATTCTTCTTGTAACCACTTAGGAACTCAGGCCAATGGGGATGTCACAATCTCAAGCATTGCCAGTGGCTATTCCAGAGGAAAAGCAAACACCAGAAGATCTCACAGAGGTAATTCAATGGCCCCACTCAGACCATTTCAGACCAGGTCACTTTCACTCCATCTCATTGGCCAGAACAGGCATACGGCCTTATCCAACCACCAGGGAGACAAAAGTGATCCTATTATGTGTCCAAAAGGCAGAGAGCTGGAAATGTTTGATACACAGACCTGAAACCACCACCTGCCCCAACATTGATCCCCAGCTTGTCCAGCGTGAGCCAGGACGCTGTGTGGCCTCAGCCCCCAACAGGCCGGAGTGGACCCCTGACACCACAGTCAGATACTTGAGCAGGGTCAGGCCAGGTTCTAAGCCAGAGGGAGGTGGGGAGCCAGAAAAGAAAGCAAATACCTGCCCACCTTCCCTGGATCAAAAAAAGGATTTCCCACTAATAATAATTATTATTATTTTTAATTTACTACACATTTGCGCTTTTTAAGATATTTGGGAAAGAGAACCAGTGATTTGTGTTTGTGCTTCCCATCTCTACCAACTTAGTCCCTATTCTGTAAAATGATCCTCCCCAAACTGAAAACTGTGGTTTCATGATTTCCTTTCCCAGGTAACAACAGCCTCACTGATCTCTATTCAAGCAACCTTCAACAAATATCACCACCATCAAAAATAACCAACAACCCCTTCCAGGAATATCGTCCCGCACATATCCAGGGGCAGCACGGAGCTGACTCCTTAGATGTGCTCTCTGAGGAAGGCTCCATTCTAACCCAATCGCTGTGCTCTGTACAAACATACAGCTGGGGCCTGCCCCTCGATTCGCTCCAGGGGCACAGATCTCTCCAGTGGCCCGGAATGGCACAGCTCTGGATATTATAGCCTGGACACTGGGCTTTTTCATTCGGCTAATTTATGCCATACAGACCCTTCTGTACACTCCAGGCATGTACACAAACAAATGCAGCAAGATTACCAACTAAAATTACTGAATGGCTCAACACAGTACATAATATTAGATGGGTATCTCTGTAAAGCAATCCATTTTAGCCAAGGAACAGCCAATGGCACGTAACCTTAATGTATTCCGAGCCCGATGCTGCTTGGGGCACCACCTCTTGCTTCCTGGGTCACACAGTGTTTTGGTTCGAACAGAACCCCAATGTGTACCTTGACCCCTGAGTCACTGCAGTAATCTCTACCACTGCTATTCCCTGGTGACCAGTCCCCGTGTCCAGACTGTGCTTCCCAGAATCACTTCCTCAGCCCACTTGGGGGTGACCCACTTTGCTGGCGAAGTAGCAGCTGCGGAACAATCCCCTGGCTGTTCATATGGCTGATGGAAATGCTGGGTCAAGCGCACTTCTAAAAACAAACACGATGCTTCGCTCCCTCCCCAGAAAAGCTCAGGCTATCACGATGCACGATCTATTAAATGACCTCCACACCTCACATCAATTAAGTTGAGACCAAAAAAAAAAAAAAACTAAAAATAGAACAGGAGGTAACTTTTCCACATCCTTCACCTATGCTGGTTAATTTGCCAAGTGCTTTAAATGCATTCACTCGTTTCATCCCTCAGCGACCCTGTGAGGGAACTACTACTGTTATCTCAGTTTACATGTGAAGAGATTGATATTTTGGCAAATCAAATAATTTGTCTGAAGTCATACAGCTTGGAAGTGTGGGAATTAGGATTCAGAGCCAGGATTCGAACACAGTCCTCAAGCCTGGTAGAGCAGCCAGGGCTCTCCAGAGAAACAGAGCCAATAGAAAACAGATACAGATGCAGGTAGATTTGGTTTAAGAGATCGGATCATGCTATTATGGGGGCTGGCAAGTCTGAAATTTGTAGTGCAGTTTACCAAGCTGGAAACTAAGGCAGAAGTTGATGCTCCAGTCCTGAAATGGAATTTCTTCTTATCCAGGAAAACCTGGATTTTGCCTTTACGGCCTTCACATGATTAGATGAGACCCACCCACATTATCAAGGGTAATCTCCTTTAGTTAAAGTCAACTGATTTTAGGTGTCAACTACACCTACCTTCACAACAACACCTAGACCAGTGTTTGATTACATAACTTGGCACTACAGTCTAACCAACTTCACACATGAAACTCACCATCACATCCGGTACTATACACCTCGAAATGGTACTGGTCTTCAAGCTGGTGAAATGTACTATCGTTTCGGCATCTGAAAAATGCAAAGGATTAGTCTCCTCACACAAGCTGGATATTTAAATCAGCCTCCTATCACTGGCAAACTGCCTCTAAACTTCCCAAATCCAATTCGGGTGTCTCCTCCTTCTTTGCCAGCCCCAGCAATAAGACAGGTTTACAAAGAGGAAACAGAAATTGAATTTAGGGAGGATGTTCTTTCTTAAGCCATGGCGGTACATTACCAATACTCCTATTGAGGCATTGCGATTATCTGCCTCCCAAACCAGAAAGGTAGTGCCTCAAGGAAAAGGACTCGAATGATTCTTGTCTTTCCATGATCCAGCAAAATGCTTGAGATAGCAGGTGATCAATAAATGTATGCTGAGTCACAGAAAGGATGAATCAAATCTTTAAAAGCAGCAGGATTTCTGGCACAAAGTAAATTACAGAATTTCCCAAATCAGGGATTTTAACCTTAGGGTCCCTCTCACCAGTCCAGCTGGATTCTTGGATTGGCTTCAGGAGGTCTCCATGAAACCCCAAAACTTACATGTACTACTTTGTGAGCAACTCCATCTGTGAGTTTTTATGTAGAGATTCAGAGTTATTGAATTTTATAAATCCTCAGACAGTCCCAGCTTGCTCCTATTGTAGGTCAATTAATTGTTTAAAATTGTTTTTAGCATCTCTTTTCACTCTCAAAAGGATTCTCGTTTGTACAAGATTGAAATCTATTGTATAAAACTTTATCTACCTGCCTACCTTCACAGCCAGGTGGATTTGAGACTCCTGCTCCAAGAAGAAATGCTTTCCTGGCTGATTCCTGCATTCTCCTGTGCAGCCAGCAGCAGCCTCTGCCTTGTACAGAAATCAGTGCAAACCAGGTCAAAGTTTCAGTTGGGAAGCAGGGGCCTCATTTAGTCTCTCATCCAGAGCTCCAGCCCCCACACCCTGACTCTACCCTTGACACTTACAAGCCTTTGATTATAAGCAAAAGCAGATCAGCAAAAAAACCAACAACAGTCCTGGGAACAACTGAAAATGCGTGTCCTGCTGATAGAGCATCGTTAGAAACCAACACAGTAGCACATTCTTTTAAGGGAGGTGACCTCAGGCTTTTCTGGATAGAAATTTACCTTGATGGACGATGACGAGAACACAGTTTGCTGACTAACAGAGCAGGGAGTGGTGTGCACCATGCATTTGCCTCTCCTGCGAAAGGAGAGCTACTGGCTGTTACAGCTGGCTTGGAAATTGTTCAGCAATCAACCCCTTGATAAAGGTTGGTATATTGATAAAATTGCTAGGATGAGGTACCATGAACATGTTTTCTGAATCAAAAACTGGGACTCAAATGCTTAGAAGCATTCATGGGAGAGAGTTGGGATTGTCTGTCTCAGATCATCAAGAAAATGGAATTTCTAAGGGTGACATATAGAAAAATCAATCATGTATTCAATTCACTAAGTCTTTTGTACTATGAAAGGTGCTAAAAGGAAAACATAACAAGCAAAAATGAAATTCAAATATGGTCCCTACCACTAGAAACTGCAAACTGGCTGGAAAAGATGAGGCCCAGAGACAATTAACCGTGAGGGGTACCACGAGAACTAGTTCTGGAGATCAAATTAGGGTACGATCAATAGATACTGGAATATGCATGGAAGAGATTATGGAATGGGAGGAATCTTTGAAAATGAGCACATTTCATACAGGCAGAGAGAAAAAGAAAAGGACAAAAAACAGAGGGTGCAGTGGGGTTCCCACTTTGGCATGCTTCAGACACAGCCCCCGTGTTATGTAACAGCTAATGGTGCTGCAGTTTTGCCCAAGCCCTGGGATGAGGATGGTGAAGAGGGGAGACATTTCCCTACTGTCAGTACAAGTTGAAACAGCCCAATGGCCCTCTGCCTGAGGAGAGGATATTGGGCTCATCGTCTGTCTATGTTTCCCAAGGCTCTGAGTAGTTCATCCGTCAAGATCCTAAACTCCTCCAACAGGTCTTGGAGCATGTGATTCATGTCATTGCTGATTCATGCAGGGATGATGTCTATCGTTTCCATTTCTCCCATGGTATTTAGTTCCATAACTACACACTTGGAAAGCTTTCTTCTTTAGAGCCTGCAAGAGAGTGACATGTTCTACCAATGAAGGTTCAAGGGCAGAATAAAGTCTTTGTTGATAGCTGTTATCTCTCTTTTCAGGTAGGAGCCACTTCAAGGCTTATTGTTCGGTGGTATAAGGTTTTCTTGTGTGCTAAAGACTTTACATCTTTTAGAATATAGAGGGTCAATGACAGAAAATGTCTGATATGTCAGTAGTTTGTATTGACACTAAAAGAATCTGGTCCATTTTACTGGTTCCTTGGTCCCATTTTTAGGTCACAGCTGTTGACCCTGCTGATTTATTGGCAGATATTGAAACCTCCTTATCTGGTGGTTTTCTAAAGTAGTTACTGTTGTCATACCCTAAAGAGTGACAGTTGTGGTCAAAAATATTCTTTATAAGGAAAACATTAAGATATGTTTTGTAGTATTAAAAAAAAAGAAAGTCAACTGCAAGGATGAAACAGGAAAGTCGAGTAGTAATTGTTGAAGAGTGTTGGAAAGTCGATGAGATTCTGGAAGATCAGATCAAAAAAGAATTTGGGGCCGGGCGCGGTGGCTCACACCTGTAATCCTAGCACTCTGGGAGGCCGAGGTGGGCGGATCGTTTGAGCTCAGGAGTTCGAGACCAGCCTGAGCAAGAGCGAGACCCCACCTCTACTAAAAAAAATAGAAAGAAATTATATGGACAGCTAAAAATATATATAGAAAAAATTAGCCGGGCATGGTGGCGCATGCCTGTAGTCCCAGCTACTCGGGAGGCTGAGACAGGAGGATCGCTTGAGCTCAGGAGTTTGAGGTTGCTGTGAGCTAGGCTGACGCCACGGCACTCACTCTAGCCTGGGCAACAGAGTGAGACTCTGTCTCAAAAAAAAAAAAAAAAAAAAAAAGAATTTGGGTTTTTACCAAAGATGTCATTGTGCAAATCTTAGATCAGTGAATTTGACATCATCTA
The DNA here is from genome assembly GCF_041146395.1 of Eulemur rufifrons. NCBI lineage: Eukaryota > Metazoa > Chordata > Mammalia > Primates > Lemuridae > Eulemur > Eulemur rufifrons. Next base: position 61,700,380 of record NC_091000.1, on the reverse strand, counting down.
CTGGCAAAATTTTAGAAGAATAAACATAAGGGGAAAAAAACAACTTGTGAACAGAGGAAAAAGAAGATAAGATCGCAAGTCAGTAAGGGTTCATTAAGAACATCCAAGAGAGGACGAAGTTCATTTCCTTTTTACGTAAGATTACTAGCCTGAAGAATGTTTTCAACATCAATATCTTGACTTTTTAAAAAGTTTTTGATAAAATCTTTTACCTTTGTGGTGTTGATGAATAAATGTAAGCTGGATGATAATATAGTTCTAGATGAGTCAAACTTAGTTAAACAACTTACCTAAGAAGACTTGCTTTCTGTGGGTAGATTCTCCTTGGATGCACATGAGGCCCTCTCAGCCTTTAGCTGGGGGTTTCCAACCAGGCTTAGTTTCTTCCTGGTTTAACATTATTGTACAAAAGAAGGTTCAACATTCTTATTCAGGGGGAGGCTTCTAGGTGCAACTCTTGTCCAGGTTATTTCTGCCGCCCCATTCAGAGAGTCTCTCATCTCCTAAGATAAACCTGACATAAAAATGCCTCCATTACCCTACATCTTAGGACTGAAGGTGTTGATCACCTTGACCTTGCAATGTGACAGAGACACACGACGTTGACAATGTGAAACGATGATTAATATGAGTCTGCTCATTTTAACAATATATTACTTAAACATTTATCAGAAATGCCAGTAGCTGCTTCTTCATACAGCTGTCATTCTTAAGAAGCCGGGCACACACCAGATACTCAGTGAACAGTTGTCAAATGAACAGACAAAAGGCATGTTGCTTGTGCGGCCATAGTTCTTTGCCCAAGTTGGTATTTCCAAGTATCTGAATTAAGTAGACTCTTGCCCTAAAACAGATCCAAGGAGAACTTCTGTGTAAGGATTTTTGAGGGGTTGACTCCAATTACATTTAGCTTTAGTTGGCACTATACACTGAAACCCTAAGAGACTCTTTGAAAATCTCTAAGAATACACATTATGAATTCAACAGCTTCTCAGTCATTTTGCTGATGTGATGTTAAAAGGCAACATTTCTATTAATTTATGAAGTGCTATTAATATATTACTAATTCTAGGCAATAAGGAAATGTACAAGGGCAGTCAGGATCTGAATGAAGAATAAATATGAAGATAGTCACTCTGCAGTTGGCAATACTGTCAGTAAATTGGCGGGTACAAAGTGGATTGAGGGTGACGGCCCAGCATGGGACATCGAAGATCAAGTGACCTAGCATGATGTAGATGCCAAGATTGCAAAAATGACACAAGATCTTGACAGAAAATAATTGGTACTTATTTGCATATAATTTCTTATATGTTTTATAAGTTAATTGAGGTCAAAATGAACATCAATTCCCCTCGGCCCATGTATTTTCATCTTATGCATCCGCCATTCCCTCCAGCCTCTGCCGAAAGAGGTCAAGCTAACCCATTCAGGAAGGAAAAAAATACCTCCTTGGCCCAACCTAAGCCACTGGCTCTAAGTTTTGATCCCTCAACACTGCCAAGTGTCTCAGTCCTACACCTCTGACCTCACCTTCATCTTCTCATTGCCATCTTAACATAAAGTGCCAGGCAGAGTGTTAACACTCACGCACATGGTCTCTGTCACTTCTCATGACAATCCTCACTGTGCAGATGATGAATCTGAAACACAGAGAGGTTTAGTAACTAGGGCAAGTCACCTGGCGGGTAACAGGAACTCCAATACAAACAGCTTACTCCAAAGTCAGTGCTTTTAATTAAACCCCATGCTCTGTTGAACCATTCCTCCATAAATCAGAAAACCTATAGCCCACCAGAACTGAGTGGCTATCAGAGATCCGGAGGTCCAGCCCCTTCTGAGTGTCCCACCTGACCAGGAAGACTCCAGGAGACGGTGGAGACACAAAAGGCCGACTCATTCACACTCACCCTTTTCACTGCCACCAACCCTAAGAGGTTACTTGGGGCTTGGAAGCTTGAGTTGTGGGATACCCCAATTTCCATGAATCTATAACTTCCAACATGAGAAGCAGTGCTTTAGGCATTCCCAGCCTTGGCCGACATATTTCTTCTACAACTTATGAGCCCTTAAGTGCAGACACCTAGAAAAAGTAAGCCTAATTCTGACACTGAGATGGAAGACGACCTTGAAGAAGTCCTTACTCTCCTCTCTCCTTAAATATGAAGCAGAAACAATATTCATCAGTTTCCAGGCTGGAGAACATTTGACTGGAAAATACTTTTGCTATCAGAAAGAAAAAGACACGGTGAAGAATAATGTTCATAATAGATTTCTATTATGAAGACAGAAATAAAAACGTATAATATGTACAGTCCTGTGCCACATAACGACGGTGTTTCAGTCAACAACAAACCACGTATGTGACAGTGGACCCTTAAGATTCTCAGGAAGCTGAAAAATTCCTATCACCTAGTGACGTTACTGTCATCGTAATGTCTTCGCACAACGTATTACTCATGTAACGCTGGTGTAAACAGACCTTCTGTGCTGCACGTCACACAAAAGTAGAGCACACACAATTATGTACAGTCCATAATACTTGATAATGACAATAATAATGACTATGTTACTGGTTTATGTATTTACTATACTATATTTTTTATCATTATTTTAGAGTATGCTCCTTCTACTTATGTATATTGAACTGTAAAACATTTATGTAAATGTTAACTATAAAACAACCTCAGGCAGGTCTTTCAGGAATTATTGCCAAAGAAGGCTTTGTTATCACAGGAGATGACAACTCCACATGCGTTTATTGCCCCTGACGACCTTCCAGTGGGACAAGATGTGGAGATAGAAGACAGTGATATTGATGATCCTGACCCTGTGTAGGCCTAGGCTAATGCGTGTGTTTGTGCCTTAAGGTTTTAACAGCGATGTTTAAAATGTAAAATAATTAAAATAAAATATTTTAAAAATAGAAAAAAACTTTTAGAATAAAGATATTCTAAAAGAAAAAATTTTTCTGTACAGCTGTACAATGTGTTTGCATTTTAAGCTAAGTATTATTACAAAAGAATCAAAAAGTTAAAAAAATTTAAAGTTTATAAAGTAAAAAGTTACAGTAAGCTAAGGCTAATTCATTATTGAAGAAAAAATATTTTTAAATAAATTCAGTGTAGCCTCAGTGTACAGTGTTCATAAAGCCTACAGTATTGTACAGTAGTGTCCTAGGCCTTCACACTCACTCACCTTTCACTCACTGACTCACCAGGGCAACTTCCAGTCCTGCAAGCTCCATTCATGGCAAATACCCTACACAGGTGTACCACTTTTTATCTTTTATACCAGTGGTCCCCAAACTTTTTGGCACCAGGGACTATTTTCATGGAAGACAATTTTTCCACGGACTGTGGTGGGGGTGGAGGGGATGGTTTGGGGATGATTCAAGCTCATTACATTTATTGTGCACTTTATTTCTATTATAATGACATTGTAATATATAATTAAATAATTATACAACTCACCATAGGTTGGGGACCCCTGTTTTATACCATATTTTAACTGTACCTTTTCAATGTTTAGATTCACAAGTACTTACCATTGTGTTACGATTGCCTATAGTATTCAGTACAGTAACATGCTACACAGGTTTACACCCTAGGAGCAACAGGCTATATCATGTAGCCTAGGTGTATAGTGGGTTATACCATCTAGGTTTGTAAGTACCTTCTATGATGTTTGTGCAATGATGAAATAGCCTAATGATGCATTTTTCAGAACATATTCCCATCATTAAGCAATGAATGACTGCATATGCATAATTAGCTAATAATGTGAATGACCATGGTGGAGAGACAAGGTAGGAAAAGATAGAAAATGAGCAGATGAGGAGGGATGGACTAAGAGAGACTTCTCATTGTATAATGTTTTGTGTATTTTTATTTTTGACCCATGTGAATGTATTATCTATTCAAAAATCAAACACACAGATTTTTAAAGTAAAATAAAATAATACCATCAGAAGTATTAACATTGATTGCCTCTGGACAGAGAAACCAAAAGACGGGAAAATGGTGTATTCTTTTCCTAGGGCTGCAGTAACCAAGTACCACAAACTGGGTGGCTTAAAACACAGAACTTTGTTCTCTTACAATTCTGGAAGCTAGAGGTCCAAAACTAAAGTGTCAGCAGGGCCACTCTCCCTCTAAAACTCCTTGCCTCTTCCTAACCTCTGGTGATAGCTGTGAATCCTTGGCATTCCCTGGCTTGCAGCTGCATCACTCCCATCTCTGCCTCTGTCGCTACGAGGCACTCTCCCTGTCTGTGTCTGTGTCCAGATTTCCCTCCAGTTATATTGCGTTGTGGGCCCACCTTACTCCAATATGACCTCAACTTATCACATCTGCAACAACTCTATTTCCCAATCAGATTGCCCTCTGGGGCACTAGGGGTTAGGACTTCAATATCTTTTTGGGGGGACACCAGCCAAACCACAGCAAATATCGTGGGGAGAAATTTTCACTGGGTTGCCTTTCATACCGTTTTATTTTTTCATGCCATGTACAAAAAAGAAATGCATAACTTTTATAATTGAAAACGACTCCCATCACAAATTAGCACAGGGTTAGAAAAAGGATGCTCTTGTTCAGCTATATTTCAAAACTTTACCGTATGAGAATTCTGCCTGCGCTTGGATGTGCTTGCTTTGGGGTTAATTATGTTTTTTGTTTATTTGTTTGATTTTTCCCAGCATGCTAAAAGAAAAGTAAAAAAATATATACATGAAGGAAATAAATGCATGTTTACATAAGCCCTCAGAAGCCCTGATGTTTTTACTACCTTGAGATAGTTAGAGTATGTCCCCACCAGCCCAGAGTCGATTTAATACAACTGGCCCAAAGCAGCCTTCATCTTGGATTTACATTCCTCCCTTGTAAATACAGAAAGGGGCAAATATGTATCACCCAGGATTCCCCTCCCCAGCATTTACTAATTACCCAATAAAACCTAATGTCTCCATCATTAATTCAGATGATACCCATTCACCTAGAAAGCCATGGGAAACTTCAGTGGCAAAAAGGCCAGCCCCCACCTAGCCACTGATACTTCCACTGCAATAACCTGGGGGAGTTGGTTTGTCAAAATGAAAAAGCAGTTAAATAGTTTGCTGGCCACAATTCAGAGTTGTAGGGGGTTTCAGGGAAGTGGGAAGGCTTAAACTATGAGTACTCTCTGCTCACAGAAAATCCAACATGAAAACTTAGAACAAAGTCTTCAGAGACAAAAGAATTCAGTACTTGGGTTTCTTTAGAAAGATTTATTGAACTGAAAAATCAGAGCCAATTTCACATACAAAGCAACTGGATTTAGTCATTGATTTCCAAGAACCTATTTCCTCTCTAAATACACCCATTTCCAAGTCTCCTTTGATTATTGTCTCTTATTTAATACTTTTCACTAAAAGAGATCTAAACCTTCACCAAATGTATGTGATTAACGTAATATTTTTTTTAGTCACTATTATATACAAGGTCCTCTGCCTATCACTATGGAGAATAATGTCTAAATAAAACATAGGCCCTGCCCTCAATAAACTTGCCATCTGTTAAAGGAAACGACATAAAAAACTAACCCAACACAAAACAGAGTGAGAGTGTTTCTCATGCTTTATTAAACAGGGCCTCATTGTACCTGAAGCATGCAAAGCATTACATTTATTAACTTCATTATAAAGATAAAGAATGTTCAATAAATAATGATAATTCTAGGTTCACAGCAGGGGGTGTCAAGCAGAATTAAAAGAGGCTTAAATAAAGTTTCAAGAAATATGCCATTCAAAAGTCAGGAGAAGAAACAATTGCTTCTGACTGGGGAGACTAGAGGTGCTTTATAAGAAGAAATTGTAAGGTGTGATTTAAAGGATAAGAAAATTTTTTCATTTTCTGAGTGAGAGGAGTGGCACTCAAGACTGAGCCAAGGCCAGAAGGAATCCTGTAAGTTCCTGATGTATTCAAGGTAAGGCAAGAAGACTGGAGCGGCCCAAAGCATGGGGTGTTTGGAGGCATTTAATGGGGCCAAAGTCCAGAAGGGCAGTTTGGGGTGAGATCAGGGAAGACTTTACTTGCCATGCTAAGAGGTTGGGAAGTTCACCTTTACAAATGGGGAGCGCTTGCAATTTTGTGGAGAGGCGATGGATAGAATTGGACTTCTGTTTAGGGATATAACTCTAGGCTACAATGAAATACTTGGCACTAATCCAGTGTGGCAGAGGGACCTGAGTGGAGAAAAATGGGATATGAGCATCTCAGAGGGGAAGTCTTGGGGTTAGCTCATTCCCAGCCTGGTTATGAAACCACCTTCCATTTCAGAGCACCCTGCAGTTTTGCAGTAGCCCTTATTTCACAGAGTCCACCCAACGTCCCCGTGAGACATAGATATATTATTATGCCCATTGTACAGATGAGGAAATGGAAGTGCATCCGTAATAAGTGGCTTGCCCATGACCAAAACCGCCAATTCCTTGGCCTCCAAATCTACTTCTCTCTCCCCTAAACCACAGCCAACTCCAAGTGTGTCCATATTCATTTTAGAGTAGGGGTTATTTACTGGAAGATATCTAACGTTGCAGATAAAAAGGCAGAAATATTTGGGAATTTAAAAACTAGTTTCCTTTAAACGAAATTGCCTCTTCACACACACACACACACACAGACAGACACACCCCACAACTTTAACGCCAAAATTTAGAGTGAAGCAAATGTTAGCAGTCAACTTTTAAACTTTTGAAAATGGTGTCATTAAAGGACTAACAGCCACAATAACAGGACTACAATAAAACAGTCAATACTAATATGGTGTGAATGGGAAGAATTGTTTGTTGCATTCGCTTAGGAATGTGGGTCAACCTTCTCATGCTTCCCCTACAGCCTTGTCTGAAGCACTAACAAATGGCTTTTGTGTCCCTGTCTATGTGACTATGGTATGTAACTGGACAAGCAGCTACTTCACACAAGAAGGGTTTATATACAAAGGTTTATATCTACCCGTAGCCCAGGCTGGAGCCTTCTGACCCAGATGGATTGAAATGCTACTCGGGAGACACTGTGGGCTAGTTTCACTCCCCTCCCTTCCTTGGCCCTGTTTTGGGAAGTCACTAACTCCACCTGACACAGCTTTGTCCTTTGTGGGGGATGAGTCCCAAGCCAGATTTTCTGCTAGCACACCCCAAGGTGTTCACTGACTCCTTAGGACTACTCAGGACATCTTTGTGGGTGGAAGGGCTTTTTATGTTTTATTTTTTTTATTATTTTTTTATTTTTTTATGTAGCAAACATCTGTGTATTACAGCTCGACAACAGAACAGTAACTTACACATTAGAAGCTATGTACTCCCCCATATTAGATCTCTCCTACCCCAGCCCACATACAAGTAAACATAATTGTGAATTTAGAGTTTATCCATTCAATGCCTATTTTTTAAAAAATGTAATTACGTATACAAGTAGCTCTAAATAGCATAAGTAAATAATGTCTAATAATTTTGCATACTATAAGTTTAAACAAACTGTATCTTATTGTATGATTCTGAAACTTACTTTTTGTTCATATATTTTTTTCTTTTTTTTTCCTTTTTATTTATTTATTTATTTTTTTAATTTCAGCTCATTATGGGGGTACAAAAGTTCAGGTTATATATATTGCCCATGCCTCCCCATCCACCCCAGTCTGAGCTTCAAGTGTGTCCATTCCCTAGACAGTGCACATCGCACTCATCATGTAGGTATGCACCCATCCCCTCCCCCCTCCGCCATCCCCCGCCTTCAGAACTTCAAGCGTGTCCATTCCCCAGGCAGTGCGCATCGCACTCATCAAGTAGGTATACACCCATCCCTTCCGCCCAGCCCCCACCTCTGTCCGATACCCAATTGGTGTTATTCCCAAATGTGCACTCAGGGAAACCAGTTTGCTGGTGAGTACATGTGGTGCTTATTTTTCCATTCTTGGGATACTTCACTTAATAGAATGGGTTCCAACTCTCTCCAGGAGAACCAAAGAGATGCCATATCACCATTATTTCTAATAGCTGAGTAATATTCCATGGTATACATATACCACATTTTGCTAATCCATTCATGAATTGATGGGCATTTGGGATGTTTCCACATCTTTGCAATTGTTAATTGTGCTGCTATAAACGTTTTTTAAACTTTGGTGGAAGGGGGAATAGGAGGTTCTAATATTCTTTGTAAATGAGGCCATTTCAGGTAAAGCTATTTTTGTGACCATTTTCGTCCCTCTTTCCCCCTCAGGCCACCTCTCCTCACCATCCCCCTTCACTGAGTTGCTCAGTAATTACCATCAGTTCTGCTTTCTTGATTGTTCGAGTTGAACTATTAGTACATTTTCCAACTTGTCTTAAGCTCTACTACTTAAATGTCTTTATGCAGTGAAAAAAATCCTTCCAAAGCTGTCTCCAAAATCTCAGACCTTGGGTTTAGCAATTTCTTAGCTTAAGCTTTGGGCAAGGCATAGAAGTGGTAATTACAGTTAGCATAACAGATAAAAACTCCAAACCAAAGAATAAATTACACACAACCTTGTCAAGGCATTTCATTGTTTTCTCTGTGTATTAAAATTTGATATCTTAACCTCTGCATGAATGAAAGAAAAGATGTTTGTAAATTCAACAATCATCTATTTGTAATTAATAATATGGAAATTCATCTGTCCAAGCACTCACTCTTCTAGAGGTGTCAATGGTTTTATCTAGCAACTTTGTTTTGCAGCAGGGAAACTGAGGCCAGTAGTTGGTTTTCCATGCTTCCTCAGAGATAACTAATTTCTAAGGGAGCTGGAGGAATATTTGAGAATTCACTTATCTATTTTATCAAGCATGGGGTGGAGGGGCTCTCTACATCAAGCCATAAAACAGAAGATTTTTTTAATCAATAAAATAATGACAGGTTTTTAGACAAATCAGTCAAACCAGTTGCTGCTTTTCAACCAACTGGACAAGTCAGCCACAATAGCTAAACTAATAGTCTTAAACAGACTCAGCTTCCATTAGTGAGTCAAGTTATTCTATCTAGCTCAGTGGTTAACCACCTTTTTTCATTATCACCATCTCTAAGGAGAAAAAAAATAAAGTCAGTATAAAGTCTAACAAAAGAAATTAGATTTTTCAGGTAGAGTTGAACTTGAAGGACCAAAAACCATTGTAATATCTGAGAATTTTTTTGCCCCCCAAGAACTAATTTTGCCGCTTTGAAGACAATATCATCCCAGTTGAGAATGCATGCCACAGCCTAATTCTGTACATTGGAATGACCAACTGATCCAGCCCCAGTCTATGTAGAAATCTTTATCAGAACTTACTTCACCGCTCTGTAATTATATCTGTACTCATCTGCCTCCCTACCAGCCAATGAAGTTCTCAATGGGATTTTTTTAATTCCTAAAAGAGCTTAAAAGTGTTGAATAAACGAATGAACAGATGAATGAATGAAATGTAAAAACTGATTGCTACAACAATTAAGAAGCCAGTATGCTCTCAGCAACTCTGCCTCTTCATTCCTTGACTCGCTAACCTGAGTTTCAAATATTAAAGGTCTCTCCAGGTGTTACCGCAGACAAGTGACTAGTGTGAAAATGCACTAAAGGTTTTCAAACACCCACAAGGTCTTGCCCGCTTTTTGGAGGATGACAGGTGCAGGAGGCAGTGACAGAAGAGTTGATGTTTGTTTGATGTCTTTGTGACCATTTCTCTACCAGACACAATAAGGTAGGGAAGTAGTAATTATGTTGTCTCAAAGCAGCATTGCAAATTTACTCACAAAAATGGACACTTAACCTTTCTCACTGTTGTGCCTGGACTGGCTGCTAAGAGTAATGGCCAACAGCAGGGCTAATGGCCCAGGCAAGGTGGAACAGAGCACCCTGCAATTAGGAGGGAGGATATTCCTAAGGAAGACAGTGAGGGGTGAGTGGGGGGGCCTCAGACGCCCACTCCTGCCAGACCCTGAGATTCCACAGGATGCACAGAGACTCAGTGGGAAGAGATAACTATCCTCCAACAGTATTTCCTCCATTAAACCTGCAGTCTCTCTACCTCATTCTCAACAGATCCATCACCACCCATGTTCCAGAACAATCACAGTCACTCAGCCAAAGTTCAATCAATTTCAGCAATTGCTGTTGCAGAGTAAGTTATCATAGGTACTAGCAATTACAGATAAGAAACAGCATATAATAATAATAACAATAACTACAATGTAGTCATTGGAGCATTTGAACATTTACAAATTATCTTCATAAACTAGTCAAATTTTATCTTCACCACACTGCACTGAACAATGTAGATTAGACAGTTGTGCACTGCATTTTATAGACAAGAAAGCTGAGAGTGAATGGCTGGAATTCTATGGTGGGAGACTCTCCATTCTAGTGCAACAGATACCTGAGTTCTGATAGGCACTGCCGGTTACTCACTGGTGACCTAAGGCACATTACTTACCTTCTTTCAGCCTGGGTTCCCTCCTTTAAAAAATAAAAGGGGAAAAATAGTACCCATCTCAAAGGGTTGTTGAGAGTTTAAATGAGGCAAAATCTATAAGGCACTGAGCACAGTAACTAGCAAAAGATAAAGACTAAAAAAAGTTATTAGTATTAGTGCTTGCATTTAGATTACATAAAATATTAAGCAATATGTGCAAAGCCAAAAGGACTTAATTTTAGCAGTTCTCGAAGCGAAGAGGAAAATATTCAAATTGTCCTAGGTATTTACAAAAATAAATAAATAAATCTTTTTGGCACCTTAGAAATAAAGCCAAAAGAAAAATGATCCCATTAAGGAAATATAAAACTTCTTCCTTAAAAACATATTCTTTAGATAATGACTTTCACCAGTAGATTTCCCATCTTTTCTCCAAAACCCCATTGAATAAAGAAGAAACTGGAAGATGAAAATTATTTTCCAAAAGTTAGATAGGAAGCCATTTGCCCAGCCATGTAAAATAATACATCTACCAAAACATACCAAATCTGAAGGTATAAGGGGAGAGATTTTTATCTGTTTTGTTTGCTTACTGTACCCCCAGTGTCTAGAACATTCTTGACACATAGTGAAAATATTGAGTGCTTGAGCATAGCACTCCATCTTCAGGTGTTATCAAGGAGATTGTCCATTGAGTTATTTAATTTTCTGTTGTTGGTCCATTTAATCATTCACTCATTCCACACACATCTACTAGTCACCTACTGTATTCCAAACACTGGGCTGGGTGTTGGACATAGAAATGCCAGAATAGGTCGCTTGCTATAGGAGCTTACAGTCTGATGTGCAGAGAGGAAGGAAAAAGCAAACACGTAGTGCGGGGGACCACGGGCTCGCTCTTCGCCTTCCCCTCCTCTTCTCCTAAGCAGTGTCATCCGGCTCCTTTTTCTGCATAGATTTTGAAGAAGTTTGAGTCTGTAACAAGCTTCCTGTTTCAAAAGAAAACAAACAGAGGAGCGTTTCACGATTTTATTTTCACTCTGATCCACGGGCTCCAACATCTCTACATTTTTGCTTGTGCTGTTGCTGCCACTGTTGTCACACTGTAGTTGTTCCTGTCCAGAGAAGCACCGGTGGCCAACCCAGATCGGATATAATGGTGCAACTCTAGACCAGGCCTCCAACCACATCAGCCATAGGCAGCATTGTTGCCGCCGCCGCTGTTATTTTAATTATGATTGTACGTTAACCACCACCTTCCTTCCTCTGCCTCCCTTCAGCTGCAATGATGTATGTTACTTTTTGGTAACTGGATTTCATTAACATTTATGAACTCTCATAAAGTAGTAGAAAAAGCAATTTGTGTGGAAGAATTTTCCACCTCATTAAACAGTGTTCTTTTGGGGGTCAAGCTGATATTTTTTTTGTTGTTGGATTTTTTTATAGGTCCTTTGTCCTTCCCTGAGCCCTGGGGGATGAAAGGAGAGCCGTCCACACACCGCGGGGCTCGGGAGCCCTACAGAGGGCGCTAGACCCAGCGCCGACTCCCCGCACGCTTCCGCCTGCTTTTCAGACTCAAATCCGGGGTGCCCGCCCTGGGGCGCTGCGGCCTTCTCCCTGCTTGGCCAAATCTGACTTTTTTTACCGCCTGCGGGTGGTATCGCCTGGCTCCGGGCAGCGTGCTGCTGGTCCCTGGGCCTGAATCCTGCTCCCACCTGGGGTCTAAGAGGATGCCTGGGCTTTTTCCCCCGGGCCCAGCATGAGCTGCATCTCCGCGCCTTGGGAGGCACGGAGATGGGCTCTCACCCTTCGACGCCCCTTTGGAACAAGCACACTGGCGCCCCCCACCTAAGCCCCTTCGCCCTTGAGGCAGGCTCCAACACCGGGAAGACAGGGCTGGAGCCCCGAATAGAGGCCCCAGCTCAATCTTTTGCGGGCTGAGGCCCCCTTGTCACCAGATCAGTTGCATCTTCTCCCGGTACGCAGATTCTGTTTGTTTTCATACCAGGACTGCAACGGGCCCGCCTCTGGGCAGCGGGCTGCGGACATTAGGGGCAGATCTCGCTCCGGACGCTGGTGACGCCTCCACTCCCCAGCCGTCCCCAAATCCCTAATCCAGTCTCCAGGCCAGGGCCTCGCAATGAGCTGGAGAACACGCTGGAGCCCCTGAAGGGGGTGCGGGGGGATCAATGTCGGAAAGAGGAGACGCCCCCACTGCTGGTCCAAGGGAGCCGGGATGTGGCAGCGATTGGGAGGAGCCTTGGTTAGGGACACGCTCCTCTCTAGTTCCGTCCCAAGCCTGGCCCAATCTCCGGCCTCCAGGCCCCCTGGGAGGAAGTAAAATCGCCCCAGCGGCCTTGACACTCGAGGGCAGAAAGCCGAAACCCGAAGACGCTCTGCCTGAGGGCGCTGTAAAGTAACCGAGAAACCAGGTGACAGGTGTTGGGATAGATAAACATGCAAGAATCCGCTTTCTCTATTCTAAATGTAAAAACATAACACAATAGTTCAAACTCAAGAATCTATGTGTCCACCTTCATTAAAAAAAACAAGACTCGGCTCTCCAAGAAACCGATTATTTGTACTTGAGACATGCTTTTCTGCCAGACAGTCCCCAAATCAGATCTCATTAAGGGAGACCTCTAAGGCCTGTTGGCAAGTGACGGGGCAGGAACAAGAGCGCGTCTGCTGTCCAGCCGCGGGAGAGGTTGTTCGCAGGGGCCGGTGTGGACGCGGTCTGGAGCTTTTCCGATTTGCTGAGTCAGCCTGGACGCCGCGGGCTTTGCTGTTTCCAACTCAAGCGACTGTGCTTCGCTGACTGGTGTGTCAACTTGGTGGTGTAATTATTGTTTTGTTTTCTAATATGTAATTACTCTTTGTCGTTGCTATTATGAATCCACCAAGCTTGACTCAAGCAGCAAGATGGATTCAAGTTTGGGGCTGGCATTTGATGCGTGGGAAACACTGGCTTCTCCCCACGCAGAGGACAACATCGGGCCCACGCGTGTCTTCCCCTCCGCCAGCAAGAAGGGGGGCGCTGGGGTTCCCTCTCAGACAAGAGGCGATCACTCCTGATCCCCACACGGCAGATCCATTCTCGACTAGTGGCTCTGATCAGGGATTGCTGGGGCTCAGTTTCCTCTCCCGCACATTTGTAAAGGTGGAGGGAGGGAGAAGGAAGGCAGAGAGGGGAAAAGAAGATAAACGGAGGGAGACAGACGGGCTGGAGAGTTGAGGATAGGAAAAACTGAAGAAATAGAGAGAGGAGAGACATTTAAAGAGTTAGAGAGACAAAGAAGAAAAAGCACAGAGAAAAAGACAGAAGACCTCGACAGAGATTCTTGCTTATTTTCAATTGTTTTCTTCCTAGATTTAAAATGAGATAGTGCAAAGTTCCTCCATTTTTACTGGCTTTACCACACCCAGCTTGAGTAAACCTCAAGGAGCCGCCTGGTCCCAGCTCCAGCTCCTCCCACCATGCCTCCTGCTCAGACCCTGGGCCCCATCACCGGGTCCTCCCACCCAAGGGGAGACCCCTCGCACCTCCCCAGAGTTGCCTAACTCCTAGGCCCCGAAAGTGCCAGAACAAAGAACCGACTTCGCCCATGCCTCTCACAGGGGTCGAGCGCCCTGGGCCGCGCCGGCAGAAGCCGACCTCTGGACTGAGCTCGGCCCCCGGAAGCCCCCAACCACGTCGCGAGTGGAAGCTTGGGACTGGGCTGGGCTCAGAGGGACCCACACGGGCGTCCGCGCAGGCCCCGCCCAACCACTGCACCACCCGGGCCCTGCCGCCGCCCTCTGCAGCCGGAGCGGGGTGCTGGCTGTTGCGGTCAGCCTGGCAGAGGGGGACCCTCCGCCCCGCGCCGGGACGGAGGAGGAGGGGGTGTCCCCGGACGAGGAGAGCGATCCATTTTCTCTAACCATTTGCCCCAGAGCTGTCAGGTTAGCACTGCCTCCCCGACCGCCCAGAAAAGAATGTGTTAAAATTCTTTGCACTAGAGTCTTTCCCAGCCCCAAATATACCAAGCTGTGGCGTTCGCGGCGCCGACCGCGGGTCCCTAACCTCGGCCACCTTCTCCCGTTGAAATATGCACATCGCTCTTCAATAATTTAGACACCTGGGAGACTGGACAAGTATAATTTTTTTCCCAAACACACGAGCATCCGGGTTGCCATCAATCATGCTTTTGTTTTATGTGAGATGGGCTTTGTGTGTTTAGCTGCCCGGCTCCATCCTATTTGCATGCGGCTATTTAATGGGCATTTATTTTAGCTTTGAAGATCTGCTTAAAAATCTAAACCCAGAAAAGGGGGGAGGGGCGCCCCCCTTGTGGTTCGGGTGGATTTGCCTTTGGGGCCCCTTCCTTTGAGGAGACGGGCCCTGCGGGTCTCGATTACAGATGAATTTTGATTCCGAGGTGGGGCACGTAATGGAACGGAAAAGATACGTTCTGTTTCCTAAATCTCGTGCTTTCTTTCTAGCAAACAATGCTCCAGTCAGTATTTGTGTATGAGACAAGTAATTGTGCTCCAACTGCTTAAATAAATCATTGATGGGTGAAATTACACATGCTCACTTAAAGTGTAATGTGATTAAGAGATTATGAGATTGAAGCTAATATCTTGTCTCCCAGCTCCTGGCCCCAAATCTTGACACCAGAAATTTATCAACTACAACTGTCCTGAAATTTACAGATACAATAGGTTTATATGGACAGCGAATCAAAGACAACCTCTGAAAAATAAAAATAGGTATGTGTGCGTACGTATGTTGTGTTGGTCGTGGTTTTGTTATAAAAGGACATAAAACGGGAAGGGGATGACAGAGATGATGGGGAGAGGGTGTTTGTTCCATCTTTTATTTGTAAAAAGTAAATAGAGAAGGGGGGAAGAGGGGGAGCCGTGGCGGGCGCTACGTCTGCGAGCTGATTACTCCTCGTCTGAAAGCGGCTCCATTTCCCGCACGGTGGGTAAGTCCTTTATCGGGGGAAGCCCCGGCCTCGCCCGCAGCCATTCCTCGCCTCGAGGCGCGCGCAGGGCCGGGCGCTGGAGCCGCTTGGCGACTCCGTAATGACCCGGGTTCGCCGCAGCTGCGCCCTGACCCTTTGTGATGGCGCCGATAGCGCTCGGATGAAATTATGTCCTTCTCCGGGTGTGAAATTACCATGTTTATTAATTGAGCCAGACATTAGCTTTACCTTTTCTTTTTAAGCCGTGAAAATTTGTGATTCAGGGCAAATGATTCTCCGACAGACGCTCCGCTCCGCGTCCCACCCCTCCCCGCCCGCGCCCCCTCCCCTGCTCGCGCTCCCCTTCCCCCACGGCCCGGGCAGTTCGGGAGAGCTTTCTAGGCTTCCACGCCGGAGAGCCCACGGAGGAAAAGCCACCAGGCCTCTGAGCGTGCGGGCGCGTGTGCGTGTCAGTGCGCACGCGGGGCTGCTATGCTCTTCAGGAAGTGTTATCAAACAACAATAACAACCCCTGACTCTGAATTACAGCATTTTCCCCCAGAATTCTTGATCAGTAAAAACCCAAATCGTTTTCAAGACAAAGGAGCATCAATCAGCGACAAAGACAGATTTAACGTATTAAATCTTTATTAAAGTGAAGTCATTCTTATTGAAATGATGTATTGAGTGTGCAGAAAGATTGGATTTTTTTTTTTTTTTTTTTTTTTTTTTTTTTTTGACAATGCCTAAGATGGAGATGGGGGCAGAGAGCTTGCGCTGCATCTTGCCCTGATTGTTCTGGGCTGGGATTGGATTACTGGGACCCAGGGTCCGGCGACTGGGAACAGCACCTTGGACTGGAGAGGAGAGACTGACCTCCCTCCTCCTGCCGGCCTCCACTTTAGTTTCTCAAACAGCAAGCGTGTCCCCGGGCCCCTCAGAAACTTCCCGCCTTGGTCTTCGCATTAGGGAAACGATATACTTCAGGCATGGTTGTCCATAAGTTTGAGAAATCAGCTACTCTAGAGGCCTGGAGAAGAGAAGGAACGCCCAGGGTGTCTGTCCCCTGGTTTTCTGGAACAAGACCCAGTTCTCTCTATAGCCTAAAGAAAGTCCTTGCGCCCAGGTCTGAACGGACAGGGGAGCGTGAGTTTGCTCCCAGCGGGCTCTCAGGGCCGTCCCCACAGCCCTTCCTTCCTCCGGTCAGGATTGAAGGCAGGAGCTGGCTGCCTTCATGCCTGGGGTGGACCCTCAATTAAACTGGCCCTTTGGGCCTTGGGTCTTGTCAACCGTAGGGAAACTAGAATGAGGAGGGAGTTCAGAGAGGAGTCTTCTCCCCTAGGGCAGGGCTGCCCCCGAGTTTTGCTGCAAGGCGTCTCAAATGGCTCAAATTCTTATCTCCCCAGGAGAGAAAGCAGTGGGGAATCTAAAATTGTAGGCTGCTTTTCAGAATGGCAGCCTCAACTTTAACAAGATGCGTTTGTGTCTCCACCTTCAGACACACAGACATCCACATCGGCTGGAAATGAACTGTTGGAATCAATTTCCTTAGAATACTCAACTTTTTTTTTCTATCATATTTCAGCAATAGGCTGAACAGTTATAGCCAGTTGATTCGATTCAGTATTTGCATAACCACGAGAAGAAGGTGGCTTTGCAGACTCAATGAATAGGTCTCTTGTTTGTTGTGTGTGTGTTGTGGGGATGGATTTTTAAATACATGTTGTGGGGGGGGGTCATCTCTAGGGCTGTGTTGCTGCCCCATGAGTCAGAAACAGAGAGGCCACTGCTGGGCTGATGACAGACTATTGTTCCCTTATCCTCCAGCTTCTCTCTCCCTTTCCTCACATCTACCCCTGGAATCCTCTGCATTGGAATATGCACTAATTGGATCTTTCTTTCGTTTGTTCCGGGCAGCCCTGCTTTTAAAGATAAATTGCTTTTGTAAACTGTTTGAAATCATTCAGTGGCAAGGAGAGATGGCAATGCTGTTTTATACTTTGAGCATAGGAAACGAACAAGCAGATTTTCAGGGCAGTCTTCAGAAATAGAGCCAATTTTAATAGGATCCCAACCAGTGCACTAATTAAATATTTCACACCTTCCAAAGTTAATGTGCTAACATTGGGACTTTTTTTCCACCAAATCATACAAATTGGCCTTCTGTAACACCATCCCCCACCCAAACCAGCCCCCCATACTCACCCACACACATACACACTCCCTGCCACAAACTCCCACCGACCCGTTTTCTGAATGGCATTACAAAGAATTTTGTTAAAGAAAAGTCAGACTAATTGCTGCCAGAAGACCCGTCTCTTAGAGAAGTCTGGTTTTCATAAGCCAGAATCAGTAAAGGTTGTGGTTAAATCTAAGCGTAGTGGAAGGTTCTTAAGGTTTTCTCAGCAAAGAAGGGAAATACAAAGAAACACTAAGCCCAGCCAAAAAAATGCTCAGTCGGGGGAGAAGGGAAGATGACTGGTGGGAGGGAAATTCAAGAGGGTTCTCTGAACTCTTGTTTCCTTCTAGATTCCTCTCCTTAGAAGAGCTTTCTTGAAACTTAGTAACACCTATTGAGATGGCTTTCCTAAGTAGCTCTAGCATCTCACAGTCACAGACCAGTGATTGATTCTGTTGATATGGCACTAATTTCCAAGGGCTGGAAGTTATACTAGAGGGTCTAGCAAGGGATTTTCCAGTCCTAGGAGTCCCTGAGGCACCTCCTTTTTCAGTCAGCTCCAGCCTTTCTCTCAAACCTCCTAATGGAGTTAGTAGCAAAGGGCCTCTGCAGAAACAGGCAGGTAGATTCTCCCCCTTCTAAGCTATGCTACCGAGGAAAATAGAGGAGTGCCACTTCAGGTGTCCCTGCCAGTCCTCCCCCTGGCTTTCCTGAGCCCAATCACCAAGACATTACACAGCCCTATAGTACTGGGTTGGAAAGGGGTGGGAAGTAGCTGGGGTTTGGAAAGATCTCAATCTCTTTGAGTATTTGAAAAAGAAAAACCCGTTTAAGAATGATCTCACTATGAATGGACTGGTTTAATTTTAGATTTTTCTGATCAGTATTTTCCTCTTTTCTGCTATTCCTGGAGTTTGCACAGGTGCAGCCTCAAAATTGGTTAGAAGTCTCCTGGAACTCATTATCTCCTACTAATGGGATTCTCCCAAGCCCATCTTGTTCCAGTAAATCTAAGAAGCTGGACTCACTTGATCATGTCTCATGATCCAAGAAGATGAGAAACCCACTCAGTTTTCTAGCCTCTGAACTTCATGGGAATCCTCAAGACAATTTTGGCTTGGAAGAAACATCCTCAAGGTTAAGACTCAACACTCCCAAGCTCCCTGATATTCAGAGGAAACAGTTTCCCTTTTTGGAACCATTGTTTTGGGTCCTTCCACTCAACTGGCTATGGAGGGTAGGAGTGGGAAATAGAATATGCAACAATTATATTTATTGAGTATGGTCTCACCCATTGGAGGGTTCTCCTAGAACCATTCTGGTTAATAATGAACCTCCCTCTCTTCCCAAGATTATTGTTTTCTTCTGAATCCATTACCTACTCCCACCCCCACCTCCAAGTAACTACAGAGATGAGGAAAAGAGGTTGGAGGTACTGGTGTTTTGAGTCTTTCTTTTATAATCACAAAAAGATCACAATATAAGCAAATTAATAAAAATTTAAGAATTACTCACCCTAATCCCCTCTTTCTTTTGACAGTTCTCATGGTTGGCGTTTGGAAGGATTTTACCCACTCTTTCCTGTTTCATAACTGTAACAAAGAGATTTCTTGTTCTCAAGACACGAAGCTACTTAGCAAAGAAATGTACTTCATTTTCCAGGTTCCAGGATGAATCAGAACAGCCTTTTCCCCAAAGTCCTATCACTTCCCATCCTGCAGCCTGAACATTTTAGAGGACTTAAGGCAGAATATTTCCAATCAAATACTAAAACTATGATCATGAAGGTTTGACTTAAACACCTGGATGTTGACAATAACAGTGAACTTGGCTCATCTATTTGGTTAATCCAAGAGACCTCAGTGATTTCATCTCACTCTGAACATGGACCAAGGCCAGTAGCATTGGCATTGAAGGAACACTTTCAAGCATTTCCCAGTCTTCCTTAGCCTTGACATGTGAGGAGGAAGGGCAATCACCAAAAAGCTCCATGGAGCTCCATCATAAAGGCTCAGTCTACTGTAGAACAAGGGACCATGTCCACTTACAATGCCTTCCTCCCCTTGAAATAAATTGTTGCAGAAGGAAAATATCTAAGTTACTGAAATCAGTCTCAATGTGGAGTGACTTGGAATTTGAAAACTGTACATTACCCAGACATTCTCATTTTATAAACAAGGGACAAAGCTGTGCTCTCATAACAGAACCACCATCTCTTCTGTTTGTGTATTTGCATAATAATTGCTACACAAAATCAAACCTCATGCTCGGTCTTTTGCATTTAGCTTCATTTTTTTTCTCCAGCATCAAAAATATTTTTTATATCTGCTTCTAAGGTCTTTTCTAGAGTTAATCTTCTCACTCTGTCATTCTTCCTTTCTTTTTCTCCTAATCAATGAAAAGCTTTTTCTCCGGAAGCTAGGAAGTCAGTCAAAATATTAAATCAGGAGCGCCTGAGACATCCACATTTAGCAAGGCAGAGATCTTCAGATTCAACTTTTATTTACGCCTGTCACTGGCAACAAAAGAGAGATTGGATATGTACATGGAAATCAGTGTTGGGGGGGGGTCGTCATAGCTTTCTGAGGCAGAGACCACCAGTAATATCGTTTAGACAGGGCCCTTCCAGGTGCCCGGCCCATTTCGCTGAGCTTGTTTCTGCCTGTCTTTTTATCCCACTGGACTGCCCAAACACTCCACAGAAGCAGTCGATTTCTGTGGTTTCAAAGAGAAAAATAATTGAGATGAAACATGTTTTCTCTTTGAGGGTGACCTTTGACCTTTCTTTCCAATACACCTGACACCACGGGCTTAGAAGAGACCCGTTTGAGGTCTGGGGTGCTGATGTTGCTGATGTTGCTTTTTTGTTGTTGGTTCGTGTTCCTCCCCCCTCTCTCTCTCTCCGCCCCCCCCCCCCGCCACCCCCCAGACTGAACTCAATGAAAAGTTGTTGCAATAATCTCTGCTTCTGCTCCGCCAGGGCCGAGGGAGGTGGGAGGAACACGAAGGGTGTTTTGTTAAATGCTCCCGTCGTTCGCAGGGGCTGGGACTTGATAAAAGGAGACAGTTTTCTGAAAAGATTTGATTGAAATGGCGTGTGCCAGGGCTGATGGGAGCCAGCGAGGGACAAAGCGCCGAGAATCCATGGACACTCGAGCAATTATGCCTCCACGCTGAAGGTGGATTAGCGCGCTGGAAAGAAGCATATGTTTGGCCCGGGGCGACACTTCCCCCCGGCTGAGCTTAGAGAATGGGAGCGCGGAGAGCGGCTGGACCCGGAATATCAACTATCCGCGAAGCCCCCCTCCCCAGCCCAGCCCAGCCAGTCTCCCCGCCCCCGCCCCGGAAAAGTCCGAGTGCATTTTTACAAAGAGGAGAGGAGGAGAAGGAGGAGGAGGAGAAGGAGGGCGAGGGCTGGGAGAGAGAGCGGGAAGGGAGGGGTAGGAGGAGCCCAGAGGTGCCAATGGGCTTGGGATCGCCGGGGAGAGCCACTCAAGGCTTTCCTTGCGGGTCATCCCAATGGGACTAGCGAGCTTGGGTGTGGAGACCCAGAAGGGGTGAGATAAATGCTCCCCTGTGGAATTTCCCACTGCTAAAGTAGTTCGGACTGGGATGTAGCTCGAACCGATATTGGAAGGTCAAGCGAATAGTTGCAATGAAATAAGGTCTGAGTGTAAAGACAAATGTCTAACGGTCAGTGCGGCGACGGCGGGAGGCGCAGGGCGGGCGACCCGGTTCCCGGCCGCGCTTTGGGTCCAGGTGGAGCAAGGCCTCGGGAGACGTGTCCGACAGACACTTAGATACCTGATGAAATGGGTCGAGGGTGGAAAGCTCGGCGAAGCCGGGTCGGACAGGAAGGGTGCGGGTGCCGGGAGTGGGCTCGCCACGCAGCTCGATCTGTTTAGACCCGGACGAGGGATGCTGAAACTTCGCGCTGCTCTGGGAGTTGTGGAACCAGAAAGTTTCCCAGATCCTGCTTCCCATCATTTATTAAAGCGCCTTTCGTGTGAAAAAAAAGGCCCTTAAAACCCTGACCTGGAGCCTCCTGGCTCTCGCTCAAGGCACCCGCAAGCGCGCGAAGGGAGACGGGCGGCGCAAGGCAAGTCCCAAACCTCTTTCTCCGGCTTTCGCTGCAGTTTAATTGGGTCTCACCCGGACGCCAGTGCCGGTAGCCGCCGCCCAGGCCCCTGGCTGCCCTCCCAGCCTCTGCCCAGTCCTCCCCTCCCCCCTCTGCCCAACCCCAAGCAGGGCTCCAACCTCCCGCCCCCATTCCACCTCTACCACCCACCTTCCTCCTCCCCCACCCCACGCCAGACTGTCAAAATCAAGTTGCGAATTGCTCCTAATACGAAGGGGCGCGCAGCGGGAATTTTTCGGAAATTTAGCTAGGGCGGTGCCCGGGCCGGCTGGCGAGGTCCCGGGTGGGACCGAGTGAGGGGTGCGCACTGCGCCGCCTCCTCCTCTTCCAGGCCCCAGAGCTGAGCTCTGTCGCCAGGGACTGATTCCATGCTATGGACAAAGGCAAGCCAGACGGGGGGCTCCAAAATAGACCGAGGAAATCCTGAAATAGGGTTTGGTAGCTGACAGAGCAAAAGGAAATTTGATCCCAGCGTTAACGCAGTGCCTTAGGGGGGAAAAATTATTTTAAGCTATATTAGCTAAATTTAGTTTGACCAAATATATATATATATATTTTTTTTTTCTTCTCCATATCCCCAGGATAGGTTGGATTTTAAAAGGATGTTGAGCGACAGCAGCTCAAGAGAGAACTGAAAGAGATTTGTTCACAGACAAAAAACGGGGGCCCTGGCTTTTGACCTGTAAAACTTGGGAGTCATGAGGGACACCTAGCTGCTGGACCACCTTCAGTGGGAGGGCTTGTGTTTAGGGTTGTTACTGGAATTCAGAGTTTGTGATCTTTATTTCCATAGAAAAATCATGTGCAGCAAAAGCATAGCATGGGTTGGGCCACTTTGAAAAAATCCTGCTCTGCTGTTGAAAATATTCCCATCTCCAAGTGGACATTAGTATGGGAAGTCAAGTCTAGGAAGTTTTCCCAAAGACCAGAAGACTTATTTTTGGTGAGAGAGAGAGAGAGAGAAATCCCTGTTGTAAGTATCCACTGTGGAGAGGTCATCTCCCCTGGGCTAGTACTTCTCTATAGTAGATTTCTACAGCAATACACTAAGTATTGCTCTTTCGTTAAGAAATAAACTTCTCTGCAAAAGCAAAGTTGGTTAGGTGCTGTCCTTTTCAGGTATCAAAGATTAAAAAAAGAAACACTATTTACACATGAATAGCACTTAAAGTTTAGTTTTAGGACCCCCAGATTTAGCCTAAAATCTCTTTTCTTAACTCCTTTCCTTTTTTCATCATGATCTTAAACAGCAGAATATTATTTTTTAAACACAAAAACTTCCCATACACATAAACTATATAGTTTTCTGTCCTAACATCCTTGTCTCTTCCCACTCTGATGCCCTCAGTGGGAAACACCAGTGACTTCTTTGGGGGTGAGACTTAACTCAAAGGCATAAATTTGATTGGGAATATTTCTCATTCATGTTTGGGCAAAGATGAGTTTGGGCTACTGCTTTTGTGGAAAGAAATCAATGTTTTGTTCAATCATACAACTGCTCACTGTTTATGAATTCTCTACCTCAGAGAGAATCCCTGCCTTCAGAAAACCAGTTGATAAACTCTGATCATTAATGGGGTCTTTAGTTGGAACTCATGGGTAACTTGGCAAAATAATGCTTTTAAAGACATTTAGAGAAGGAATCCATAACAGGATCAAACTTTTTCAGCTGTAGTAAATGAATCATTAATAGGAAGCTGAGATAGTATACCTGTGCATCTCAGGTAGTAAACCAAGTTTGATATAGAAAAGAGTTGTTCACTGCAATCCACAAGGGGAAGTATCCCTAAACATCCGAAGAGGGGATACAGAGTTGTGAGAACTGATATTACCTGGTATACTGGGCTCTGTTGTTTCACTCTTCTGGGATGAGGAGGTTGGGTGATGTTGGGAATTGAATTGGGCTCGTCTGTGGGGTGCGTGGGTTTTATTTTTTTCTTCTCTGCTTGACTTTTAGATTTCTTTTTCCACTAAGTAATAGGGAAACATGGATATATTTCTTCCAATGCCCAAGTTGGATAATCAAGTAAAGAAAAGAACAAATTTCAGTAGTTTCGCCTCAGCGGCTGCCATCTCTGCACCTGTAACTCAGAGAATGAAAACGCTGGTTATTTATGTTGTACTTTCCGCCTCTCAGATCTCTAGTGAGTTGACCCGATTTTTATAGCCCTTTTACCCATGCAATGAGGATTCTTCCCCACTCCACCTCCCCCCCGCCCCCCACAACTGAGTGGCTTAGGAGATCTGTAACTGGGATGAAGCAGCTGTTGGCTTCATGCCGTCCTCTAACTTGATTATTCTTTGGACACGTTAGGCAAGCATTAGTGATTGATAATGACGCTAATTAACCCCTTTCCTTTCCAAACAGTAAACTGCTGCCAGCAGGATGCTACAAACAATAAATATAAAACACTGCATACATCAATATCTGTTTAAAGCACAACTTCATTTGGGCACATTTAACTGTACTGCTTTCAGTTAACAATTCGGTATTTATTCAAGCACTTCTCCAAAAGCCGGAGGGGGGAGGCAGAGGAAGAGAGGGTTAAGAAAAGGGGCCTGTGGCTTTAAGACCACAAAATGCTGTCATACCTGTCAGCTGCAGCAAAGTTAAGCTCTAATGGAAACCATGCGTAATTTTTTTTTTATTTCAGGTCTATACTTTTTAAAAACTTAATTAATCCAGCTTTGTTCTTAACCTATTTAAACTTAACACAGGGCTGATGACCACATACGATTTTTTCTTTGTGGGGGAAAACAGCTCTCCTGTCTGATATGGAATTATTGTGAATTTACTTTTGGTCAAGAAAGGAATGGGAAAACATTGTTTCACGGAGTGGTAAAATTTAGATTTAAGCAGGGTTTGGGGAAACCAGGGCAAATTTGATCTGATTGTGCAGTCTAACATAACCTAAGTTGTAAAGAAATGTACATTAAATTTGGAATTTTGATAAATGAATATTCCTAGCAAGTGAATAAAATGTATTCAATTAACTAAAACCCTGTGCACTTCTGAACTGAAGTGGAATCGACTGTAATTGATTTATTTGAAACCAGAGGTTAAGGACTGAATTAGCTAAGTACAACTGGGTATTTCAAGCCACTGACTTCTCAAATGTCAAATCCCTTCTATTTTAAATATTATTTCAGCTGCGGGGCATTGCAGTCCTGATGGTAGTTCCATCAAGAACGCAAATTTTATTAATATTCGATTTGGGGGAGGAATGGATCGGATTGTGATTTTTAAAGGGTGTTGGAAAATAGAAGGGGTAATGATGACTACCAAACTGGAAGGAACATTGTGTTTCTATAAAAATTGGGTATGGTAATTAGCATAGCCTAGCAAGCATCCTTATACTTCAATTAAGTATCCTAATTTGGTTTAATCCAAAAAGAATCATTACTGTTAGTACACAAACACCTGACTTGTCAAGTAATCACCATGTGTTTTAGAAAGTATATATTGGTCACAACAGAGAAAGCCAGAATTCACATAGCCTTTGGTTAGTCCAATAAAGATTATTTTTAATAATAACTCTCTAATCCTCCCATCCGTTAAAAATATATACAACTTCTTTTAAATTTTTTGTTAAAAGAAAAAGAAAGGGTGTCAATACCATGATCCTCAAAATGTCCAACTACCGAATAAAAATAACTAATTGTCTGCATTTGGAAACCATTGTTTATTATGACCTTGTAATGTTCTAACCACTATTTCCTTTCTATCTTTCTCAGGATGCAAGGATTATATTGGGTTCAGGTTTTCCAACATAACAAGCATCTGTAAATCCAGATATGAATGAATGGTATTTAATAAGATTGTTTTCGTTTTAAAATGAGTATTTATGTGTCGTTGGAGACAGAGCAGCAATGTATGGCTGTTTATGAATGCTATTGTGCCTGAGGTTAGGATCCCCCACACAATCTGAGATGCAGCCAAGAAAAACAGCCCTGATAGACAATGCTTCACTTCACCTGCTACGATGCTGTGTGCATTTCATTTCTGTCAAGAGTATGTACAGTTAGGGTTCATTCGCCTCATTATTTTGTTACATCTACGTTACAGTTAACCAGTCTCTCTAGGAAATAATAAATAACTGCTTTAAAAAACAATTGCCGCGTTGCGTTCTGAGAATATACTTTCCATTTGAATTTTTTTTAAACCCACCATTGTTATGAATTCTCTGGCTTTGGAAAATAGAATTTAGACTCCACCAACTCTCGTTCATTTGTTGAGATTGATTTTACACTGCCTTCCATAAGGAGATTAGAAAGCAAAAGACTGCAAAATGGACACTCTCTAATGCTTTGCTTCCTGGGTCCTTCGGAATGTCAAACCACATGAACAAATGTTAAATATCCACCAGTCTGTCTACCTAGACACTTGTTCTATGACCTTTCCTCTAAACCTCCCAGTTAACCACCTCCATTTTCTTGTTAAAAATCCTCTTCACTTCCAAAGCAAAGGATTTCCAAATCAGTTTACAAAAGCTCTGGATTCGCCATCTTTATGTACAGGAAGTCCTTCCTTCTCTCAGAGCTCAGCACAGTCCTGCTATTGTCCTATCTAGAAGACAGATAGGAGAGGTCTGCAGAGGCAGGCTTCACAGACCTCCCCCACCCTCTCCGCCCCACCTCAGAGAACGTTTTGTATTTCTAAAAGGTCCTAAGAGGAGCCCTGTGGTGATAGAAAGGGGTGGGCTGGCATTTAGGGGGCAAACAGAAAAGATTCCAAGGCTCAACACAATTTCCCACTCCCGCTCTGCTACCCCAAGAGCTACTTAAGAACAGCATAGTAGTAAATTCCTCTCTAAATATTTAATAAAATATTAAAATAAATGGGGGGCAATTTGCCCTCTCTTTCTCTGCTTCATGTATATTTCTGCCATGATTCCTTTTCTCCTCCCAGAAAACTAGAACTAGTCTTAGCTCATTTACATGTCTTAGCCACGGAGTAGCCTGAGCAAGCTCGTGAAGGTGGAAGTGGGTATTTCCTTTGTGCTAATGAACTAACAATTTAAATCTCAGTTATCCTCTGAGACAGATTCCAAAGTGGTTATGCAGGGCGGGAGTGGGGGGGGAAGGCTCTTGTGTTCTTCTGTTCTCCATCTTCCTTGTCATCCTTAACGTTTGATTCTGAAGGTTTTATATTTTGGTTTCCAAAACACAAACGAAAACCTAAAGGATCAACATAAATAAAATAAAACTTTATTTGTAATAATAAAATTAATGTTTCTAGTAAGGAAAAGATAGTATGTCATTCCTTTAGCAGTACAAACAATCTTTTATCCAAAAGAATACATTGGGTTTTATTGTGTCATTTGTCTGAATACAGACTCAGTGGAATATCTAAATGATACCCTGCTCTGAACTCCAAGTTGAAAGTAAGTTTTTATTATACTTGAGGGAAACAATGGGTTCAGCTGCTTATTGCAAGGAGCAATTGCCAAGGGAGAGTTAAACTCAATTACTGTAACCATACTGAATAAAAAATACTGCCAAGAACAAAAATACGCCTGGGTAAAGACAGCCACTGAATAAAAAAAAATCGACATAAAGCGTATCAAATATTTATTTATCTGGGCAACAAAGGACTATGATACATTGACAGGCATGGAAACTACTGCCAGCACAACTCAATACAATACAACTAGAACTGCTTCCAATATGGCCAGTGAAAATACAGAATACCAGGTGGTCCCAAATGTTTGAAGTTCTTTGAACAAAAAGAGAGAGAGAGAGAAAGAGAGAGAGGAAAATTCCCTAACCCTTGGCTTAAATACAATATTCATTTATTGCTCAAATGATGCTTTTAAGGGAGAATAGTGGAATAAAATAAACTTTTTTTTCTCCCTACAATACATAGAAGGGTTATTAACCACTCAAGTTTAAAAATCTTTCCAGGGTCCAATATCACTTTTTTCTTTCAGTTTAATGAAAAGCTAAATGTAGTAATACTAATTATATATAAAATTTTATTTTTTTTATTTGTCCAGCTGTTCCATTGTCGCCTTTAACATGCTACAACAGGGCTAAAATTCATGAATCCCAGAGAAAAAAAATCCCCCAGACCTTGGATTTCTAAATAAGTACCATGAACCACATGAAGAACTAATAGGGAAGATTCAAAACCCACTAAACAAGAGGTAAACGAGATCACCAGATAAATAAAAAAAAAAAAGGCTTAAAACAGACTCACCATATTTACAATTCCCATTAAATTACACATAAATAAATATATACAGAGACGTGAACACTGATTCCCTTATATAACTGTGAATCGTGTTGCCAGAGAAAGTTCAAGTTGGTCGCTTTACCTTGAAGAGGAAAAACTTCTACAACTGAAGACATAACATGGAACTTCGTGTATTTGTGTTCAAGTTTATTCACAATACTGATAAAAATGTCATTATCCTTTTTGCTTTTTAAGTATGGCTACAATCTGAACTGAAGTATGTAAGGGAAGGTGGTGAATCAGTCCCATGAAGCTCATATAATTTTTTTTTTTTAATTTTACGTTCTTTTTTTAGAAAAAAAAGTTTTTAAATTTTTTTGTTGTCGTTGATTTGTTGTTTTTGTTTTTGTTTGTTTGTTTTTTTAAAAAAAAAAAAAAAGGTTCACAAACTGGACAGAACTTTTCTTTGCTGGCTTCAAGGCCTGTTCTGTTCTCTTAGGCTCCACTTGAGGGCAAAGGGGTGTTGGTGCTGACGGGGAAGTCGAGGCTGAGCTGGCAGCGGCTGCCCCACTGACAGTCGAGAGAGCAGTCCCAGAGACTCAGCAGGACCGAAGGGCGGCGGCGGCGGCGTCGGCAGCAGCAGCAGCAGCAGTAGCAGCAGCAGAAAGGGTTGCTGATCCCGGAGCTGTCACCCGCCGGGGCCAGTGGCTGGGGGAGGACCGAGTGGGTGGGCACGCGAGGGCCAGTGAGGCGCGGGAGGGGGCGGGGCGGGAGGAGAGCCTCACTTTCTGTGCTTCTCCTCTTTGTCACTGCTTTTGGCGCTGTTGTCCGTGTGGCTGTTGGGGTTGCTGCTGAGGTACATTTTGTCCATGGCCTTGAGGGCCTCGGTGAGATAGTTCTGCAGGGCCGTGACCGCGGCGCACACGGCCGGGCTGCCGAAGCCGTGAGAGATGAGGTTGAAGTGGGTCAAGCAGCTCTGGATGCCGGGCTCCAGGATGGGGTTGGGCCGCGAGTTCCCCAGGGGAGATCGGTCCTGAGCCAGCAGGTCGGTGAACTCTTTGCATATCTGTCTGCAGCACAAGTGGAGCAGAGAGAGAGACATGAGATCCCCTTCGGGCAGCAGCGGCAGCAGAGAGAACCTCTCTCCCTGCAGTTACCTCTGCCTGGATCCAGCGGGCACCTGACATGACCCACGGCCACAGACAGACAGACTGTGTGGCCACAAGCTGGGAGATCCAATCATCTCAGTGTCCACTGAATCATCTCTCCTTTTTTAAATGCATGGCCTTCCTACTTTCACAATTGACTCTCTCCCCACGCCCTTCTTTCTCTGTCTCTCTCTCTCTCATACACACCCCTCAAAGATGCCAAACTTCTATCCCCACCTTTCTCTCTTACACCAAACATCCTAAACACAGGAAAATACTTGACACGTTGGAAGAGAAAGAAAGAAAAGGGAAATAGACCAGAAGTGAGAAACACAAGCTCCCCAGTACCATGCACCCATTAGCTTTACCATTCAAAATATCATAGAGACCCTCTTCCCTGCTCCTCTAGACAGACCTCAGCAGCAGTCTGTGGAAGGGAGTTTCCACTCATTCACCTTCAAATCAAATTAGGTAGAATTTGGACAGAAAGGCAAAACTTTGCTTGGGATTATTCTGCCTTTTAAAAAAAGGCCCAAAAAATCTGGATTGGAGATAAGTCAAGACAGTGTTTGGGAAGAAGAAATAGACATTTCAACTTCCCATTTCTCCTCTTTTCTCACACACCTCAAAATACAAATTCTTTAGGGAAATCGTGAATATGGGTGTGCTTAGGAAGCTAAGGGAAAAGGAAAAGTTGAAATTTCAGAAAATGTCTTGAAAAGTCAGAAATACTGGCAGATGAGGCCTGCACACAGGAAGCGCTGTCCCTGAATCCGGAAGCAAGGACTAGCTGGGGCCTTCCTTGGGGGGCAGCAGCCTGGCCTGGGGAGTTGGGGGTGGAGAGGAGGAAGAGTGGGGACCATTGGCTGGCTCCCCATTTCAAGGCCAGCTGATGTCCCCAGGCCAGAAACAGAGTCCCACCCAAGGCCTCAGCTTCTGCCCTCTGGTTCCATGACCTCCTGTGACATCGACTTTGATAATTAAGGGCTTCCAAACAAGCCTTTTAATTTCCAGAAAACATATCAAAACAGTCATTTTCTTTTCACACACCACCTGGAGAAGCCTATTCAGCCCAGGCACCGATGGGAATATAACTTGGGCCATTTTGAAACCTATTTGACATCTTGCCTGTAGGCTAAAACTTATGTGGGGTGCGTGTGTGTGTGTGTGTGTGTGTGTGTATAGCACCTTCAAGGAGGGAGAAATAGAATAAGGGATTAGGGTTAAAACTAGGACAGCTTCTGGCTTGCACATTTTGCAGGCCACTGCTTAATCTTTGCCCTTGGAGAACATATTGATATGAGACAAAAACTGATATAGGCAAGCAAGCCTGTTACCTCTTTGAGGATTTGATTCTTGTCTTTCTGAAACACAGACACAAATCTACCCTCAGCTTCAACTAAACTCCTCCTACACTGCATCCCCATACACATTAATTAAAAAGAGAGAGAGAAGGTGGAACAGATGAAAGGAAAAAGATGGGAGCACACTAAAAATCCCACCTGTATGTCCCTTTTAATGAAGATTATGATTTAATTTATTATTACTTTTTTAAGAGACAGGGTTTCGCTATGTTGCCCAGGCTGGTCTCGAACTCCTGGGTTCAAGTGATCCTCCAGTCTCAGCCTCCAGAGTAGCTGGGACTGCAGGCACATTCCACTTTCCAACATAGATTATGGTTTATAAAATTCTGTTGTTACTTCAATATTTGCAGCAACAAAGCTGATTCACACAAAGGGAAATGAGGAGAAAAGGAAAAGCAAAAATGATGATTTTTGTTTCTCTTGACAATGAGACACCACAGAGACCCCGCAGAGGTAAATGTCTTACTTTGTAGCCAGAAGCATGTTTTTTCTTGTCACTTGCTCATTGGGATCGGAATGTTGTCGGTTGAGAAATTCAGCTACTGCTTTGGCAGGAAATTCAGTTTCGCACACGTACCCAAAGTCCCTTGCTAGGTGGACAGCTTCTCCTGGCAAGAGGTGAGAGCAGGGAGCCAGTGCAAGAGAAAGAAGACTGGGGATCCAAACTTCCTCCCCACTCCCAACTGCCTCCCCACTCCCAACTCCCTCATTTCCTTAACCCAGATGTTGAAGGAAACATAAACTACTTGTTTTCTCATTTCATGCATTTTATTTCCTTCTCTGTAGGATCTGGTGGATGTATTTATCAAGGAAAAA
Source organism: Eulemur rufifrons (assembly GCF_041146395.1). Classification (NCBI taxonomy): domain Eukaryota; kingdom Metazoa; phylum Chordata; class Mammalia; order Primates; family Lemuridae; genus Eulemur; species Eulemur rufifrons. The sequence goes on along the minus strand of NC_091000.1, from coordinate 61,669,170 downwards.
ACCCAACCACTTGTTTTAGAAGGCCAAGATCACTTGAAAATGTAAATCTCATCCACCAACATCCGGTCCCATCCCCTACCCTGAATGACATTTCCCCCAATTTTTTTAAAAATGTTTCTTGTATTCCAAACTCACACCTATCAACACATTCATAAATGATATTCATAATTACTCCTTGAGCTTTTCTGCAAGGGAACAACTGAGGGTTTACATTTTAACTTGATCACATATAATTATCTGTTCATCCAAACCGATTAACCAAGAGGATTTGAGGGTCACTCCACTGAGTCTGTCTGTGTTGTTGATTTTCGAATCTTTGGTTTTAATTTCCTGAACCAGTTGGTTTTTACTGCAGGGCTTCCTGCCATTAGCTCCAGCTCCGGAAGAACGCATGCGCCAATTAGAGCATCAAAGCCCTCTCCGCAGAGCTTGTTTCCATAAAATGGAGCGGATCACAAACAATAACAGTTCTCCAGAAACTGCCGCCCTGCTACAGCACTCAACCCTCAAACCCAGACTAACTCTCACGCTACACCCTAAGCCACCACTACCATTTTCTTGGCATATAACTCTTTTGGGGTATGAATAGTGAGTTCTCCCTTTACTGTTATTATTTTTAATATAATGCCACTGTAGTTGAGTTTCTGGCACAGAACAATTGCTGATTTTTTAAAAATTACTATCATCTTTGACATCATTAACAAATGGAATTCATAGGATTCCTCCTCAAATACATGGTTGTAAACCTTTTTTAAGTAATTTACAAAGCTAGGACTTGAATTCAAGTGTAATATATATCCTCAAATACAAGATATAAAGAAGATAAAATGCGTTCTTTAAATGTAAATGCTAGTTTTTAAATCTGCCCTGTACTTTTAAGTGCCTTTTTTTCTATAAGCATGAGACATTTACAATGGGACACAAAGAAAAACACAAGAGAGCTATCCATTCATTCCAAACTTAAACCAATTTTGTATCAGAAAAACTTAGGAATGTAGAGGAAGTAGGAATGTGAGTGGATTCTGGTGACAGTTTATCTAGAGCAGGGAGTGAGGACAAGGTTTGGCCTTTTGCTTTGAAGAACTTGGAAGTGTGTATGTGTGTTAAAAACTGCCATGAGAAACTTTTTGCAATGTTTATATTTCTTTTTTCTTTCCATATCCAAACAACCCAAAGTCAAAAATTGCTCACTTTTCTTACCCTACAGGAGAGAAGCACAATTGAACATGAGATAAGGAAGCATATGTTTGGAAAACAAAAACCAAAAAGGGCATATAACCCTGAGCTTTCAGGATGGTCTTAAATCAGGATGCAGGTCAAAGATTCCCAAATTAATTCAGGAAGTAATGGTCACGCATTTGTCAAATGCAGATGTCAGAATAACTTAAGTGATTTACTGCTGAGCTCTTTAAAGGAGACAGGAACTTGGAGAATTTGCAGTTCTTAAATTTGTGCATTGTTGAGGTCAGAATTGGACTGAGGAGGTATAATTTTGTGGTAGAGGGGAAGAAGGAAGAAGAGGAATATATGCAAATAGATTTTCTTTTTTACCATGCAAGAATCCCCTTCACTTCTGGCTATAATCTCTGGAAAGATGAAACTGCCCAATTGATACAAAATACAACCAAACATCTAGCCAGTAAATATTACTCATTTTCCCAGAAGGCAGTTTCCTTCTAGTTAGCAAGTGGATTCGCTTACCCTCCACTAGAGATGTGAGCAAGGTAACGTTGGCAGCTTTACGTCTCCCTGCCGGCAGATTTAATCCTATTTTGTCCAGTTTTTCTCTTAAAGATCTTCCTCCATTTTTAGACTTCGCCCTGTTTCACAAATATATTCAAGAAAGGGATTTAGAAAACATTGGGTTGCTCTGCATCGCATTTTTAAAAAAATCATTGTGAAAGCATCCTAAAATGGGCTTTTAAAAATAGAGAAGGATGGCCCCAAGACATTTAAAGGAAGGAACGTAGGAAGAAATGGTACAGAAAGATCATAGGAGATAAATGCTTGTTAAACTGTAAAGCACTCCCCCCGTCAGCTATTATTGCAACTTTTGTGGCAGGTTGAAAGGTTTTGATTTCCCAACTCTCTAAAGAAGAACCACAAACAAACAAACACAGCTCTGATCTCTAGGGTTTGAGGTATTCTTGAGTTCAACTGATTACTGTATATTTTCCCTGCTGTTACAATCACACAAATCCCAATAGGGTCTTTAAATTGTCTTTGCAAGATCTGCTGTTAGGTTGTTCAGAGTAACCAAAGTTATCATCACTCTCACATTTCTTGCTCTGGCTTTAGTTCCAATGGGAAATTCATTTCACCAACTGTTTACATGCCATGTCACCAGCCTAACTGGAAATGTCAAAGGCTGATATCAGCCTCTAAAAATTTCACTGATTTCAGAGACAATGGAGGCAGTTCTAAACAGATGTCTAAATAGACTCCAATAATCAGAAAGTGGTTAAGATAAATTGTTTAAATAAAACAGCAAATTAATTAATTTCAGATTTTATTCCCTACTCAAGTGCTCTTTAATTGTGTGGATTAGATTATACTCCCCTAGGTAAACAGTCTCCAATATTGGGGATGGGGGAAGGGGAGGAAAAAGCAGAGGGCAGAGAAAAGATCTGTGTCAGTGAAAAATTACAAAGGGAGAGCAGAAATGACTGTGAAGGAGGAAGATTAAAATAGTTGGTGTTAAAACCTTCCAAAAAATGATCTTTATAGGCGTTGCATGGGGTATAACTACCAGAGTGGAACTGTGGGTGCATAAATGAATAGATAAATGAATAAAAGTAAAAACAATGAAGTTCTTGGTTTTATTTAAGGAGAAAGAGGAAAAGAAGAAGAAACATTATCCAGGTAAGTTCAACAGAAGCCCCACCACTCACAATGAGTGGAATCCCAGGAAGAGGAAGCCCACAGCAGGGAGAAACCTGCCCTGAGAGAAGGTGCTTTACCTTGCCGACCCTTATAAACTCTTATCTACTAAATGAATCATTCAGACCTTGCAGGGATAAGGTAAGAATTCTTGGCTATGTATGTAACAGATGCATTCACTGGTGACGACTACATAATGCACGTAAACGTGCCCGCACCCAGCCTAGCACACATCAGGGGCCCATCGGTAAACTGGAACCATCATATGCCAGCGCCTCCAGCATGGGGGTCGAGAGGTGACAGTGACCAGGGGGCATGCCTGCGAACTCAAAAAAAAAACCATTCTCTTCCTTTGGTTAAAAGCCATTCTACTCATACCCTACACAAGTGGTGGCCAGTTGCCGTCGGAAACCCTACACAGAGGTAAGGCAAAGCAAAGAGCCTGACAGGAACTTTTCCTAGGCTTGCAAGGTGCGCGAAGAGAGAAAAGGCGGCTGCACGGCGCCCCGCGGCTGCGACCGCGGGGACTGAGCCCGCGGCGGAACAAGCTGCGCGTGCGCGCGGAGGTGGGGGCGCGAAGGACACGGCGAGCGCGCGGCCGCGGACAGAGCGCGCACCAGAAATCCGGAGCGCGATAGAAGGCGTCGCAGAGCGCAGGCGCGCGCCGCCTCGCCCCGCCTCGCCCCGCCCCCGGGTTCCACCCACTCAGCTCTACGCTCTTCTCCCCGCCTCTTTCTTTTCCCGCGAAGGGAGGGCCGCGGCGTGAGGCTGGTTTGCGCCGCGGCAGCCGCCGCCGCTCCCGCGCAGGCGCAGTGTGTCCCCCGGCCGCGGGGCGCGGCGGGCGGGGCCGTGCCGGGCCTCACCTCCGGAGCACTCCGCCCAGCAGCGACGCGTTGAGACACTCGGGTGGTGAGAGGCGCCGCTGCACTTCCGCCACCGTGACCTTGTACTTCGAGGTGGAGCTGAGGAGCGAGAGGCGACCCGGAACTGAACAGAAGACTTCGTTGGGGTTCACCACACCGCCGAAGAGGTTGTCCTTGTTAATAGGGATGGCGGAGACGGCATTGCTGTTGGACTTGGACAGGGACACGGGGCCTGCGGAGACAGACGGGAGGCTGCGTGTGGGCGTCGAGGATCTCCCCAAGTCCTACCCTACCCCGGCCCTTGCCCCAGGCTCCAAGGCTTGGGCCGCAGCTGCCGCTTTTCTTCCCGTCCAGCTCTGAAATTCTGTAGCTCTTTTTCCGACTTTCTCACTTCCCTTCTAGTCCGTGCTCTACTCTCTCCCTGGGAATCGAGCCTCTGGCCTCCCCCGGCGGCTAGGAGGCGGCCCCGCCCCGAGCCAGGCAGGCCTCCGTTTCTGCCTTGACCCTTTCCTGTTCGCCAAGGGTGCTGTCTAGAGATGGGTGATAAATTGTGACCCCTTCGGCTCTGAGCATCCGAGCGAAGTGGGCCCAGACGAGATGCAGGAGCACGGGTTTAGCGTGCAGGGAAGGGGGTTGCATTTGCAAAGCGAGAGCAAGTTATGTGTACTTTGAGGGTTTTGCGGGGTGAGAGGTTTAGTGTTGGGGAAAATTGCTTCAAAGACCTATTATTAAAATCAGTCAACAGTTTAGATGGCTAAAGCAGCTTGTAAATGAGCCTTTCAGTTGTTGCACCAAGCTGGGAAGTGGTGGATTCTGTTGTGGATTCACATCGCACATGTCCCATCTTGATAAATAGAGCCTTTCCTATGTTCAATTTTGAAAAAGACTCAGTTTCGGAGATCCATTCCAAGCTCAGTTTTGAACTGGGGGTGGGGGAATGAGGAACAGGCCTACAGTAGAATACAGCAATGTGCCCGTTTGTTGAGCAAATACTTAATGGTCTCTCTCTGGTTAGGGACCTTCTTTGTGAAGGGAGGATGGATATTTTCCTCCTAGTTAAAACTATAAGCTCTTTATTGTTGAACCCACCATTGTTAGAAAAAAATTCAAGACCAGTATACTAATACCTTACATTTCTCAACACCAATGTAATTCAGAGGCATTCACAACCCATTTAAGTACAGTATACATTTGTATTTTAAAATTCCACTTGGAGAGACATATAATATGCACACATTCTCATCATGGGCTCCTTTTGCGTTCTTTAATGGGGATATTCTAGCCGTGTGGGGAGGTGGGGGGCTCTAGGTTTTGGATAGATCACTTGTGACATTAATAGCTCTGGGGAGGCTAATAGAGACAATAGGAGTTAAACGAACTCTTGAGAGATTACTAATAAAAGAGCCAATTATCATGTCGACTTGGAAAGAGCATCTCTTAAGATTTATCCCTTGCACATCTAATTTGACGTGACAAAGTCTTCACAGATGCAAAAATGAAACTTTAAACTAGCTAACAATATACTGATTGGGGTTAGAAATGAGAACAGTTTTATATAGCATCATCCTCTGGTGGTGCCTAGGATCCTGAAATGTAACATCGCCACCATAACCAAAAAAAAAGCTGCTACCAGGAGTGAACAGCAATTAATTCAGTAAACTTTATTTCTACTCACTAAACAGAATACAAATTACAAATCCATCCAAATCACTTGGCACTTTTCTAACAATTTCTGCTCTGAACAAGTATGCTAATAATCCTGACATCTTCAAGATGCTAATTTTAACCAAAGTTAAATTTTTGTTAACCTAATTCACAAAGTTTTAAAACCCTTAAACTGAAACAGCTAACAAGAAACTCAATTGAAGAACATGAAAGGGTTTTTTCCTCTGTTAAAGAGTGCCTTTTATTATCTGCCCCTTATATTAATATTATATTTGTACTATTTTAGTATTATATACTTCTTAACCCTTATGGCCTTAACTCCACTTCACACAATGGATTAACTAAACTTAATCTGTTTCAAAATTGAAATGCTGTTTCCAAATCAGTTCAACTATTGCACATTTCATGTGTTTGTCCAAATATCATTAAACTAAATTAAATGGTCAAATCATGAATCAGAACAAAGCTAGCCTATTGCCATTACCAACATACTGAAAGCCGATTATTTAAGCATGGCTGTTCTATGCCTATTTATTTGCTAATTCTGAGCCTTTAGGAAATCCTACTTGAAAAAAATAAATACAGCTCTGCAAGTTCTTTTAAATAGCACTCTGCCTGTAAGGACATGCTTGGAATGCAGAAGGAAATGGCTTACCTTTCTTAATTACAGTTTGATCTGGGATGTTAATACCCGGGTCTTCTACATGCTGCAACAAAAGGATACACATGGATGTAAGTGTATAATCAAAACAAAAGGAAATGAATATTCCCTGCAAGATGGGGGGAGGGAGAGGTGTAGAATCGAAATTCCCCCTCCTGTATGATGACATTTATACATAAACATCTCTTCTTGGCTTATGGAATTTGAGGCTTTGCAATTCAAGAGGTTTCACTGAACATCCATGGCCAATTTCTCCTGCCCCCAGTAAATAATCCATGTTTGAAGGGGGTGGGGGTGGGGCATAAAACTTTCTTTGGAAATTAAATCAAGTTTTAGAGCATCTAATCTTTCTCACAGTCAGATCAACATTTAGAAGTGCACCTAGCTTTAGTATGGTACCTCAGCGGCTTTGGACTTCAGCAATTTAGGTGTTCAGGCAGCAAAAGCCAGAGAAACACAATAGAAATGACAGGGGCGGGAGTAACAGGAGGGTGCTGGAAAACGTTTAGGTGTCGTAATAAGGAGCAAATGCATATACACACACCTTCACTTATGGAAATCTCCAAATAAATTTTTGAAGAGACTGCTGCCTAAGCCGGATATGGCAGGAATATGAAAATCATCAAAAACAAAAATCCTCTGAGGTTGCTTTCCTGTTGTCCAGCAGCAGGTTTGTAGGTATGGGTTGTTTATCCTTTTTTTTTTTTTTAACAGATGGATGGGTATACGTGCACACTAGAGTCAAACGTGATTAGAAAGTAAAATGAAATCATGTTTTCTAATGCAGAAACTGACAGGCAATATAATGTCTGGCTGTGTTTACAAATTAGCGCCAGGGCTGCTGAGATAGAAGATTTTGCAATCGTTACCAAACACAGGCATTACCATTTAAAAAACTATTACTTCCTTCTCTAGTCTTTGTCCAACAATAATACTGATCCGAACATTTTCCATTCTGTCTTGGATTTATGCTCCTGTTAATTGTGCCTGATCGCAATGATTCCGGGTGGATGGTACTAAGTTGCTTTATTACAGGTTTTATTATACTCAATGCTCTCATTTGTAACTTGCCTAAAGTGCTTCAGGATTTAAGTATAATTAAATTGAGAAATGTTCAGAAATGACTACTGCTGCAGTTCTTGTGTTTTAACTATATGGGGAAATATGATCCCTTTATGCATGCACCCTAAACCCATAAAGTAAATGTAGTGTGGCATAATACTTTTATTTGTGTTATCCTTGTCCATACAGGGAAGACTGTTAAGTTTAAAACCCCACTGAGATATTAATGATTAAATAATTTTCATTATTGATTTGATTTTTTAAAATATGTAGCAGTCATTCTTATTAAAGGTTAACTGTTGCAGCAATGGAAAAAATTGAAAACAACCTTTTTCTTGACCCAAATTCCTTTGAAAGAATTTTTTTTTCTTAAAAGGTGGGGGAGGGAGAGGGAAGAGCAGCAACTGAGTTTTCTTGTTTTTATTTAATCTTTTGGTGGATGTTTCCTACTGATCAATTTCACCACAAAGAGTGATTACACAGGTGTTAAGAATTCACACCAGCCACCTTGGAATTTTTGCAAAGTAGAGCAATTCTAATTCACAGTAGTTCAAAAAACTTGCAACATTATTTTGCAATTCAATTATTTCCAAAGGGCAGGCAAAGAAAACGATTCAGAGACTCTTTGGGAAAGGGAACTAAAATGATCCTAACCTCCAGTTCGTTTTTAAATTGCTCTATCACAAATTATTGCTCCTCTCGTTTTATTTCCAAAAAATTCACTATCAGTTTATAAAAACATGTAAGTGTGATCGAGCTCTCTCTCTCTCTCTCTGTCTCTCATATTCACGCACACACACGGCTTGGCTTACTAAACCTTACGCTGCTTACTAGTAACCTTACTAAACCTACTTTCCTACTCTCCATGCAAGGGCTGCTAAACAGAACAAACAAATTTCTGTGATCAACTGGGCTAAATGAGAGATGTAATAAATTTTCTATTTTCCTATGGAACTTAAATAAAGTTTTAAATTCACCAAGCAAGCAGGTAAGTTCATCTGACCATTTTCCTTACAATCTAATGTAGTAATCATTAAACTGTCAACGGACATACTGCTGCAATATTTGATGCAGTAATTTGAAATAGCATTTTAACAAAAATCACATCCAGATACATTTCCTCTCCAAAGAAAAGCAGCTTTAACAGAAGCCTTTACAGCTTTAATAAAATTATTGGCTTGCTCTAATTCCATTTCAGGAAGGTTGTGAGGAAACCATAAATATATACAATTGAAGCAGAGATGCTGGTTTAAGTTTGATTTCAGAAAGTGTTTTCAAATTATCAATAGCCTGGTTTGCATTGTAAATAGTAAATGTGCTAATGCCATGCTTATTTAGAAATCATTTTAAACTCCATTTATTGATAACTGAATTAGAACTCGACATATTACCCAATAGTCTCAAAACAATTGAATATGGGATGTAGCAGGTTCTGATAGGCGTTGGGAACCCAGCTAATGATTTATGAGGTCACCACTTAGCACCCCTAGGAAGAGAAGGCGGCTGCATTTTAATGTCCCCCTGGTTGGATTTGCTACTTACTTTTCTTTAATCAGAATAGGGTGTATGCATAACTTTTAGATTTCACTAGTGCTTATAAAATCTGGTTGAAATGATCTTCTTAGTATGTCCTTTACACTTTCTTTTACATTTGGAGGGCATTTAATGAGCTCTTTTGGTTGAATTTAACATCTTTCCCAGAAGGAGAAATCCCCAAGCCAGACTCCGCGGTAGAATTAGATCCTCTCGCAACTGAAACAGTTTACTGTCGTTGAGAGGGGAAGATATTGTTGTTAATAGTGACATTCGTCTGATTTATTTCTGTGCTGGTGGAAATGGTAATGTAGGCATTGTTTGAGGGAGCTCCAGGAACCATTGTTCTGGAAGCAGAACTCAAAACTACTTTTTTAATTTCTTAATTTGGTTGTCTCTGTGGCTCCTCAAAACGCCCCCTGCCCCCAATAAAATAAAATGTTTTTAAAAGAAGGTATCATTAGGGAAAACCCAGGCCCACCGGCCGTAAGTTTCCGATCTCTTCTCTGGGGGTAGGTGAGCAGGGGGCTGCGTTCCCTCCCGCACGGCCCGCGGCCTCTTACCGGGACATCCTCGATGGCGTGAGGTAAGGAGTGGATCGGGAGGTCTCCGAGTCCTGAGCCAAGCCCGTGTGGGCCGTGCAGGAGGTCCTCGTGCCGCCGGTAGTCCCTGCGAGGATCCAGGCCCGACAGCTGGTGGGGCAGCCCCCGGTGCGTGTGCAGGAGCCCAGACTCCTGGCTCTGCCTCTGGCCGGGCCAGCCTGGATGCTGCGGCTGCGGCTGGGCATGCAGGGGGTTCAGGCTGTAGGGGTCGTTGACGTGGGAGTAAGGATCTTGCGACTGGGGGTAGATAGGCTGGTAGGGTGGGGGGAAGTAGGGGGGCTGGAAGTCGGCATTGGGGGTGTGGGACAGCGGCGGGGCGCTCGTGTAGGGAGATTGACCTACAGTGCCCAGCTGGGGCAACCGTGCCGTCCCGTTGCTGGTGCCGTCGTGACGGTCCTAGAAGAGAGCGAGAGGAAGGGGAAAGAGCAAGACATCAGGCGTCGAGTTACAGCTGTCCACATAAAATCCACTCGGCAAGCCTGCGTGGGAAATCGCCCGCTCCAGTCGTCAGGCCGCCGAAAAAAATCAGCTCTAAGTTGTTCATTTCAGAAAATATCCCAGAGGTGAAACAGGCCCTTCCAAAAACGCAGAGAAATTAGATTGTGTAAACGTAGGGGCACAAGAGATTTTCCCTAGGCGTTTCTTTCAAAGGGGGGAAAAGATAGAAAAAGGTCTCCTGGAATACAGCCGGTTAAACTGCGGCATGAAACCTCTCTTCAGCCAAACGAAAGTTGATTAAATATTGAACAGCAGAAGCGGCCTTTTCTTTTCCCCTGGATTTGAACCTGTCTGCCACTGCGTTATTGTTTACTTTCTTTCATTTATTTGGAGGAAAAAAATCATAAACGTTCTTCAAAGACTATTACCGTTTCATGACTATTTAAATAAAAACATATTTCGCAGAGGGGCTGTAACGAAAACACACGTTTAAATTACCAGCTTAAAGAAGGTTTTAACTGCAGGATCGGGGGTCTGTCTTTTTCGCTTCCTCAGTTAGGAGCCTTTTTCTCGACAGAGTCGATTTATGGTATGGATGAGGAGAGGGGAACATCAAGTCAAGGTTTAAAATAGAAAGATTCAGCCTTACTGGGTTTAAAAGAGAAAGGTGCACCCCGGGGCGGAGGCCCCCGCCTCTTCCACCCCAGCCCCAAAGGGCAGAAGAAACGCCTGACTTTGTGTTCCTCTATTGCAATTCGCTTGCAAAACAAGCGAGCTGAGTTGATTTCAGGGAATGCGAACCCTCGGAGGTTCATCCGCAGGCCCCGAGGGTAGGGGACACACTGGGCTACGCTTTTCCTGCAGACAGATTAAGCATCGAATGTTGAGAACATCTCGGGAACGAGTGAAGACTCAAGGAAATAAAGATGAACGCGGCGAGAAACACGCCTTGAGAAGCAGCGGCGAGGTAGATTTGCGTGCGCCGGGAGGACGAGCGGGGACTAGGGGTGGCGATGCATTGGGTTTAGGGATGGAAAAGCGCGAGAGAAAGGAGGAAAGGGGGAAAATGCAAATGGAGGGGGTGTCCTGAAGAAAACCTGGGCGTGAAACCCGAAGTCTCAGGCAGCTCCGCGGCACTAGGTTTCCAGAACAGAATTCCTAAGGAAACAGGGATGGGGGTGGGGGTGGGACTCACCATAGCTGAAAAACTGTGAACTAACATCTGCGAAGAGTCTGGGGTAACGAGTCAGGGTGGAAAAAAACAAGCAAGCCTGGAGCGCCCGGCTGCCCCGCCGCCCGAGCGTGCCCCACACAAAAGGCGCCGAGAGCCCCGCGCCACCCAGGACTCCGGTCACGGCGCCGACGCTCCCCCGAGCGCGGAAGCCCGGCTCGGATCCATCCGAACTTGAACCACCGATTCGCGCGGCGCCTTCAGCTGGTCGAACCCACGGTCTCTATCCTGCCGTGATTGGTTATGATTCAAAGTTCTTTAAAAAATGAAAAACCCCCAAAAAGGAAAAAGTGGTGTGAGTGTGTGTGTGTGTGCGTGTTCCTTAATCCGTGTCTCCCCCTCTTTTCTTAGCGGCGGCTTCGCTTGAGCTTCTAATAACCGCGCCGGGCAGCGTTCCTGGAGCCTCCTAATAGCAGATATTCATGACTATTAATATTACACGAATACTTAATAAGGGAAGAATGCCTGGAAATCGAGCGTGAAGCGGAGAGGCAACTCGCGCCGGAGCCGGCTCTCAATGCAGTCCATTGACGGGAGTCTCAGTGTAGCAAATCGGAGGTGGGGAGCGGGAGCGCCAGAGACAAAAAGCGGGCGAGAGAGGGAGCGGGCGAGCGCGCGGGGGGCCGCGGCGCGGCGTCTGGCGAATCACAGGGAAGGGGCAACATTTTAAAAGGTTGCAGGGCATGCAAAAGTGAAAGAGAAAGAGGGAGAGAGAGAGGGAGACCGAGGGAGAAAGCGCAGAGAGGGAGAATGTGTCTGCGTGCGTGTGTGAGAAAGAAAGTGTGGGCGAGGGAGAGGAGCCGGGAGTGGGGAGAGGGGAGGGAGGGAAGGAGGGAGAGCCCGAGAGGAGGAAGGGAGGGAAAGAGGGAGGGAGGAAGGGAGGGGGAGGAGGAGGGGGCCGAGCCGGAGCGCAGGGAGGGGGAGGCCGCGGGGGAGGAGGAAGGGGAGAGGAAGCGGGCGCGGACAATCAGACCTAAAAGGCTGGGGCAGACCTCGGGATGCGGCGGGGGTCGTGCGTAGCGGGCAGGAGCTGCTGGGGACCGCGTCTGGGCGTTCACCGGGCTCTCCGCGCGGGAGGCGCGTCCCGGCCCTCTCCGGCCGCGGACTCCTCCGCTCCGCAGCCGGGCCTGGGACCCGGGACTCGGCTGCCCGCTGCCGCGCGGCTCCTCCATAACCCGGCGCCCCTCCTGGGACCGGCCCGCCCGCTCCGCTGGCCCTCTCCTCGACCTCGTCTTGAGCTTCCCTCGGACACTGGGGCGGTGCGCTCCGCGGCCGCTGCTGCTCTGCCCTCGGCTCTTCCGAGCCGGGAATCCAGGAGAGGGAGCCGGGATGCGGCCCGAGCGCGCACAGACGCGAGGCGGCCCAGCCCGGGCGCCGCTGGCACGGGCTCCCCGCTCCCCGCACAAACCCGTCCGACTGGCTGAGCCACTCCCGCCCGACGCCTCCCCAGATGACACGGCTAGCTCTCCCGGCGCGCCGCCGCTACCAGTCTGCCCGCCGGGTTGTCAGAACAAGCGGCTCCTCGCCTCCTGCGTGTCCCTGCAGAGCCCGGGCACAATTAGACTGCCTCAAGCCAGCTCCGAAACCCCAAATCCCCGATCCGGCGCTTGCCTGCCACAGCCGCCAAAGTTGTTGAAACCGCCTTGACTTTATTCGCCTCTCCCTCTCCTTTCTCATCTGTTTTGGCCTCACTCACGCACACATTCACACGAGCCCCCACAGGGTCCCTCTGGGGGAACAAGTTCACCCCCCTCACTCCCTCCTCCCCGTCCCGTCGGCGCCTAGACCGGCGCGGAGGTTCGGACCCCGCCCGCCCAGGGCGCCTGCACCTGGAGCTCGGTTTCGGCCTCTGCAAAAGTGAAATGTCCGCGCCGCGGACCAAAGCCCAAACGGGTACATTGCGAATTGTCCTAGGAGACTCAGTTTCATTCCGACTTGACCGAACCACTCCCCACCCCCCAGCTTCAAAAACAAAGCCACTGATCTGACGTGGGGTCCCTGAGCCCCTCCCCGTGCGCGACAGGAGCCCCCAGAGAAGCACCGGTACCCATGGGATGTCACCCCGTGCCCCGTCTACGGGGGGAGGGGTGGAGGCGAAAAGGGGGTGGGGGGCCTGAAAGGAGAAAGTTTAAAATAAAATAATCTAAAGAAAGAAAAGGGAGGAGGGAGCGAGTGACACATCGTTCACATAAACTCAGTTTCTGATTTCAAGTGAAGTCAAGACCCCCACCGCTGCGTCCTCACTCAGACCTCTCTGCCTAACACTCCCAGCTCCAAATGCTAAAAAAGAAAAAAATACAGCAAAAGTCGAAACTGTCATCTATTTATTTAGGTAATCTTCTGCCTTCCCCCCAGTCCCTGCCTCAGACTCATCCGGCTCATTTCGGTACGGTTGTAACCGTTCCCAGCGCCTCCTGCGGGCGGACGGGTCGCGCAAGGGCCTCCCCGGCTGCTCCAAGAAGTCGAGCTCTGGCGACTCTGGGTTTTAAAATGGGTTCCAAGGAGGCGCGCTCTATCTGCCCAGCGGGCTCACGGCACCAAAGGTGGTCCGCAGCCGCGCCAATATTCATTCCCACGGTCGCTCTGGGTGGGTGCAGGGGCTGGTGCTCCGAAACCCAGCCGCCAGCAGGCTCTGCGCAGCACACACACCCCCGCACACCCCATAGGGTGCTTGAACCCTGTAGCTCAGAGGCAGAAGCTGCTTAGAACTTCTTACAGCACTGAGGATCTGGAGCGAGTCCCGCAACCGGAATCAGTACCCCGAAGTTGAACCCGCTTGCAGGGAGTTGCAACCCAGCTCAGAGCAAAGTGTGCGGTCCCTTCTCCAAATCCGGGAAGAGAACCTCTTCAGAAAGAAAAGAAGAAAGGGAAGAAAGAAAGAATGAATGAATAGAAGAGGGACTATTAAAGATCAGAAAGGAAGTTAAAGAGGGAAAAGGGTTTTCTCTTTCCTTTCTCTTTTGGTGACTTGGGCCCTCACAGTCTCGCTGAAGAGACACGCGGAGTGCACAGGCGAGTGCCCAATTGCCAGCAATTGCTTCAAAAACCCTGGCTCGTCTCTACTCCACTCTTAGGCACAGCCAAAATTGATCAGAAAAAGGGGTATAAAGTAGGACACGGCTTCGAGTAGGGAAACAAAAGAAGCGAGCGTCTCAACGTTCTCCCTCTCCATCTTCTCCCCTGCGTTTCTCGGGCGAATCAGAGGAGCAGGCGCTGTTCTGCGGAAAGTTTGTCCCACCCGCGTTTCGCAGCTGGCTACAAGGAGAGGAGGAGGAGAGGGAGGGTCGAGCTCCGAGCCTGTGGCCGCAAGGATGATTGAGCCGGCGCTGCTCTTACCTCGCAGTCCTCGTACTTGATATTATCCGTCAGTTTCCAAAGCATTTTCATGGATCGCCGTGAACCGATAAGTCCCTCTCTGCCTCACACCCAAGTGGAGCCACTCTCTGGGTAAGCGCAAAGTGCCGGCTGTCGGCGGTGAGCGCAGGAGGAGGAGGAGGAGAAGGGCGAGGAGGAGGAGGAGGAGGAGGAGGAAAAGGAGGAGGAGGGCGAGGAAGAGGAGGAGGGCGAGGAGGAAGAGGAGGGCGAGGAGGAGGAGGGCGAGAAGGAGAAGGGCGAGGAGGAGGAGAGAAGGGAAAGAGCTCCCGTGTGCGCTCGGAGATCTCCCTCTAATGGTAGAAACTTTTCCCTTTTCCAGCTCTTTACCAACAGCCTAATCGCCTCATTAGCATATCAACAATAGTCCAATTGCTCGCCAGTACCACAATCTGCCGCTGGCCCTTCCAGTCCAGGTATAAAGGCCTCTCCAAGCCGCGAACTTGCTCCTAGAGCGCACGCCTGCTTGCTAGCTAACGAAACCTTCCCTGAGCTCCTCCGCACGCCCCTGCCCCCGCGCCGCCCCCCACCCCCAGCCCAGTTCCACCCCACTCCCCTTCCTCTCTTTCTCTCCGCTTCCTTTTCGCCAGAAATGCCCTCTGCTTAAGCCCAGCACTGCGCGACGTCTGAGCGGCCACGCCTGGGGCCCGGCTTCTAGCATTTCTTTCTTACCTCTGCTGCCACTATTCGAGCTGCCCTTTTGGCCCCGTGCAATTTTATTAGAAATCATTATCCCTTTCGCAATTAAACATAACCGCCAAACCAAGACCGGCGAAGTCACTCTAGGATTTTTGCCCAACAAGAGATCGCCTCCGCTCGCGGCAGCCACCCCCTCGGGCCGCGGCGCCTTGGGAGTTTTATTGGCTCTGCGCTTTCCCCCAGGTTGGAGATTCTGCCAAAGGGCTTCGGTCGCTCGGCTGGGGTTTGAGATCCCTTAATTGCGGCGTCTAAAATAAAAGTTGTACCCTGAAGAGGTTACTTGCTCCAGGGGTTAAGTGATTTTCCTCCCGTTTGTGTGAAGCTAGGGCCAACTGACGATTCAACTTGGTGTTCGGGCTAAGGTTTCCTAGGTGAGACGTGGACAAGAATACAGAACTCCTGTGGAGACGCACAACCGCTTTTGGAGTTGAGCCGAAATACAGACATGTGTGCGCCTGCAAGTCTAGATACCGCCTCATGCGTGCATCAAAATAAATCATTGGGAACCAACTCTTAGCTGTGTTAATCTGCTCCAGTTTTCCCAAGATTCCGCTTTTTAATTAAAGCAGGAAGAGTTCCTTCATGATTTGGTGATGTTACTCGCAGCGCAGAGCCTGGCTGACGCGGAACCGGAAGGCCCGGGAGCCACCCCCTCGTCCAGGTTGGCCAGTCCAGGCTCTCCGGCTCCACACAGGGGCCTGCTCGCTCCTTCGGGGCTTTTTCCCCTTATGTTTGAGCGATTTTTTTTTTTTTTTTTGAAGTAAGAAAAAAAGAGAGAGAGAGACCTAATGTGATACTTTAAAATACAGAGTAATTGATTTCTCTGAGCTTCCCTCATTTATTCTCCAAAAAAGTTTCCATCGTCTTTTGCTCCCAGTTAAATACTTCAAACTCCCTAAAACACTAGATCTTGCCTCAAATTTGCTCTAGGAAAGACCTCTGATTCACTGGGGCCTGTTTCTCCAGGCTTACCAGGTTTCCACAGTGCATCCCTGGAAAGGGATGAAAGATGTTGTAAATCCTAGGGCTCCCTAACAGGTGGAAGGCAGATAGGAGGAAGAAGGAATCCTCCTCCCCCAACACACACACTCCACCCAAAGCTGTAGAAGGAAATCTCCCTTTAGAAGACCTCAGCAAATTCCCCAAGCCAAGAAGAGCAGTAGGCCAAGCGTCCTCAAATAGCTAGGGAGAAGCTAGAGCTGGCAAGGGGCTTTTCAGAGCTGGAGGGACACCCTCACTATGCCCTGGGCACTTCCTTTCCCTACCTGAAGGTGAGCACAATCCCTTGGCTGAAGCAGGCTCAAGGCTTGGTGCCGCCCTCCGCCCAGAATATGGTCAATTTCCAGGGCTAGACCCTGCGGGGCTGTCCTGCTGCCCACAGCACATTGGCTGGAAGTCAGAAGCTGAGCCCAGAACATGGACACCTTCCCAGCAGCGGCCACGGTCTGAGTGTGACCTGTAGGCCAATTCCAAGGCCTGAGAGCATGGGTTTTTTTTTTTTAATCACGGTAAGCATTGCCACAGTGTGCTAAAGGAACTCTAAGTTTCACTTTCTTTCCTTCTGTTTATTGGCTGGTGTTGAAGTTCCTCCAACACAATCTCAACCCTCCTCCCCCTGTCCAGACTGCCCCTCGTCCAAAAGATCGCTGGCTCCACTCCGGCCAGGGCGGCCAAACTGTTGTTGTATTCCCACCGAGGGCGCCATTGAGGTGCAGATTGAGACCTGCGAGCTCTGTGCCGCCGCCTGCAGTGTGGGCGCTGACGAAAGGCTCGGGCTAGCGCCTGAGTCGCCCCTGGAGCCAGCCAAGCTGCGTTTGTGTGAGCGTCTTTACCTCGATAAGTCGCTTCATTGCATGTCAATGCTCCGATCCAGCCAGAACCCCAGGCTAGCAGCGCCAGGCCTGGGATTAGAGGCTCGGGATCCAGGCCTGACGTGAGGGCGTAGAAAGGGCGCCCAGGGAAGACCATTTGTGTGAGAAAGAGGCAGCGAGGGGCCAGAATGCCTTTTTTTCCCCCGACTGTCACTGCCCAGTGGGAGCCTGGAGCCCAACAGGCCCAGCCCAGCAGATCCGGCCCCTCCGGGGCCCAAATCCTCTGGCCACACCCGAGATCCAGGCCTTCCGCCACTTGCCCAACTGTGAGCTGGCAGGAGCCAGGCCAGCAGCTCTCTCCTTCCCTCTCCATGTCTAAATCTCCCAGCTTTAAAGTCTCAGTCGGACCCACTGGAGGCCCAGTTCCAGGCAGAACCTGCAGGCGCCTTTTCACCACCTAGGAATTCTGCCATGAAATTCACCTGGATTTAAGGAGAAAATCCCAAAGACTGCTACCAAAGGACTCTCCAACCCTTCAGCCTCCACAGAAGAGAGTTAGGAAAGGCCTTGAGTCCACTGGGGCAGGGAGGGAAAGGTATGGATTCCCAGGAGTTGTGTTTGGTGTGGAATTTGAATCCTGAAACCACAAAATCAGTCTAATCTTGGGGATGAAATTGCATTTAGTGAGGTTTAAATGGAAGGAGGGGTATATAAATAGCTCACTTTTAAAAGTGATAAGAACAAGGGAAAAAATCCCAAAATGCAAAACACCTTCCTTTCTCCTACTCCAGGGAGCCTAGTGAAGATGGGGCTTCTCTGAACTTTACTTTCAATGCACTAAATCTGAAACAAGAGAAAGAACTCACCCAGAAGGAACAGGGCCTTGATTTTTCTTTGAGAAGCTCAGGGCATTAGGTTCAAATAGTCCCGCATGCTTTGGGGCACACAGAATCTTGCCCTAACCAGGCCTCCTGTGGCTGGGGCAAAACAAGGCCCGGCAATTACCATTATGAAATTGGAGACAGGAGAGAGGCTGATACCCTCACCAGCCTGTCCAGAGCTGCTCTGTTTCTCGTAGGGAAAATGCCTGGAAGTTGGAAGGAGAGCGCTGTACAAATGCTTCTGTCGCGAGGGTCGTGTCGGGGGCTCAGGAAGATCAGGATCCAAGCCTAGTGAGCCTTGTGGTGCCTGCGGCCTACCAGGACCAAATTTGGCAGGCATTGATTTTGGCAAATTCTGGGAATCCCTCAACACCCATCATTCACACATACACACCATTTCTAGCCCAAGCAGCGAAAACCTACCTCAGGAAGCAGACGGAGTGAGTGGCTAAACTTTGGGCAAACTCTTTTAAGTATATCCCAAAGGAACATGCCCACCGTGGTGACCTGGCCATCCGGACCCCCTTCCATTCTCTACACACCCTTGGTCCCCAAAACCTGCAGACACCAAAAGAGACAGGTGCACCAGAACCCCACCCCAACGCGGAATCCAGGGGTCTGGGGCGAGGCTGAAGGCGCAGCGAGCAGGGAACCTTCACCGCCGCGCACCGCAGCCCCAGCCCTGCGCCCTGCCCCCTCTCGAATTAGTCATCCACCCAAGTTTCTACTTGAGGTGGGAGGAGGTGGGAAAACGCTGAAGCACAAACCACAAGTGACCCCCCGGGCCACCTGTAGAGCGTGCGCCGGACTTTCCCCGGCGCGGGGCCCTGAGGGCGCCACGCTTTGCCCCCAGTGCGCGGCCACTGCCTGCGCTCGTTTTTTCCTGTCTCCGCTCTCTCCCAGGAGCTCTCCTGGGAGCTGCCAGATGCGCTTCACCTACGACTCTCCTGCCCTGGGCCACCGCGCTTCCTCCCCTCCACCGCCCCCCCCCCCCCGTCCAGCCCCCTCCCCCACTCCACCCCCGCCCACCTCAACCCTAGCCAAGGCAAACCCCCATACCTGCCAGTCCCCCATTTTGGCAAGTATGGACATCGCAGCTCGGCGCTCCTGGCGACTGGTCCCCGCCGGGCATGGGCTGGAGGGCTCGGCCAGGCTCGCTCCCTGGAATCGCCTAGGCAAATCCTCCTTTTTTACCTGCTCACCAACATCTCACCTGGTCATAAAGAGCTGGGTTGCTACCTGCCGACGCATGCGCGCTGGCCCAGGAATTCACTCCGCCAGCTGCAGTCCCAGCACCTCGCGGAGCTGACCTGGGAAGTGATGGATTTATAGCCGCAGCAATCTCGCCATCAGCTCCAGCTTTTCCCAACAGCCCCAACCCGCTTTCCCGGTCAGTCCCTGGCCTGGGAACCGAAGCGGACTGACTGCTGGAGTGTGCTGGCTGCCATGCGAGTGTGAGTGTGTTTTCGCATTCTAGTGGTGGGGGCACCTCAGTGCACATCCCATGGCTCCCTCCCCTCGGAACTTTTGGGTTGGGGGAGTCTCCACCGCAGGGTGAGGGTCGGAGGTTTGGGAAATTGCAAGACCCAGACAAAGGACAGACCGACAGTCCCCGCGCACCTGGACACACTCAGTGGGGCCGGGTCGCCGTCTCCACCCGCCCACGAGGCTCAGGGAACTGCTAGCCTTAGCGGATCCGAGTCTGCTACCCCCAGGGCCGCTTTGGCGTTGGATTCCAGATGAAAGTGTTGCTCAATAGGTGAAGACATTCATGATTCTGTGTCATCTCTGGTTTTTAGGTATAGTCTCCTCCCACATAGAGAGCAAAACAACCTACACCTATACACACTCTCTCTCACACACACACACACACACGCATACACTTAACACTTCTGTATGAAATTCTGCCCCTTCTTCCCACTTTCCAAATTTACTACCCTTCCCCCACTCGTCTGGGGCTTCCTAGGTCTTTGTCTTTTCCATTAAAAACTTTTTAAAGGGAGAATTGGGGCGTTGATGGCTCTGGGATAGGCAACTGAGGTTTGGGTTGGGGTTTGCTTTCCCATGACAGATAAAATCAAGTGATTTCACCGCTGCTTCTAATTAGAGGGAAGCTTTAAAAGAAGCCACAGGATTTGGGGCTCCTGAGAAGCTCACCTCTGTCAGGAGCCACACCTGGCTCAGAGGGAGGCGAGGGCGAGATTCGCCTCAGGCCACACTCACCCGGAGACCGCGCCAGCCCCATTCCTGGGGCCACGAGATCGGATTGTCCTGGGCTTGGGCCTGGGGCGTCGTAGACGGGCCCAGTTACCCTCCCAGGCTGCGAGGGTACTTCAAGATGAACAAAGAGCTGGTTTCAAATCGTCTTATGTGACATGTCAGGCAAATGTGTGTAAAAGGTCATCTCCTCGCTGCAAAGTACAGAAGACATGTTCCTGACACCAAACCTCCCCCTTCTAACCCTGGGGCCCTGCCCAAGCGGCTTTGCACCCTCCCGGCATTCCCAGGGGTGGGGTGGTGATGTCTTTTGGTGAAAGCCCCGAATAACTTCAGCATTTTCATCGTCCCTGGGCTGTGGTACTGTCATCCCAGTACCGATTCTTCAGTTGATTTGAAACTTTCTTGGACCTGCCTAGAACCTTGCTCAACAAGTTTGGGGGGGGGGGTTCTTTTGCAGGGGGGTGCGTGGGTAGGTTTTTGTTTGTTTTGTTTTGGAGAGAATTTAAATAAATTAAATGGCGTTTTTAACACATAAGCGTCTACACTGCACCTTCCCCGGCTTTCTCCAGACTGTCCAAATAAGGCAGTGAAAACTTAACTTTTCAGGGTCCAAGACACACACAGAGGGAGGCCTGCAGCCCTCCGGGATTCCGGCGGGGGGCGCCGTGCTCTCAAAAGGCGCAGTGGCTTTGGGTCTCAAAGGCCCCGCCTCCCCCGCGTGCGGGTAAAACATTAGCTGGAGGCCACCGCGGGCCCGCGGGGTGGGCCTTGCTGAGCCCGGGAAGGGTGGGCGGGGTGTGCCAGGGCCAGGGTGGGGCGCGAGATGCCCCATCTCTACCCTCCGTACTTTGGAAGGGGCGTGCGGGAAGCGGGCGGCAAAGCTGTGGGTGCGGTAAAGCTCGAAGCCAAGCCGCCGCGCACGGTTGGGTGCGAGTGGACAAGGTGAGTTGGTAGGGAAACAGCCTAGGCCTCAGGAGAGAGGGCCCTCGGTACCTGTTCACACGCTGGGGGCAGGAGGAGATGTGGAGAGAGGTGGAGGGAGGAGGAATTTGGGAGCTGCCTGGAGCTAGAATTTAGCTTTGGAATAAGACCACTTGGGGTCCACACTCAGCTCTGTCATCCACATTTACGGGCTGTGTGATCTTCGGCAAGTTTCTGAACCTGTCTGAACCTCAGTTTCCTCAGTTGTAACTGGGTAACTGGTGAGAATTCAGTAGGATAATGTATGCAAATCGCTAAGCCCTGCGCCCGGCCAACAACACGCGCTCAGGAAAGGCTGCTGAGCCTTGTGAAGGATGGTCCCCGCCGCCCCCCGCCCAAGATGAGTTCGTAGCACCCAAGACTGGTTCCATTCAAGATGATACGAACTGCGTTGCCCCCTCCTCAGACACACCGCAGCTGGGAACTGGTCAACTGCACCCCCCATCGGAACCTCGGTCCCGCCACGTTTGCGCCGTCCCCTTGTTCCCCAGACACCTGCTTCGTCCCTCAAAACTTTTCCCCACCCGGACCTTCTCCCAGATCCGCAGTAGCGGGAGTCAGCCACCTCCGGAGGAAGCCACGGTTGGCAGGAAGAGGGAGATGCCTCCCGGATTCATCCTGCGCCCCGAATCCAGTCAGCCATGGTGTCTGGGCAGGCCCAAGGCCATTAACTGCACTTAGCGACCCACTTCTGCGCCCACTGCGGCCTCGGATCTCTTTCGAATTAGAGAGACCTGCGGCTTTTCTGCCGGGAGAGGAGAGCGAGGGCAGCGAGAGTTCCCTGCCACTCCTGGCGCAGCCACCGCCAAGCAGGTTCCGCCGCTAACAGGGCCTGGGACTCTCTCAGCCGGATCGCCAACTTTTCTGTGCACCACTCAGTGCGGGAGGCCTGAGCTGCAGGAAGGGGCGGGATGACCTGGTGTCAGATTGCACGGAGCTCCCAGTGTCAGCTAATGATGAGCCCAGCCTCTCCCAGGCCTGTGGTGTTAGATATGCCAAAGGAATCCTTTCTTCTCCTGTAGCCTTACTCCCAGCCATCAGCCCCAAAGTAGCAGCAGAAATAATCTCTCCGAAGGGATGAAGCTCTGCTTCAGTCTTATTTTCACCCCACCCTGGAACCTCCACGACTCTTCCCCACTCCTTTATTCACCCCCAGGGGCCATACCCCCAGCTCTCCAGCCTTAGGCTCCTTAACCGCACTTGGAAACCTGGACCTAAGTCTGAGATATGGGTTTCACTTGGAAATGCACTTGTGTGATGGCCTTGGCTTTGCTTTCCCCTTTGGACATTTAGGGATCACTGGGGTCAATTGACCTCTCCTTGCATCGGGTGCCTTTTCTCCTGCAGTGGCTGGTCTTCCCTGCCCTTGAGCCAGGGAGCCTAGCTCAACTTTGGTACCATCCTCGGAGGGGTGAACTGGCCCTCAAGGTCAGAGCCAGGAAGAGAAAAAGCTGGACTACTCAAAGGATGCGGAGAGTTGAGTGGCGTCCCTCCACCTCGGGACCCCCGGCCTTCACTGGAGCCATTCCTTGAAAGCGCTTTTGTGCCTCCTGACTCTCCAAGTGGATTAGGGCAAAAGAATAGAATTACCAGTAGCCACAGGAGAAGAAAGAAGCCAAACCTCTTAGCAAAGGTGTCCAGGGAGAAGGTGCAGAAGGGCGGATACGCGCCAAGGGTGTCCCACCGCGCGGCGCTCCGGAGTACACTTTCAACTGAGAGCAGTGGGTACACCGAAGGCCAGAGGTGTGCAGCAAGGGGGCATGCCCAGAGGCCGAGAACCTAGAGATGCCCTGGAGGCCTGAGGGGCGCGTCACCGGTCTGTGCGCCCTCTCTACGCGAGACCTCAGGGCCCTCCAGGCCCTAGGCGACAGGTGCAGCCTCTGTCTCAGACGCCCGCTGTGCCAGGGCTGCCGCCGAGCACTGGTGCGGAACCACTATCGGAACGAGTTTGCGCTTCTGTTTACAAAGCAATCCTGCCATCAAAAGAGGAACAAAATCACCACTTATCACACCCTGTCATAAAGTAATCTGCCCCGGAGGGAAACCCTAGCGGAGAACCGCGCCGACTGTGGGGGCGGAGGAGGAGGGACAGAGGAAAGGGCGACTCTCCCAACTCTCCTACAGAGTAAATCGCTTGCAGAAGTAGTGTCCTAACCGGCCCGGAAAGATGGAAGGTGCCCCAGCTCTGCAGCGGGGGTGTGTCAGGGAGTCCGGTCGGGACGTGAACTTTGCGCATGGCAGAGCAGGGAATTGTTCTGTTGGGTCTTTGGAATGAGCCGATCTGCAGCCCCCGACTCCGATGTTTACTTTCCTAGCGTTTTCCTAGACACTCCAAAGTCCCCCACCAAATAGATCAGCAGAAAATGGGGGTGGAGTGCGGGAAACGAGTTCTCGAAGACTGGAACGTCCCTTTTTATGTTTTCAGCAGCAGGAGCACGCAGGAAAATCCTAACCAGTGGAGGAGGTTTGTGTTCTCTCCAGCTTCCCTGTGTCCCGCTTCCCTCACCATGAGCAGGTTTCTGGAGGGGTGGGGTTAAGGAAGCATCAGGCAATATCCACCAAATGGCAAGGAAATGCTGTAGAAATGGGGATGGGGGAGGAAGTCCTAGAAAGTTATAAGCGATCAGGCCCCCGACCCAGTCGCCTGGGTTTATCTCCTTTCCTGTCCTGCCTGGTTTCCAGTGAAGTGAGAACCGCTTCAGGCAGCCAGTCCCAATCACAGAGGGGTGCCGTGGGGGGGGGGGGTGTCCTATGGAAGGGTCAAGAGAACAACCCCTCCACCACCACCACCACACACACTTCAGATGTTCCCTGAGAAGCAGCTACTTTTCTGGTCTTGGTATCAGCAATTCACCCTTAATATAACCAGAGTTTTGGTTTGTACATTAGCTATCCTGGTCATTCAATACCACTAGCTCCTCTTCCCTACCCCTGGTCATTCTAGAACCTGGAAAATTTCTCCTGCAGCCAACATTAATGTAGCAGATTAGTGTTTGGTCACTTTGGACTCAAGAGCATGTGACCCAGCCTGAATTTGGGACTCTAAGTCCCCATAACTCCAGCCTTAAAAGCCTCCAATCACTGGCCCTGAGAGATAACTTTGGCTCCTAATGGGATATTGTGAGCCAGGGTGATTGAAAGGGCTACCAGTTTACCATTTACAGGGCAGGCAGGATTCTCAATGCTAAATTAACATTTGCACTTATTGAAGGCCTGGGGGATATTGGCTCATCCTTTACAATTCCTGTGTGGCTGATGGAAGAAGAGAGTCAATGTTGTGCTGGTGTCATTGTGAAAAAACATCTGGAAGGTGAGGGATTGTACTTTCCAAATATTGGGGAGCTAGATCCAAAGCCCGAAGAATCCCCAAGAGCGAAATGGGAGAAGGTCCCCACTCCTTCTCATGCAAGGAAGTTGTCTTAGAGTAATGGAAGACTTAGAGCAGTGGCTTTCAAACTTCGCTGTATATTAGAATCACCTGGAGAGTTCTAAAGTCCCAACATTCAAGCAGCTCCCCAAACCAACTAAATCAGAATTTTGGAGGGTAGAACCCAAACATAAATATTTTCAAGAGTTTCCTAGGTAATACCAATTCACAGCCAGATTTGAGAACCAATAGCTTAGGACAGTGGTTCTCAAAGTGTCCAAGGGCCAGCAACAGCAGCATCCCCTGGGAACTCTTTAGCAATGCAAATTCTCAGGTGCTACATTTATAGCTCTACTGAACGTTCTCGGAGTGGAGCT
The DNA here is from genome assembly GCF_041146395.1 of Eulemur rufifrons. Classification (NCBI taxonomy): domain Eukaryota; kingdom Metazoa; phylum Chordata; class Mammalia; order Primates; family Lemuridae; genus Eulemur; species Eulemur rufifrons. The sequence goes on along the minus strand of NC_091000.1, from coordinate 61,644,527 downwards.
CAGCAATCAGCATTTTACCAAGCCCTCCCAGCGACGCTGGTGCACCTTCAGATTTGGGAAACACTTAGGGAAATGTGTGCTTCGGTCTGAAGCAGAGTTTTAGGGTTAACTTTCTACATTGCAGCTACTCTTTATCTTTGTTCTTGTCAAAAACTTGAGACCCCAGCTTTATCAGTCCTTCCTTTAAGGAACAGGGCGTGTCTCAGTTCTAGGTATGATGAAGCATAAACCCCTCAAACTGCTCTGCATTCAAATTAACCAACTTCAGAACAAGTCCAACATCACCGCTAAACAAGAGCCTACAAACAGCGTTTCCCGACGTCTCTTGAGGCGTCAGCCCTTTTCGCGGGATGTACAGGTTTAGACCCCACCATAGGTATCTCAGCATCTAAGAAATCCATTCAGCCTCTGGGGTAATAACAAAATTTACTTGTGACCAGGTGTAACTTTTACTCCACCTCTGGGCTTCTTCCGATCTCCCCTCTTCTGCCTTTTCTTTTCTCCCTTCCCAACTCTTCGCGCCCTAGTTGGCGTCTCAGTCTCGCTGGCTCAGCCCAAGTGCTCAGGACTCGTTCTCTGAATCTTAAGTCCGAAAAGAGCGAATCCTACAGTCGCTAAATTGGGCGGAGTGAGATTTTCCCTCTCCGCTCCATCGTACCCTCAAACTCGCTGGGTTGAGTGTGCTGACCAGGCGCGCGCCCGGCCGCAGCGCTCTCCCCACCCCCCTCCCCGCACAGCGGCCAGTTTCCTACATTTGTGTGCAAAGGCCCGTGGGTGGGCTGGGAGGAGCGGCCTGGCTGTCCTTTCCCCAAGCCGGCAGCGGGGCGCGGCGACTGCCCCAGCTTTAAGCTCAGCCGCAGGGCGAGTGCGCCTGGTCCTCAGGGCTCCACGCGCAGCTCACGGCCTGGGGCCACTGCCCCTAGGGTCACGTCATCTACGGGAGGATGTGTGCCCGGGTGGCTCATCCTTGCCTCGGGTGGGACCTGGTCACCATTCGGGGTACAAATGTCTTTGCCTGGACATGGCGTTATTTGGGCAAACAGGTGGGCGTCGCTTGACCGCGGCGCGGAGGGGAAGCGCAGGGGCCGCCGGCGAGCAGCGCGCTTAGGCTCCCAACGTCGCCGCTGCCACTTTGCTCTGCCGACCCGGCCAGCTCCCGGGTGGCCAGGCCGGGTGGCTCCGAGGCTCTCTCCTCGCGCTGCGGGTGGGAGGGGGCGGCCGCGTCTAGCGTAGGGCGCCCCCGCCGGGCTGACCGTCCCCGCTGCGCGCGGGCCTCTGCCGGGAGGGCGCTGGCGCCAAACCCAGCTTGGCCGGGGGGTGGGGAGCCGATTGGGCTCATTCCCTTTCAGAATTTAGAGGCTGGTGGAGACAGAGAGTCTCCTAAATTGATGCAAGTCTCCTGCAAGTCTGGGAAGGAAGCCTCAAAACTTTCTGCCATGCAAAGTCCGGGCGGTCGCCAGGGCTCGGTCCTAGTTCCCCTTGTGCAGGCCCTTAAATATCGTCCCTGTTTTCCCGCTGCCTGGGAGGGGTCTAAAGTAGTGGGTAGACTCGGACCAGGCTGCGTTTACTTTCAGTTTGTCTTACTAATGCGGAACGGGCTGCAATGCGTGCTCTGAGATTTTCTCAAGGATTTGTCCCTTTCTTTTAGAGATACAAGGTAAGGCCTTGTCATAAAAAGTGGAGATCACTCTCTTTGCCTTTCCTGCCTTTCCAAAGGAAGCACATCTTGCTGATGTGCTCGTTGGAACCCTCAGGCTTCAGATTCCAGTGCTTTTTTTCTCAAGACCATAGACCTAAAAAGAGCAAACCACGTTTGCTATTAAAAGCTGTTAGGCTTCCGTATTTTTACCCTCTGGTAATTTCTTAATAGTGCTGCTTTTGCATATATTGCTGAAAGACTAGCTCCACGAACAAGTGCCGTGCCTGTGCGAATTTAGAGGCTGCAAAAACTACAGCTCACCAAAGATCTCAAAATAACAGGTCAGCTACCTCTGGATTTCCAATCATGTATTCAAAACTCAAAGATTTTTGAGACTGAAGAGTTTGGGTAATTTTTTTTAATCATTCCATTTCTTTTCCTCAAAATAAAACAATATTTAACAGTTTTATTAAGTTGTTCCAGGCTCTGGAACCCTGGGGAGGTATTGTTCAAATGGCATTGTTTTTCTGTATTTATTTCAACATGGCAAGTTGCTTTCAAAATTTATTTTGACAATTTTACAAGGCCAGATCAAGTATGTGAGGTTTTTTAAAAATTGACATAGTACACATCACTTCATTTGTTTTTAAACTCAAAATGTGCTCTTTCCGAATCTTGCAATGTAAATTGTACAGTCTTTCTAATTAGATAATTTGAGCCATGATGTTGTGAATGTAAGAATTACACAATTTCCCTTTGAAGTGTGTTGAAGAGTAAAAAGGAAGTTTTCTCTCTGGAAGTGATTGAAAACGAACACTAAAACCTGACAATTTATACACACAGTTCTTTTTCTGACTTCACTCACCCCTTTGAGAATTATTATTTAAAATAGCAAAGTTATAGGATACTAAGTTAACTGTGATCTTTCTAATTCTGAAAAACTGGTTTTCATTTGCTTCAAGAACTTTTAAAGCAAAGTTGTCAAAGATACTGGGTTGAACAAAGACTTAGACAATAACTTTTGACTGCTTTTAATTTCTTTTTTTTTCCTTTTTTTTTTTTTTCTTTTTTTGAGAGAGAGTCTTGCTGTGTCACCCCACTAGATAGAGTGCAGTGGCATCCTTACAGCTCACTATGACCTCAAACTCCTGGGCTCAAGTTATCCTCCTGCCTCAGCCTCCCGAGTTGTTGGGACTACAGGTGTGCGCCACCATGCCCAGCTAATTTTTTCTGTTGCTTTTAGTAGAGACAAGATCTCACTCTTGCTCAGGCTGGTCTTGAACCCCTGAGCTCAAGTGATTCTCCCACCTCAGTCTCCCAGAGTGCTAGGATTACAGGCGTGAGCCACCTTGCCTAGCCTAATTTCTAATTATCTTACAATTTTTAAATTTTGAAACTATGTCTTGAGCAAAACTGTCAAGTGTACTAAATAAAGAATAAATACTTTAAAATTGTTTAAATGCTTATTTTCTCCTTTCATTATTGGCACACTAAAGCAACTATCATATAAAATTCAGGTTAAGTAAAACATAAAAAGATGGGTATCCAGTTTACATACTCCTATTGTGTTCAAATATTTATACAAAAAAACCCTAGGATATTGACATGATTTTTAACATCTCTTTTACTACTAGAAAGAGAAGCTAACAAAGGAAAACCTCTTCAAACAATGGGATTTCCTTGGCCTTAGCAGCTCTGGTGTGTTCCGATGCCAACACTAGATAGGAAAAATCTGACTTGTGATGTTTGAGATTAAACAGCAGCCTTGCTGAAACCTCCCAATGAGAGAGAATTCAGAATGCTTTCCACAGTTCTATCCTGAAGAAGAAACCATCAGAATCACAGAATTTGAGAGCCATAGAACTCTCACCATAATGCCCCTCACTGTAAATGAGTGCATACTGAACCCAGTTCAGGTATGTATACTGAGCCCAGAGCCACTCAGCTTGTTGGAGGCCTGGGGTGGGAGGTTGGGGGGAGCAAGCTTTGATGTCCAGCCTGGTGGCCTTCCCCTCACCACACCTATTCCCTACTGAGTTAGCCCGTGATACTGTGTCTGGAATTGTGCTCAGGATTAACAATATCTTCTTCTTTTTTTTTTTTTTTTTTTGAGACAGGGTCTTGCTCTCTTATCTGGGCTAAAGTGCAATGATGTCATCATAGCTCACTGCAGCCTCCAACTCCTGGGCTCAAAAGATCCTCCTGCCTTAGTGGCCCAAATAACTGAGACTACAGGTGCACCACACACCACCATGCTTGGCTAATTTTTCTATTTTTTGTAGAGACAAAGTCTTACTGTATTGCTCAGGCTGGTCTCAAACTCTTGGCTTCAAGCAATCCTCCCACCTAGCTCTCCCAAAGGCTAGGATTATAGGGGTGAGCCACTGTGCCCAGCCTAAAATACCTTTTTGACTAAAGAATGTTTGTAAACCTAAGCATCCAATCTGCTTTAGGGAAATTGGAATTAAATATGATGCTATGTATTCATTCTTAATTGTAGACGGGAAATGTCCAGTGTTGATAGAAATAAAGCCTTGACTCTGGACAAAGCTAGAATAATGACTCTTGGGCCTAATGTTGGCATTTCCTTGGTGACTGTTTCTCATGAATGAGCCCAACCTCCACTGAAAGCTACAAGAAAACCAGAAAATGCAAGCTTCTAGCCTGAATATGCCTTCAATTATCTGTGTCTTTAATATGTTTGGAACAATGTGGACACATGCCTGACATTTCATGGCATTAAAATTCCAGTAAAAGGACTCCACTCTTAGTATCACTTTTAGTATTTTACTATTTACTATTGTAGTTTCATCTTTTAACAAATTAATGATGCTTCTTACAGAATTGTTCTGTCTTTTCAAATCAACAGGTGATAGTACAAAAGCAGGAATAATCTTCCAGGAATCACTATTTGATTGGAAGTTATTAGGCAGTGACAAGAAACTTGACAACAAAAGTGAAAACATTAAATGAGGGTGGCAATGAAAACTAGAAGTATCTACCCAAAGAGAATGTTTTATTCATCATTAATCATAACAATGGAAATAGGTTATGAGAACAGAAAAAGAAATCTTCACCAGTAAGTTTGACTATACCTAGCCCAGTCACTGTGACACCAAACCGCATTAATTTCGACAAAGGTGTGACTCAAAATTAACAAACACTCTGAAGATGGGCTTCCTATTTATAAGGCGTGCTTTTCAGAATCTCTTACCAGAGGCACATTCGGAAGCTAAGTTGAATAACATTGACTAACACTTTCTCTGAAATCCTCAATCCCATGTTGAAGCATATGTGTCATAAGTAATCTTAACACCATCAAATAAATTCGCCAGAAAAACCCCGTCATATGTCCCTTTCCCAAATGTTTCCCAAATACACACATGTAGCCAGTCCAAGTTAGAACTGGCAATTTTTTTCTAAACATTTGCTGCCCCCACGTGTCTTTGTAGAAAACTGAGTGTTAAAGCTAAATCATGCCCATTAGCACCTCCTACACAGCATTCGCAGGTTAGGTATGCTTAAGTACAATCAAAGAAACAGCTTAATGGTTACAAGTTAGATAAGCTTAAGTACAATCAAAGAAACTGCTTAATGGTTATAAGAAGAGCACCAAAGACTGGGCGGGGAAGAAGGGATGGAGAGTTTGACTTTTGCCACAGACTGTTGGGATAATCCGCAGTAATTACATAACCTCTATGTGTCCTGCTCTCTTCAAATTTAAAAGTGGGTGGCAGACTGGTGGGACAGGGAGAGTAGCCAGATTTTTACTAAGGTTCCATCTAGCTCTAATATTTGGTCATTCTCATTGAGGATGATAAAAGAGAAGTGGGAAAATCCAGTTATCCCATTTCTGGCTAAGTCGTCAATTTGGAGGTATGCCAAAAACTCATGAATGGATTTCCTGTTTCATCACTGGAATCCATTACCTCGGTTCTCTGTCATCTTGACAGACTTGCTTCTCAATGTCTCAGTAGCTCTGAGCCTAAGGAGACAAGAAGGAATTTGTTTTCTTTAATGCTCAACAATTACCCAGTATACTGCTTGTGACTTCAAAAGTGAAAATCATCTTCCGAGTTTATAGCATGCATCAGTAACAAGTGCTTCTCCAGCTCTGACTAGTTCTTAAATCTTCTCTGAGATACCATGATTGCCATGGCAAAGCCATTCTGTGTCTATTCCCTTGATAACAGAACCCTGATTTGTTTCTCTTCTCAGGCAACCACACATTTAAAGAAAGTCTGGGTCTCTGCCTTGCTCAAAAGGGTGAATCTTAATTCATGTAAGATTCACCGGTTCTCACCTTTCACTGTTACTCAGAATCTTCTGGAGAGCTCTATAAAAATACTGTTCCCTGGGCCCACGCCCAGAGATTTGATTTAATTGGTATAGAGTTTGACAGTTTTTGAAAACTCTCCAAGTGATGCTAGTGTGCTGCATGAGTTGTGAATCACTTACCTATGCCAATAATGATCATTCCATTCCCCTCTCTAGTGAGTAGTTTAGGAATGCGTACATGATTTAATTTTTAGCTAAGGGGAAATCTGACTGGAGGTAGGGCTTCCTGGACAGTTTTCCTCACTCTTGTAAAGGAACAGAAGATAAGGTTGCATCCGTATTTTCTCTTTCAGGTTTTGTTTGTTACCACGTGGGGATATAAGGGATGTGATGCCTGGAGCAGGTGCAGCCACTTTGTGACTGCGAAGGAAGTTCTCACATGAAGGAAGATCCCACATAGCAGAGTGAAAAGAAGGGAAGAATTGCCAGTCTCTGGTGGTCTTGTTCAGCTGCTGAATTAAAGGACCCTATACTCATCCTACCTCAGGACTTATTGGGTTTCTCAAACTATGCCACTGAACTCCTAAGATCCCATGGGATTTTGCTAGTATCCTATAGAGACATTTCCTAAGTGGGATTTTGTGTGGTGTGGGTATATACGTTTACATAGTAAAATGTGTGAGGCTATAATTTCAGAACATTATGCCTTCCACTTCTGTCTTCAAACTAAAGCAGATTATTTATTTGCAAATAAAAAACAAAGACTGGGGCAAAGATAACCTGCAAGTGGAAAATTTCTTATTTCACATGGGTAAGATTAAACCTAAAAAGGAAAGGGATTTTTCTTAGAAGTCACGCAAACTTAATCCCTCAAATGTCATAACATGTATAATTCTTAATGTTATTTGTACTACCATCAGCTTTCAGGTGACTATTAGTGATGTAAATCTATTACCATTTGCCTTGAAGATGTAAATCATTAAAATTTTACCATCATATTACGGTTTTCTGATTGCTCTTTTTTCCCCCATTTATTCTTCCTTTGTATATATTCACGGTGTCCGAGTGTAATTCTGCTGCCTTGATACATTGTGTTGTAGTGAAGTCAGAGCTTTCAGTGCATCCGTCACTTCACGGCAACACTCATTGTACCCACCCAGCGACCTCCCATCATCCAGCCCCTCTCACTTCAGATTGTTCTTAACGTTTACCTTTAGTGACTGTCATGTTTGAAAACTCCTGCACTTTAAGGCTTTCTTTTTTACTTTTAGCTTTTGTTGTCATTTTCATCATTAATGTACTCATTGCCACTTGATGTACTGTAAAACCCTTTAACTCTTTTCTTTTGGGTCTTATTCTTTGCACACATGTAACATCGAGGTAATGGATATGCATTTGATGCACAGGATTCCAGACCATACTCACTTACGGACCCTACTTTGAATATCACACATTAGTGCCAAAATATTCATATAGTAGCATACTATGCCTGGCAAAACAATGTGATCAGTGATCGTATCCTTAGTTGCTCGGAGGAACTTCACTCTGGTCTTCAGCACTCGAGTTTCCTAAGCAGACTGGCATGCTATTAATAGTAAATCATGCACTTTTGCTATATGAATTATATGCATATGTACCCAGACTTAAATATGAGCACATATGTAAGAGAGGAATTACTTTTATCCTGATCACTATCTATTAAAATAAGAAACTTAAAAATTCAAAGCCCCAAACGCAGGAAATATAACATTTTAGGTAAACCTGGGTAGATTTTCAGACATATTCTCCATTACCAGATGGCCTAATATTTAACTGAATAGAAAATAGATTTATGGTGTGGAAAATATTTATGTATCTTTATCTAAATAATGATTCCGTTATTCGACTTCTTTCTGTGTACCAAGAAACCAACGACACTAAATGGGCATTATTACCAACTATAATTGGAAGTATCTAGCAAGAGCCAGAGGGAAAGTGTATCCTTAGAACAAGCTGCAGAGTGACAGGCATGAAGTCATTGTGTTTAGAGCCACAGTTCAGTTTGGTGTGAGAGCAAAGTGCAAGGACCATTTGCCCCCCCCATTCTTCACTTCCAGGGTTTTGTCATTTCTGCAATGATTCTCAAATGCCAATCTCTAGTCTCATGCTGTGTCCATTTTTTCCCAAAGCTGTATGATCAGTTTAAGTATCTACCCTTCTCAAAAACTGCTACTGACACAGGTAGGGAAATGCTCCATGTTTGACAATGTTGATGAGTTTTCAGAGTAGCATGTGACTGGAATTGAAAGAACAGGACTCTAGTGTCAGCCTAGCCACAAGCTGGCTGTTATGTCCCTGGGCAAGTTTCTTCTTGTCTCTGGGTCACATTTCCTGACCTGTAATGCAAGAGTATCAGTCCCAACAATCTCTGAGGCCCTTTCTAGCTCTAAGAGCCCCTGGAGTCAGATTCATACATCTGTCAGCTGAGCTCCCAAACAACACAGCCTAGAAACAATAATTCTAAAAATAAAACATACAACTAAGAAACCAGTTACAAGACTAGAAGGCACCATCAAGTGTATTTTGTCACCTTCAGATGGAATTTATGTGAACAGTTTTGTACATATGCAAGTTAATTCTACTTTAAATTCATCATTATTCATTAGGCAAAGCATTTTCACTTACCTGTATTGATATCTCACTCAATATCCTAATATATAAAATCCAAATAACCTCTGCCTTGCACAAAGATAATATGCCACTTAATCAGGTTATTGACCTTATTGAAGAGACCTATATGAATACGTGGCAATAATATTAAGGAATATCATTAAAATTATGGCATTTTCTTAAGGGAATTGAGTCATACAGACTTTAAACTGATTATATATAATAATTTTGTAGTCAAGTTTGCTGTTGTGTTTTTTTAAAAAAACAAGATTCGTTTTACAATGTTATTTGTCATCTATAGAATCCTCTAAGCATATAACAATATTTACTTTGCATATTTAACTGTACAAAAGTCAGATAAAACATACATTTATTTTAGCTGTAGACACCTGGACCTGGAAAACCATGAGAAGTTGGCTACCCCTTCTTTTTGCCTTTACGCAGAGCTGTGGTAAATATCACCAGCAAATTTAGAATCTTTTTCCCAATGTCTCCAGAGATTTCATTATTTTTCTTTATAGCTTATTGCAATACTTAAGAGTCCTCAATGTCTAATTTTTTAATTTCATCTAATCCCTTGTGCAGCAATTTACATCTAATTTTTCTTCTTTTTATGTGAGATGTAGACAGCTGTTGGAAACTGTTCCTTGCAGGTGACCTTTCTCATTCTTAGTAATTATCTCTAGGTGAGGCAACATGGCACATTCAACTATTCAGCAAATACTCATTTCTCTCATGTGCCATGCACTGTTCTAGGTTGTGAGTCTAGAACAGTGAAAACAGAAAACAAAAAAAATCTCTGCCCTTGTGGTCTTTGTATTCCGGAGGAGAAAAAAATAGACAATAAACAAGATAAATAAGTAAAATATGTAGTATGTTAGATAATGAATGGTACAGGCTAAAGGGAATCAGAAACAAAGAAAGGAAGTTAGGTAGTACTGAGGGGGTGGGTGATTTGCAATTTACACAAGGGTCCCCCAAGGATAAGGAGACATCTGCCTGACCAGAGAAACACTCCAGGCGGAGAAACCAGCAAGTGCAAGGCCCTAGGCAGAAACATGACTGACTTGCGTAGCAGGGGTGAGTGAGCTAAGGGAAGAGGAGTAACAGATGAGGCCAGAGAGAAATTCAGAAATGATGGGGGCTGTGGGTGGAGGTGCTGTCAGTGACTGGAGCCATTATAAAGACCTTAGCTTTTCCTCTGAGTGAGAGCAGAGCCTTTGGAGGGGCTTGAGCCAAGTAATGATGTAATCTGATTCATATTTTAACAGAGTCACCTTGGCTACTCAGTCACAACAGGGAGACAAATATGGAAGCAGGAAAGCCAGTTTGAAGGCTGGAACAACAACCATGAGCTGGGCTGAGATCACCCAGGAAGTGCTTGCAGATGAACAGGGAAAAGGCCCAAGACTAAACCCTGGCTCACCATCATTCAGAGTGAGGGGACTGACAGACACCAACAAAGCACACCTGAGTAAAGAACAGCAAAGAACTAGGAGGAGAACCACCGAGCATGGACCGGGCCACATTTCCAGGAGGAGGGTTGACCGGCTGTGTCAAAGCCCGCTGCCAGGATGCGCTCCCTGAAGACAGAGAGTGGACTTGACTTAGCCACACGGAGGTCAGTGGATGTGGCGGACACCAGCAGGGAGGCTAGAACCAGGAAGCCCCACAGTTTTAGGCAAACTCACTCATAAAACCTGGCTACTGCTAAGCAGTTCACGCATCCCTTTGACCCTCAGTGGGCTCATGGGGAAAATAGGTGTAAAATTTCCTCCTCAGGAAGCTGAGGTCCTAAGGAGGAAAATCTGCATTCGTTTGCTAGGACTGCTATAGCAAAATGCCACAGACTCGGTGGCTTTCATCACAGTTCACAGAAATTTATTTTCTCATAGCTGTGGAGGCTGGAGGTGCCATCCGGTGAGGTCTCTCTTCCTGGCTTGTAGAACAGCCACCTTCCCTCTGTGTCCTCACATGGCCCTTCCTCTTTGCATGCGGAGAGTGAGAGAACCTCCTGGGGACTCTTCCTCTTCTCACAAGGACAGAGTCCTATCAAGTTAGGGTCCCACCCTTGTGACCTCATCTAACTTTAATTACCTCCCCAAAGGCCCCATCTCCAAACATAGTCGGGTTGCAGATTAGAGGCTCAACCTATGACTTTTGGGAGGGAACACAATTCACTATGTAACAAAGCCCTTAGCATTTGTTAGAGTTCAAACCTGTTAATTCAACCCTCAAATATTCTATTACTGCTGTTTATGTTATTACCACTGCAGGGTTTTATTATTTTTACAATTTAGAGTGCAACATATAATAACATACATGTCAAATTCTCCTTTAGAAATTAAAAAATATATATCTAATTCATCTAACAAGGTGCAATTAGCATCTTGAAAGGAACGTGATTTTATAAGAAAAAAGTTGGCTAACACTGCCATCTATTGGAATTTTGGTCAAAGCTCATTTGTTGGATTTTATTCCTCCTTTATCAATATCTTATATGCTGCTGTGATTATTTTTCTAAAAAGTACAAAATTGGATGACTTTGTTTTCAATTAAATCCTACAATAAGTATCCTAAGAAATACACAAAGATTCTACCCCGACAGAATTAGTCTTTTCCTACTTCTGAGATTCATTCTAAAGTTGACAAACATAAATTGTGGACAGGGAGGCACCGATGGAAAAATCCCTGCTTCTGGAAACAAATTCTCATTCACATTAGTTTTATTTTTATTTCTCAGTTATAAACTGTTTGATGTTCTGGCTCATATAATCCACAAACAAAGAGGGTTACTCTTAGAAGCCTGGTAGCAGAAAGTGAAAAGTTTCAGATCGTAAGCTAGCAAATACTCACCTGCTCCTGGTGAGCACCGAGTTCCAACATTTTAGAGTTGGTTCAGAAGACAGTGTGGCAAGGGGGAGGGTGCTCAGTCTCATGAATGAAATGCAACAGACAACATAACTCGGTACCTTGATGTCACTGTTGTTAAGAGAACGAACAGGCGTTCTCTTCCTTGGCTGGGAGCACTGTGAGATGGTCTGGCCTCTATATGAAATCTATGCAAATAAATACTTGCATACCGTTTAACCCAGTGATTCCACTTGTAGGAATTTATCTTACAGGTAGAGCTGCAAGTGTGTGAAATGATGGCTTTATATAGTATGTCATTTTTTATTATAGCAAAGATTGGAAACAATCTAAATGTTATCAATAAGATACTGTTTAAATGAATTATGGTTCACTCATAGAGAGGAATATCATCAGTCATTAAAAAGAGTGAAAGGCCAGGAGCGGTGGCTCACGCCTGTAATCCCTGCACTTTGGGAGGCCAAGGCAGGAGGATTGATTGAAGCCAAGAGTTCAAGACCAGCCTGGGCAAAATAGTGAGGCCCCTGTTTCTACAAAAAATTTAAAAATTAGCTGGTGGCACACCCCTGTGGTCCCAGCTACTCGGTAAGCTGAGGCAGGAGGATTGCTTGAGCCCAGAAGTTCAAGGCCAGCCTGGGCAATAGAGATCCTGTCTCTAATAAAAAAAAAAAAAAAAAGAAAAGAAAATACACATTCAAACATTGGAATCAGGTATCCTGGACAAAATCAGTTGAACACATGTGAATGCTTAACTTTTCTTTCCTGCAAGAGGAAGACAATCAGGAGGTGGAGAGGTGGGCCGAGGGTTTCACCTCAGTGCCTGGTGGGGGTTGGGTCCGCAGAGCTTTGAGTGGCAGCCTGAACCAGCCTGTCACCCCACCTGCTGATGCCTGAAATTCTTTTAACTGTCATTCTGCAATTTAGAGATAAACTTTAAAGTCTGAGGGTAGGGAGGGTGAAAATGGGCCGAAATAGCAAGCCCTAGAAAACTAGAGAGCTGACACGGGGAAGTTTGGCAGGTAGCTGCAGACACTGGAAGGAAAGGGAGCAGGGGCGGAGGGTGCAACCTGGAATGTTATCACAGAGGAGGGGGGTCCCCGGACTGATGGGAAGTGACAGGCAGCCTGAGGCCCTGAGATGAAAGGCACTCTTTTCTAAGGAAAACATCTAGAGTCAGAGCCAAGAGGCACAGGGGAGGAAAGGCAGCAGTGCAGAGAAGAAAGTTCTGATAGAGCCGCACTGCATTCCTAGAGGAATAGCCGTTGCCACTGGGTACACACCGTGAATAGGATAGGATGATACAGGATTAGTAATGAAGGCACCGCTAGCAGCGGACCGTGGCCCAGAGAGCTTCCACTGATCATTTCAGTTGTTTTCTCTCTACTGCTTTATGCAAGTTAATTGATATCACTCAAAGTGTAGAGAATGCTGAGACATTTAGCATTGATAGGCCCATATAATAATGTTTTCCTTAATCTAAACATACAAATTTAGTGTTTTATCAACTTAAAGATGGATCTTGAAAGTTCTATCAGTTTCTTATAAAACTAGACATATACAGTTGTCCCTCAATATCCCTGGGGGTTTGGCTCCAAGAACCCTATGCAGATGTTCAAGCCCCTGACGTGAAATGGCATAGTGTTTGCATGTAACCTACACACAGCCTTCTGCATGCTTTAAATAGTCTGTAGAGTACTTTATAATACCTAATACAATAGAAATGCTATGGAAATCGTTGTTATACTACAATACTACATTGTTTAGGGAATAATAAGAATAAAAGGTCTGTATATGTTCAGTACAAATACAACCATCTTTTTTTTATTTTTTTGATTTTTGGTCAATGGTTGGTTAAATCCACAAATGTGGAACCCACAGATTAAAAGGGTCGACTGTACCTACAGCACCTACATTATCATCCGGCAATTCCACTCCTTGGTTATTTACCCAGAAGAAATAAAAGCATATGTCCTCAAAGAAGCTTGTTGAAAAATGTCCATAGCTTTATTCATAATAGCTAAAAACTGAAAACAGCCAATAGGAGAAGAGATAAACCAACTGTGGAAAAATTAACGCAATGAAATACTAAGCAATAAATAAAGGGGATAAACTATTGACATCTACAACAATATGATGAATTCCAAAAATACCATGCTGAATGAAAGAAGCCTTATGCAAAAGAGCACATACTGTTTATATATATATAGACAGCTATATAATAAGATATATACATATCATTCTAGAACAAGCAAAACTAATCTGTAGACTAAGCCATGGTGTGGTTGGGGGGCTCCAGAGCAATGGTTGCCTCTGGGAGATGGGAGGCTGGGGGTGGGGATGGGCCGTAAAGGGGAGCCTCTGGGAGCTTCCTGGGGTGACCTTAGTGTACTGCATCCTGACAGGGGTTTGCGTGACTCAGATATGTGCAACTCACTGAATGGCACACTTAGGAATTGTGCATTTCATTGTATGTAAATTTTACTTCAAAAGAAAAAATAGGGAACAAACACTGATACCCATGTTGGAGCATATGGGGAGAAGTGTATTGCTGCCTACAACATACTTTGAAATGCATTAAAAAAAAAAAAGACGAATTAGTGAGTGGATAAAGAGATGGCTAGATGAGTAAATATGTAGTAAAGGAAGTACAGTAGAACATGAATTGTTTTTTTTTTTTTTTAGACAGAGTCTCGCTTTGGTGCCCGGGCTAGAGTGAGTGCCATGGCGTCAGCCTAGCTCACAGCAACCTCAAACTCCTGGGCTCAAGCAATCCTCCTGCCTCAGCCTCCCAAGCAGTTGGGACTACAGGCATGCGCCACCATGCCCGGCTAATTTTTTCTATATATATTTTAGTTCGCCAGATAATTTCCTTCTATTTTTAATAGAGACGGGGGTCTCGCTCTTGCTCAGGCTGGTCTCGAACTCCTGACCTTGAGCGATCCACCCGCCTCGGCCTCCCAGAGTGCTAGGATTACAGGCGTGAGCCACCGCGCCCGGCGAACATGAATTGTTGACTCTAGTTGGTGAGCATACGAGTGTTCACTGTACAGTTTCTTCAGTTTTCATGTATGTTGAAACGCTTTTATGATAAAATGTGGAAAAAGTTGATCTTGAGTTAGGAGTCCTAATATAGAGCTTGGGCTATACTTTACATTTCTTTGTAGGAGGTATTCCTGTGAGGCTGGAGCGGTGGGGGGAGAAGGGAGGTTGCAAGCAGAAAAATCTGTCAGCAACTGAGAGCCTTTTTGCTGTGTTTGTTTCCCCAAAGCGGGCACCTACCAGAGCCTCAAGACAAGCTTGCGAATGAACGAAATGAATGAGATGTGCCTAAACCAGTGACTCTGGAAACTGTAAAGGAATGGTGAGCTTATGAATATTACAGAATACTTAGACCAAAAGATAAATAAATCTCTGACATCATCAGACCTTAATACTCATTCCAATGAATGTCTTAAAAGGAGGGAGGTACAAGAAAGGGAGAATTAAAATCATATCTAAGACTAGATTTTTGACTTTACAATTTGGATCGATCACAAGGCGCACTCTGGAGGAAACTGGAGAAAACGTTACCTCCTCTTTTGAGAAAGCACATTAGGAACGAAGCTTTTGGATACAAGCTTTGGACATGGTTGTGATGACTCCATTAAGAACTGGTACATTTTGCGTCAAGGGGCCCTCAAAATACATAGGTTTTGGGAAAAGAGGAGTGCTCTACTTGTGGGCCCTGCTAGGAGAGCTGTCATTCCGGGATTTGCTTGCACTCAGGGGACTCCTGAGGTCTTGGAAATGGAAGAGGACTAGGTACATTCATCTGAAGTTCATGCTTCTTTCCATGATGTCAGGGCATAGGAAAACTGCGTAGGCCAGTGATTCTAAACCCTGTCTTCACAATAGAATCATTAGGAGAGGCTTACGTGTTATTGATGTAGTATTAAAGGCTGAGCCTCCAACCCAGCCAGTTGAACCAGGCTCTGGGATTAGGAGTATGGTAAAACACTAATGCACAGCCAGGATACAGCCAACGGGACCAGCCACTCAAAACCTGTACAAGATGGAACAGCTGGGGTCCCTGAAGCATGTACTGGCCCACACTAGAGTGGAACTTCTAACTTAACATCATTAAGACACAGGGAAGGGGGACTTGGAGTCATTACAAAATATGGAGGGCTGAGCAGGAGGCAAATGGACCAAATGATGGCTTGACATCTTGCTCTGAAAACAGAAAATAATAACAATGCTTTTCCTATGTGTTATTACTATTATCATTATTAATTAATTAATTTATTTTCCTTTTGGCTTTGCAAGGTATCCGTGTGTCCAACCAAGTGGACCGTCCCACTAGGTGTGAGGAGGGACCCTAATCTCAGGCTGTCCTTATGAGCCTTTTTGTTGAAGTTATTCTATCCTTCTTGGTTGGGCCTCTCCTCTGATGTCATTCCTATGTCTGTGCCACAGTCCTTTGTTGGGAAAATGGGACTTGGCCACCACCGTCTTTGAATTAACTTTGGGGAAGTATCCAGAAGAAAAACTGTGTTATTCTCAGAGGATGAAGTAAATAGACATGATTCTTCCCCAAAATGCACTGCTTCTCAAAAACTCGAAGAGCTATTGTCTTTTATAGGTTTCCATGTAAGTAGCATAAAGACTCTGTCAAGCAGTTGAAACTCTAATTGTTCAACATTCTGGGCACTTAGGGTTGTGTTCTTTCTTGGTTTTGCCATGGCTTGGGCTTGCCTCTTTAATAACGTAGTAGAATTCTACTGTATAAAAGATCCCGGGTGACAAGAGTGACACCTTTTACTAGGACAAGAGGAGTACCCAGAGAAAATGGGCTGGGGTGACTCAGAAAATCAGGGTGAGAGTGTATATTCAGAGAAACTTGAACCTTTACTCCAGGGTTTAAATAAAATTTATTGAAAAAGAAAGAAAGGAAGAAGAAAATCAAGATGAGATTTTTCTCTCCCAAGAAATCTCAAAGTTTTCTTTACTTTAACTGATTTCTAATTTGACACTCCACAAGCAAAATTAACATTTTAGGAACTTTTTAAGTTTAAAGAGTATTTATTAGCACCTACCGTGTGTGAGGCATTTGGAATGTATCAGGAAACAAGGCAGACTCAGCCTTTTCTTTTCTGTCCTCACACTCAGTCAAGGCCATGTATTTTTCCCCACCTTTTTAAAAAAGTAAGCTCAATCAGAAAAGCTAAAAAAAAAAATGGTACACAAACACCCAAATGCCCATCATTTGGATTAAGCATTTGTTATTATTTTATCATTTTTGCTTATCTCTCAATAGATAGGTGACAGGAGGCAGGTATACATTTTTTTTCTAAGCCCTTTGAAAATAAAATAAAATACCATGATCCATCATGCCAGTACACTTCAGAATGCATCTCCTCAAAATACTATATCAGGGCCAGATTCTGAAAAGAGAAGAAGGGATGCTTTATCTAATAATTTATTTATTTTTTAGCTAAACTGGGTCATTGAGAGAGACTTTGTTCTGGGTGTAGAATTGAAAGAAGTGCCCCTTTTCCTCCCAGCACCATCTAGTCTTTGAGTAGCTACAGGGATCACTAAAAAAACAAACAAAAAAAAAATTTATTTAGAGATAGAATCTTGCTCTGTCACCCAGGCTGAAGTTCAGTGGCATCATCATAGCTCACAATGATGATAACCTTAGACTCCTGGGCTCAACCCATCCTCTTGCCTTGGCCTCCCAAGTAGCTGAGACTATTGGTGCAGGCCATGATGCCTGGCTTATTTTTTTCTATTTTTTATAGAGACAAGGTTCTCCCATGTTGCCCAGGCTGGTCTCGAACTCCTGGCCTCAAGCAATCCTCCTGCCTCAGCCTCCAAAAGTGCCGGGATTACAGGTGTGAGCCACTGCACCCAACCACTAATATACTTATGAGCATTCTGTTTGATATAGGTTCATTTCAAGGCATTCATTTGATACATACTATAATTCTGTCTTCTGTTCAATAAATTGCTTTCCAGTGCAGTTTTAGTGTAATTACACAATTTGATCAAATATTGCCAGTGTTTCCATCTGTTTAGTGTCCGATATTATGATTTCAAAATTGGTTTTAGATTTAGTCCAATTTTTAGATCATATCTTTCTACATGAAAGTTGATGCAGCCAAGCACCGTGGCTCACACATGTAATCCCAGAGACTTGGGAGGCTGAGGCAGGAGGATCACTTGGGGCCAGGAGTTCAAGACCAGCCTGGGCAACATGGCAAGACCTTATTTCTATAAAAAATTTAAAAATTAGCCAGGCATGTTGGCACATGCCTATAGGCCCAGCTACTTGGGAGGCTAAGGAAGAAGGATCGCTTGAGCCCAGGAGTTCAAGGCTGCAGTGAGCTATTATTGCGCCACTGCACTCCAGCCTGGATAACAGAGTGAGACCCCATCTCTTAAAAAAATAAAAAGTTGATGCAGAAAAAATAATATTTTGAGATAAAATATTAAAGACATCTTCGAGTTAATGTAACAGATTTTAGTCACATTTATATTCCTTAATGTTCTCTCTCTCTCTCTATATATATATATATATCTACTACATTAGAAATTCAAGAAACAAACAAAATTCTTATATTTACTGCCACACTAAGCAATATGGAACATTAAAAATAATATGTATTCACAAAAGAGAAAAGATGGTATGGCAACATAAAATTAAGAAGAACATTATAGCTGGACTATATAGGAAGAGCCTGACTGATTTCTTTCAACAATGCGTTTTCATCAAAACTCATACATATTCAGTGAAACAAATAGCATGCCAGTGTGAATTGAATGAACTGCCACTGAAACCAGAACATTATTTCCTAGCATCTGTTTGTGGGAATTATGTAAAATACTTAATGCAATGTGTTTTCATTGCAATCCTATTTTTGTTTCCCAACCAGTGAATTTTCATTTAAACCAATATGTTTACCTGAGACCCGCATGCATGCATTTATTGGAACTGAAATACAGTTACAGATACAGGCAACGTGTCGGAGGCCAAAGCAATGCATTTTGATTCAACTCAGCCAATTTTCCACAACATGTGTTCTGATTCTCTAGGGATATAAAGCCCCATATAATGGTAAATGCACTCAATTATGAGAATGGGGAGGGGAAACCGGTGTCCGGGATTGTAGAGAAATATCCCAAGAGCTGCGGTTCTCTTGAAACCTTGCCACCAGAAGTGTGCTCTGGGGCCCAAAGCATTGGCATCACCTGGGAGCGTTTGAAAGACAGAATCTCAGACCCCACCCCAAATCTACAAATTTAGAATTTGAATTTTAACAAGATCCCCAGATGATTTGTTTGAATAGAAAAATATGAAAAGCACTGTTTTAAAACAAACTCCTAAATGCCCACAGTTATCTTTAGGGTAATACTCAAAGTTTTCTGAGATCTAATGCACAGCATGGTGACTACAGTTAATAACAATGTATTATACATTTGAAAGTTGCTAGGAGAGTAGATCTTTCTCTTGGGGGGAGGATTGATTTTTAGGTGGGCTTCTCACAGTGGTTAGAGTGACTCTGCAGAACAATCACAGCATAGGAAATGCTTCACTGAGATTGCCCAGAAAATTCTGGCCAGCTGAATCTTACTGCTTAAAATACACGTACTCACAATAACTGACACATGGTGATGTGCCTCACACAGGAATGTGTTAGCACTTGCAAACCTTCCAACCGTAGCACCAAATCCTGGACCAACCCCTTTTTTCTCATTCATCTAGAAAACCAGACTCCATCAAATCTCCCTGGCTCCCCAACTATTCCTCCAATCCCCTGTTTCCATCCTTCTCTTGCTAAGAGAGTAGATAGCTCTTAAGCGGTCTCACCGCACGTGTGTGCGCATGCACGCTCACACACACACACACACACACACACACTCACGCATGCGCAATGTAACCATGTGAGGAGATATCTTAATTAGCTTGGTCGTGGCACTCATTTCACAATGCATACTTATAACAAAACTTATACACCTTGAATATATACGACTTTTATTTGTCCATTATACCTCGATAAACCTGAGAAAAAGTTTTCTGAGGCAGGTACTTTTTCCAGTGGACAGAGAATTTGGTAAAAACAAAGGCTGAAACCAGCTTAGGTTATATGTAAAGGCAACCCCACCCCCTTTTTCCTTCATTGCACATATACGAGTATATTTTTTTTATCAAGACTCGAACAATTCAGGAGATCATTCTCTTCTTTTACCAAAGTTAACCATCATCAATACTTTCACTTCCGTTTAGTTTCTCTTCCATGAATTTGTATACACATATATGTGCAAATACATTTTTAAAACATGAATGGAATACATTTGTTATATACGATATATATATTTTTTATCTACATATTTATCTACATATTCCTAGATCTCTCCTTGTCTGTATATGCTGGTCAATCTCAACCTTTCAACAACTGCATGGTCCCCCGCAGTATAGATATGCAATAATTTATATAGCCAGTTCTCTATTTGTGGACATTTGGGTTGTTTCTATTACAAACAATGTCACAGAAACATCCTTGACCATCTATATTTGAGAATTTCTTTAGATTAGATTCCTAGAAATGGAATTTTAGGATTTAAAAAGACAGAAATAACCTAAAAGCACATGGTAGTAAATTCACTCAGTAGTAATCAAATTTGAATCAAATAATAAAATCTTTCCCCCTTTAAGGTTGGCAAAAATAAAAAAGACGAATGCACTTTTGATAGGAGTTTAAATTGATAAAGGCTTTTAGGAAGATAGTTTAGCAACAGCCAATCAAAAGCTTTGATGCTCAGAAGGTGATGTTCAGTCTACTTCTGGGGCTGGTGGGGTTATCCTCAGATGGGAGATGTCTTACGGCTCGTAAACAAACCTCCTTCATTCCATGCACAGGTTACTTCCTTTAATGTAGGGGAACCCCAGAGGGGGAGTAAGAACTGGCTGCAGTGTCAGGGACCCCCGAAACCCACACTTTTGTTACTGAAAACTTGGCACTTGTCCTCGAGGCTGCATCAGAAGAACAAAAACAAGTGGTTTGAAGAGAGGAGAAGAGGAGTTTTATTAATTTATCAGCAAATGAGGAGGATGGAGACTACTGTCTCTAATGTTATTGTCCTAATAATAAGCAGAAATGTAGAGTTTTTGAAGGGTAGTTTTTCAGCTTCAGGCAATTGTTGTTTAACTACAGTTGATGATTTTAATGGTCCCATCTCTGTCCCATCTCCACTGAAGACGATCCTGTGACCTCCAACCAGGACCTCTGCCTACCCAGACAGTTTTGTTGTAGCACAAAGAACAAAGGACATATTCCTGCCCTTCCTGACCACTGGTCTGAGGCAGTGATGTAGGTTTTAGTTTTTAAAAAGAGTGAGAAGCTTTTAAAGAGATAGAAGACATTTTTGTCATTTTTTAGGCCATTTTATCTGTAACACTTTTACCCCATCTTCCAGCAACTCCGAGATGCCAGGGCAAGCCTGAGGTGCCACCTCTCTCCCCCATCAGGGTGGCTTTACTTTGGTTGCCCTTCCCAGCACTTGGGCCTTCATGGGGCTGCTCTGGGACATCACGGCAGGGATCCTGAAGTTGATTCTTAGGGAACAGGGGTTGACTGACTGGGCCCTACTCTCCCCAGATGTCCTGGTCCCCTTATGTGCATGGCCTACCTCCTCCCCAGGACCTGGGTCCCTACACTGAGCGCCGAGGCAGCTTCTGCTCAGCTGTTCTCCAAGACCACATGTGCCAATTTTGCCTATATTGGCAAGAGCAATGGGAGATATTCATTCAAATGATCTTTCACTGGACAAAAGAGATCAGCTTAAAAACCACCTTACTGGGATATTGTAAAATATATATTTGGTCTTCAACCATGATTCCTGGCATACAACTCCTAAAATCCTTAGAATCTCTAAAGTGTGCAATGAGCTGATGGTGGCTGGCGACCCAGAGGTAGCTTCAGGATGGGGCTGGTCACCGGAAAGACCAAAACAGGATTACAGGGTTGGGACTTTCAGCCCAGGAAGGGGAGAGGGGCTGAAGGGTAAGTTGATCACCAATGGCCAGTGGTTTAATCAAGCATGCCTGCATAATAAAGCCTCCACAAACCCCAAAAGAACTGAGTTCAGAAGAGATTCCAGATAGCCAAACACGTGGGGATTCCCGTAAGGTTCCCAGGGAGGGCATGAGCCCCTTCCCCATACTTCGCCCTATGCATCTCTTTTTCTGCATCCTTTGTAATATCCTTTATAATGAGCCCGTAGACGTGTTTCCCTGAGTTCTGGGAGCTGCTCTAGCAAATTAATAGAATCTGAGGAGAGAGTTGTGGGAACCTTGATTGATAGCCAGCCAGCCAGAAGCACAGGTAAAACAACCTGGGGCTTGTGGCTGTCTTCAGAAATGGGGGCCAGTCTTGTGGGACTGAGCCCTCACCCGTGGGATCTGACGCTATCTCCAGGTAGACGGCGTCAGAATTGAATTGGAGAACACCCAGCTGGTGTCTGCTGCAGAGTTGGTGGCTTGCTTGGTGCGTGGAAAGGAAACCCCCACACATTTGGTTACAGAAGTATTCTGTGTTGATTGTTGAGTGAGACAATAGAAGAAAAAGAAACACTTTGAGTTTGTGTTTTCCCTTCTCAGGGCTACTGTGCTGAGACTCACGGCAAACACCAGGAGGCCTGTGGTTCACCAGACACAGAAGATCATCCCTCCTGGCGTGGGAGCAGCCGGGGCCTGGGTGCCCTTGACAGCAAGGCCAGCGCATTCCAAGAGACATCTGCTCTCCAGGCCAGGCGAAAAGCCCGCTCTCCCACAGTCAAGCCATGCGATGCCTCCCACGCCTCTACATGCCGTCTCTGGGAATGCACAGACTTTGCTGTGGCGCTCTCGCTCTTCCCACTCACTACGGGGCATTTTCCCTAAGTGGCAGAAGTGGGCATGGATTGGGAGAGGAGCCAGGGATCATAGTTTCTGCCACACTGTGGGTGGATTCCGGGAAGAGAAGAAGCCCCTTTCAGGCCCTCACCTCAGGGACATTCAGAAGCACTTAGAATGTGGCTCAGCCCAGAGGCATGGGGAGACAAGAGCTTGCATCATCTCCTCTGGGTAGGGCACTGTGTGAAGCCAGGCACCGGAGCAGTGTGCGTTGTTTCTCCCATAAAACGTAGGGTGAGCCTCATCCTTGTCGTTAGTGGCATATTCCTGTGAAATAGACCCGCATGCCCCGGAAGAGCATGGCCCTTGTGCCCTGCTCGGCTAACCCTGTCTGATCTCCTGACTTATTTGGCAATTTGGAATTCTAAACAGAATCCAAAATTCTATGCCAAGGCTAGGATTTGGAGGAGAAAAGAGATCAATTCCAGAGCAAGGGTAGAATAAAATGTCTCCACTGCTGACACTGAAAGGAGACACATAATGGCAGACCCCACAGGAAGGGGTCAGGCATGCGATAGGGGTGTCAAGACTGGGCTAAGCAGATCCTTCTCTCCAGGATTTTGGTCCAGGTAACAACAGATGAAAATGAATCCTAAGGGCAATCCTGAAAACCTGGAAATCCTGGAAACCTCCAACAGACAGGTATGAAAATGTGTGTGTGTGTGTGTGTGTGTGTGTGTGTGTATTTTCAAGGCAAGAGCAGGTCTTCTGTTCTACTAGTCAAATCCTTTTCTTCCCCACTGGCCAGGCCCTTCCGTACTGCTCAGCCAAGGTCCAAGGGAAGGAAGGGCAGGAGGTGGAGAGGAAGAAGGCAGAGCTTGGCCTACGTGTGGTTCTGATGTTTTTGTTTGTTTGTTTTTTAAAATTTCATCCACCAAGTCTACTTCTGGGACCACATAAAATGTGGCTCAGGAATGGGAAATCATTTTAACTCAGGAAATGCCACTGCCTTCCTTGAATTAGCTTTGGAAAACAGATGAGCATAACGAAACCGTGCTTAAGAATGCAAATTTATTAGGTAGGCTGTTTTAGGTTGCAAGAACCAGAGACTCCAAGGTTCTCTGGACCGTAGTATATATGATCAGGCTGCACAAATAGGCAAGGAGCACTAGAACAGGAAGGCAGACAGGTCCCATGCAGGAAAAGGATGTGAAGGTCATTCTGAACATGGTAGAGCTCTGAGAAGGTCAACTCAGAGCATCCTTCTGTCGTGTTGACTCAAGCCCTGTTCCTGCCTCAGGGTTTGGTCAACCACCCCCAGTATGGCTGACTTAGTTTTCAAATTCAGCCACAAAGATCATCTTAAGGAGATTGATTTATTGATAGAGATGAGAACGTGCTATGCTTCCCAGGCTGGTCTTGAATTCCTAGCCTCAAATGATCCTCCCACCTGGGCCTCCCAAAGTGCTAGAATTGCAGGTGTGAGCCACCACACCTGGCCAGGAGCCTTGAAATGATTCAAGAATAGAAGTTCTTTCTTTGGCTCTGAAGCTCCATGACTTAATTTTCACTTGAATGTATGACTAAGGCCCTTTTAATGATAACCAGTGAAATGAATTATTGAATATTATTAACCTTGGTCTTGATACATTAAAATTAATTTACTAAGGATTCTGAACCAAAGTTGTAGCAAGAAGTCTTGCTTGTGATTTTTAAAAAATTTTAACAATATCAAGGTGAAACTTAGTTGCAATTTTGCAAATCTTTTACTGTGCACATTTCACAGAGATATTTTTGAATCCCAGCAATGGAAAAGGATACTTTTTAATTGGTGGCATGTCAGAGCTGTCTTGAGTTCTTGTGGTTTTTGAAGTGCTGTTGTTGATTTTTGTTTAAATTTTCGTCACAATTTTTTATTTAAGGAACACAGTTTTGTGTTTATTGGTTTATTCCAGTTGGCTAGGCAACAGTGTCTTAAACATGGTATGATATACATAAGCCTATAACTTTTTTTAATTAGGTGAGATAAAACTCTAACATTGACACTTTATGTAAATTTATGAAAGTAATTTATCCCTGAAACCAGTGCTTCTTCAAATGGAGGGATTTTTGTTTGTTTATGCAAATTTTAAGTAATTTTCAGTGGCTGATAATGTTCTCTATAAAACACATAACAAATCACATAACAATAATGGTTCCAATGAAAACAGTTATCTTAAAGTAGAATTTGATTTGAAATTCCAAATACCTTATGACTTGCGTATCAAAATTTACTCTAAGATTCAGTCAAATATAACTTTCTGGTGGCTTATGTGTGGTACAAGTTGGAAAGTGTTTAAATTCACTACATATTTCATTAATTATATCTACCCATATTTATATCATTTAAAACAAATACTTTTCATTTTATTTAAAAGTAACACTTCCAGCAAACCGATGGGGATGATTTTGTAGTAACCATAAATAGCAGGGCGGTATTACGGCAGAGATGGGGCATGACCTAGTGGGTTGTTTGCCACTGTTCATTTTCTGGCATTTCCGAGGGGTAAATTGCATCCCGTGCTGTTTGCAGCCTCGTCTCCAACTTTTGCAGAGTCAAGAATTTAAAAGCATAAATGTCCTGTCTACAGTGACTTTGTCTTTCATATACAGTTGCCCTTGTTTTAGAAGGACGTCTAGGAGGAACACTGTTTCACCACTGCCAAACTGAATTGCTGTATATTTTAATATATTTTTTAGAAAGTTCTTCTGGCCATTTTCTTTAAGTTGTAGGCAGCCAACCTGGTATTACCAAGATGACTCACACCTCTTTACTGAGAAATGAACTCATTCTAGAACTCCAGTTGGGACTTGGATACCCCTGGGGATATGATCCCTGAGGGTCCATGGTATTCCCACCCCCCTTGAAGAGGGTTTTGAAGCCTTGTGCTGTCGTCCATCTTGGAAAGATGTCAGATGTCTGAGTCAGAGTAAGGAAACCTGCTCTCCTCCTTTCCTCTCCCTGCCCTCCCTTCTGATATGGTTTGGATACTTACGCACTTCAAATCTCATGTTGAAACTTGATCCCCAGTGTTGGAGGTGGGGCCTGGTGAGAGATATTTGGGTCACGGGGGTGGGTGGATCCCTTATGCATGGCTTGGTGCCCTCCCCATGATGAATGAGTTCTCACTTTATTAGTTCATAGGAGAGCTGCTTGTTTAAAGAAGCCTGCCACCTCCTCCTCTCTCTCCTGCTCGCGCGCGCGCGCGCGCGCTCTCTCTCTCTCTCTCTCTCTCTCTCTCTCTCTCGCCATCTGCTCCCCCTTTGCCTTCTGCCTTGATTAGAAGCTCCCTGAAGCCCTCACCGGAAGCAGATGCTTGCGTGATCTTTCCTGTACAGTGTGCAGAACTGTGAGACAAACCTCTTTTCCTTATAAATTACCCAGCCTCAGGTATTTCTTTTATAGCAACACTATAAAAGATGGACTAACAAACCCTCCCAGCAGAAATAATGCACAATTGCAACTACCTTGCTTAAAATAGGACAGCTGGTCACCTGTGTGCCTGCCCTTTTTAGGATTATTGATGTTGTTAGTTTATCTTTATCAGTTGAGTTTATAGTGGGTTGTTTGCTTAGCCCTACAGTGTGTAGCAAGACATCTTTGCATATGTCTGATTTACACTTCCAGTAACTAAATGAGAAGACAAGCTGTATATACAGCCGCTCAAATAGGAAGAATCCATGCCCCTATTGCTAAAACAGATATATATCCGTTTCTCAAGTTGTGATAAGACAGTGACACTTCACAGTTAGTATGATACTTATACACATGTTATTAATTTTCAACATGATATCCAAGTTAGAATAGTAAAATTTTTAAAGTGTATTGGGCATTGTTTTATACTATATGACAAACAATATTTTGTATGTTTATGTTCCACTGTAAATCTTTGTCATTACAGAGTACTTTTCCGTAAGAAAGTGAGGTGGTTCAGCTGGGTAGGCTGAGCAGTATTTTGGCAGCGTGTTAAGCAAATTGTGGTATAAGGCTTGAGAGCCACTCAGTACAGGGCACTGTCACTGGGCAAGCTTCCAGGCCAGACCACCTCACACACAACTGAGACGTGGATCTGTGGCTTTTGACTATGTCCAGGAGATGGGCCCATAACAGAAGAGTCACGTGATATAGAGCACCAGGAACAGTCTAAAGCTGTGAGGATGGCAGATACTCATCTCCAAGACAGTATTTCTACTTGTCCAACAAACAGGCATTTCTTGGGCTTTATTTTATGATCTTTAGCAACATATGTGAGCTAAGTGTCTTTCTTATAAAATAATTAGCCAGTTCACTTTATGCTGCTCCAAATCTTTGTTACTATAGACACGACTGAGATATCCCTCACCCTATAGAAGCTCATAAGTAGGTTCATAACCATTAACTCTAACAAGGGCATATTAGAAAGAATAATCATAAAGATGAAATAAAGAAGTTAAAGCAGGAACTCTGGAGCTAGAACACCTGTGTCCACGTGTTGATTCTGACTCTTTCAAGCATTCAGCTACTTACTAGCTGTGTGACCTTGGGCAAGTTACCTAACCACTCTGTGCTCGTTTTCTCTTCTATAGAAGAAGGATTTGATAAAGATTAATATTTTTAAAGCACTTCGGAAAGTACTTGTGCTTATTAGTTGTAAAATGCTGTTTGCTAAATAACATTAACATTAAAAGGAGTATATGGGAGAAAGATTAGCAAAAAATGGTAAGATTTCCATACATGGATAAGAGGATTCCTTTCTCATCCGTGTAGTTTTGGTAGGATTTAGCCCTACCTGCAGCTTCAGAGATGGGCCCTGATTGGCTCAGGTCTACCAGCAAATTCCATCCCAGCCATCACGTGATTGATTTAAAAATGGGCAAGTGGCTATATTAGGACCAATGAGGAAAAGAGAAGCTCCCGGGAATTGTAAGAGAGACATCCAGGATAGAGTCCTTTTTCTCCTCGGGATGATGGAGAGTGGAAATGAGAAGTCCAGAACGCCTGCGGCCAGTGCGGAGCCCGGCGCGGTGGCAGTCATGGGTGCACCATTGAACGTGGCCTGACAATGAAGCCGTGGAAGGCAGAGGAAGGAATTCTCTCCTGGATTATATGGTTTGAACCCCTGGATAGAGCCTTACTTGAAGGCAGCCTTACCTGTAGATTTCCAAATTACAGGAGTCAGTAAATTTCCCTATTGCGTGACTCAGTTTGATTTAGCTTTCCATTTCCTGCAACTGAACTACTCCTCAGTGATGAAAAGTGTTGACTTTGATGAGTAAAGAAATGACTAAACCTATAATATTTAAATTAATGCCAAGTCTCCATCCTTAGACAGAATTCTTCACAAAAAAGTTATTATTTCTTAAAAATGAGTTTAAAAGTCTATAATTTACCTACAACTCTGGAATTTCTCAAGAACAATGTTTCTCAAAGTGTGATTTTCAGATCACTATCTCTGAGAGACGAGCTGTGGAAAAGATCTCTTGTCAGGTAAACTTTGGAAATACTGCCTATTGTAAACTACTCTTATAGGCTGGGCACGGTGGCTCATGCCTGTAATCCAGCATTTTGGGAGGCCGAGGCAGGAGGATTGCTTGAGGCCAGGAGTTTGAGACAAGCCTGGGCAAAATAGTGAGACCCTGTCTCTATTAAAAATTTTTTAAAAAAAGCCAAGTGTCACAGCATGCACCTATAGTCCCAGCTACATGTGAGGCTGAGGTGGGAGGATCACATGAGCACAGGAGTCTGAGGCTGCAGTGAGCTATGATCACACCATTTTACCAGTCTGGCCAACAGAGCAAGACCTTGTCACACACACACACACACACACACACGAAAAAGAAAAAAAACTCTTCTTCTAAATTAATAGTGATATTGTATTAAAGGAGACATTCTCAGTAAAACAATCACTAAATAACCTGTTCCGTGTTGTTTATCCTAGTATTTCAGAATTTATTTGATCATGGAACTCCATTTTTTTTTTTCCCCACAAAATTCTTTTTTTTTTTTTTTTTTAAGACAGAGTCTTGCTCTGTTGCCCGGGCTAGAGTGCCGTGGCATCAGCCTAGCTCACAGCAACCTCACACTCCTGGGCTCAGGCAATCCTCCTGCCTCAGCCTCCCGAGTAGCTGGGACTATAGGCATGCACCACCACGCTCATCTAATTTTTTCTCGATATTTTTAGTTGTGCAGCTAATTTTTTTCTATTTTTAGTAGAGACAGGGCCTCTCTCTTGCCCAGGCTGGTCTCAAACTCCTGAGCTCAAACCATCCACCAGCCTCAGCCTCCCAGAGTATTAGGATTACAGGAGTGAGCCACCGTGCCCGGCCTCCACAAAATTCTTATCAACACTCTAGGAAAGGCTGACTTACAGACTGTGTACTCAGAGAACATACTGTCTTGTGGAAAGATCACCTCATGACTAACATGGCCCCATAGTGAAGGGTTTGACTTGAGCCTGGGCCATAGTGCCCCTGTGATATGGATTAGCTATGTGGATAAGCCATCTGGGATGTTATAGTCACTCCATGTTCAGTGAAAGGGCTGAAGAACGAGAGGGCTGGGTGGAGCAGATTTCCACTTTAGTGACGGCAGCACAGTGACGCTAGACGGTCTGGCTGTTGTTCGAGCGGAACTTAAGCTTCCTGAACTTCAGATTCCTCATTTGCTTAATGGGAATAATTTTACCCTTAGTTTACAGCACTGTTATGAGAATCCAATAAAATAAAATAATCAATAAAGAGTAGCTGTTACTAATATTAGAATCACTTTTTATAACAGGTAGACTATAAGGTACTTTGCAAATGTATCTCCACTTAAATTAGAACCTGTTAATTCTCTTTGTCTTATTTTTCATCTTCTATAGCTACTAATATACTACTGTCTATTGTTTTTTCTTTCTTTTTTTTTTTTTTTGAGACAGAATCTCCCTCTGTTGCCCAGGCTAGAGTGCCATGGCGTCAGCCTAGCTCACAGTAACCTCAAACTACTGGGCTCAAGCGATCCTCCTGCCTCAGCCTCCAGGGTAGCTGGGACTACAGGCATGTGCCACCATGCCCAGCTAAGTTTTTCTAGATATTTTTAGTTGTCCAGATAATTTCTTTCTTTCTTTCTTTTTTTTTTTTTTTTAGTAGAGACGGGGTCTCACTCTTGCTCAGGCTGGTCTCGAATTCCTGAGCTCAACCCATCCTCCCGCCTCAGCCTCCCAGAGGCGTGAGCCACTGCGCCCAGCCACTACTGTCTATTGTTTATTAGTTTTTGTCTGTGTCCCCCACTAGAAGGTAGGTTCCTCGAAAGTGGCAGTATTGCATATAATCGATGCTAATACATATTTGTTGAATTAATTAATAAGTGCTAAAAGCTCTCATGTATTGGGTGCCTAATACAGGCCAAGCACTTTACTAGGTACTTCACACGTACGTTTATATTATGCCATTTGACACTTATATTAACTCTAAAAGATGACTATTATTGTCCCCATTTGGCAAAAGAAAGAACTGAGAAAGGGCCGGGTGTGGTGGCTCACACCTGTAATCCTAGCACTCTGGGAGGCCGAGGCAGGAGGATGGGTTGAGGACCAGCCTGAGCAAGAGTGAGACCTCATCTTTATAGAAAAATTAGCCAGGCATGGTGGCGCATGCCTGTAGTCCCAGCTACTCAGGAGGCTGAGGCAGGAGGATCACTTGAGCCCAGGAGTTTGAGGTTGCTGCAAGCTAGGCTGACGCCACAGCACTCTAGCCAGGGCAACAGAGCAAGACTCTGTCTCCAAAAATAAAAAAAAAGAGATAAATTAAAAGCAGTACCTATGCACATGACCTTCGTAGAATTTTGCTGTAAAAGGAAGGTGATAAAAGAGGCAGTAGACAGAGGGGTAAATGGAATCAAGAGGGGATTGTTTTTTAGCTGAGAGAAATAACAGTACAATTTATTCTGATTAGTGTAATATAGTAAAGAGGGGAAATTTTGTGCCACGGAGGAGGAGGAGAAAGGCTGGAGTGATGTCCTTGAGTACGAGAGGGTTGGGCGGGATCACCGGCCTTGGGAATGGGGTCGGTTCGTCCATCCCAGCAGGGGAGAAGGCAGAGCACACAGGCCCACCTAGAGGTGGGTGTGTTGGTGTGGCAGTGGGAGTGCGTGGCAGTTCTGTTCTGATCGCTTCAGTTTTTTCAGAGAGGCAGAGTTATGTCATCAGTTGAGAGTGACAGCTGGTGGGAGGAGGCGTTGTTAGAGGCTTGAGGAGAGATAAGTTATGAAATAGTTATTTAGGAGAGAGAACGAATGAGTAGGGCCCACCCAGGACAGTGACCATGAATTTAAAACATTCTGCAATGGTTGGGTGCTTCTCTCCAGCCTCAGTAGGTGGCCAGGTGCAAGCATGGAGCCGGCAGAGAGCTGGGCCTCAGCAGAGTTGTGGTGGAGCCACGTGGGGATGACTGAGAAGAGAGGGACAGGAGAGGTGTGCATTCAATCAAGAGGTGATTATCACAACTGACCACGGAATTTAGTTGGATAAAAAGGGAAGTCCAAGTTCTTCCAACTCAAGTGTCTATTGACAGGTGAATGAATGAACAAAATGTGGTCTATACATACAATGGAATATCATTCAGCTTTACAAAGGAAGGAAATTCTGATACATGCCTCAATACTGATCAACCTTGAGGACGTTATGCTAAGTAAAAGCAGCCCATCACGAAAAGATAAAGACTGTGATTCCACTTACATGAGCTAGCTAGAGTATCAAACTCATACAGATGGAAAATGGAAGGATGGTTGCCAGGGACTGGGAGGAGGAGGGAGTGGGGAGCTGTCTAATGGGTTTGGAGTTCCAGCTTTGCAAGACGAAGAGTTCTGGAGATGACTGCACAACAGGATGAATGTACTTCACCTTGAAAGTTTGTTAAGATGGTAAGTTTTATATTACGTATATTTTACCATAATTTTTAAAAAGACACAAAAAAATTATGCTTGCCTTTCTAATTGTGTTGTTTTATAAGAATTATCAGTTATTTTCACCCTACTCCTTCTCTTCCAGAAGAAAACAACAAAATAAACCCCAATCGAGTTAGTGGGAAAGCATGCAAAACAAAACTCAAAGGAGTCCACTGAGATCTTATCAAATTTAAAACCTAATACCAGCACTATTTAGTTTTAATAAACCTTGGAAGGTCTGGATTTGACCATTACAGCCAAGTAGATTCTGAAACACAGTGACTCAAAGTATGAATCTGATAAGAAAGTTTAGGATAGCTCAGGTTCATGTTCATGCCCGGGAAACACACCTTCCTCAGCCACGCTAAGGAAAAAATCTTCTACACTGTGAAGACTTCACCTTATCTTCTTTCTTTTCTTTTTTCCTTCCTTCCTTCTTTCCCTCCATCTTCCTTCTTTCTCTCTTTCTTTCTTTTCCTTTCTTTCTTTTCTTTCTTCCTTTCTTTCTTTCTTTCTCCTTCTTTCCTTCCTTCCTTTCTTCATTTTCTTTTTTCTTCATGCTGCATCTTTTATTTTTTTTATTTTTTTTTTTGGGAAAGGAAAAACTGTCCTTTATTGGATAGAATGACATCTGAAATTTTCTTTTTTATATTCAATCAGATTAATTTTTAATTTTTTAATTTCTTTTTCTTTTTTATTTATTTTTTTTATTATTTTATATCATCTTATTGTTATGGGGGATACATAATTGCAAGTTACATACGTTCCCCATGTACCACCTTTCCCCACAAGTCAGAGCTCCAGGCGTGTCTGTTCCCCAGGCAGTGCGCGTTGCACCCATCATGTACGAATATATCCCTCCCTTCCCCACTCCCCCTTCCCGAGTCAGCACCTTCAAGCGTTACCATTCCCCAAATGGTGCAGTGCGCAATGCACTCATTGTGTAGGCATACCCCCATCCCCTCCCCCACCCCCCACCTCAGTCTGATATCCGATTGGTGTCGTTCCCAGATGTGTATTTAGGTGATGTTCAGGGAAACCAATTTTCTGGTGAGTACATGTGATGCTTGTTTTTCCATTCTTGGGATACTTCACTTAATGTAATGGGTTCCAACTCTCTCCAGGAGAACCATAGAGATGTCGTATCTTCATTATTCCTTATAGCTGAGTAATATTCCATGGTATACATATACCACAGTTTACTAATCCAATCATGTATTGATGGGCATTTGGGTTGTTTCCACATCTTTGCTATTGTGAATTGTGCTGCTATAAACATTCGGGTACATGTGTCTTTGTTACAGAATGACCTTTTTTCCTTTGGGTATATGCCCAGTAATAGGATTGCTGGGTCAAATGGCAGGTCTACTTGAATCTGTTTAAGATACCTTCATAATGCTTTCCACAGGGGTTGCACTAGTTTGCAGTCCCACCAGCAGTGTATTAGTGTTCCTGTCTCTCCACACCCACGCCAACATGTGTTGTTTTGGGTTTTTTTGATAAAGGCCATTCTCACTGGGGTTAAGTGATATCTCATTGTGGTTTTGATTTGCATTTCTCTGATGATTAGGGATGTTGAGCATTTTTTCATATGTTTGTTAGCCATTCTTATATCTTCTTTCAAGAAGTTTCTATTCATGTCATTTGCCCACTTTTTGATAGGGTTGCTTGATTTTTTCTTGTTGATTTTCCTGAGTTCTAAATAGATTCTTGTTATCAGTCCTTTATCTGATGTGTAGTATGCAAAAATTTTTTCCCATTCTGTAGGTGGTCTGTTTATTCTCGTGACTGTTTCTTTGGCTGTGCAGAAGCTTTTTAATTTAATCATGTCCCATTCATTTATTTTTGTTGCTGCTGTGATTGCCTTGGGGGTCTTCTTCATAAATTCTTTGCCTAGGCCAATGTCTGTAAGAGTCTTTCCTACATTTTCTTCTAGAATTCTGATTGTATCACGCCTAAGGTTTAAGTCTGTTATCCACCGTGATTTGATTTTTGTGAGAGATGAAAGCTGTGGGTCCTGTTTCAGTCTTCTACAAGTGGCTAACCAATTCTCCCAGCACCATTTATTGAATAGGGATTCTTGTCCCCAGAGTATATTCTTTCCTGCTTTGTCAAAAATTAGGTGACTATATGAGGATGGTTCTATATTTGGATTTTCTGTTGTGTTCCACTGGTCTGTGTCCCTGAACTTGTGCCAATACCAGGCTGTTTTAAGAACCACGGCCTTGTAGTATAGTTTGAGGTCTGGCAAATTAATACCTCCCATTTTGTTTTTGTTGCTTAAAATTGCTTTTGCTATACGGGGTCTTCTTTGATTGCATACAAAGTGTATAATTATTTTCTCTACATCTGTAAAGAATGATGTTGGTAATTTAATAGGGATTGCATTGAATCTGTAGATCACTTTGGGTAGTATAGACATTTTAACAATGTTGATTCTTCCGATCCACGAGTCATGCTGCATCTTAAATGGGTTCTGCTAATACTCCTTTCCAATGCACAGATAATTTAATGTTGAAACTCTGGAAAAAACATAAATAGATGTAGAAATTTTTAAAGTTTGACATTTATAAAACAATTGTAAGTGTGCACTCACTAGCTGAAGATTCTGGCACCCTGAATCCTGGGCCTACCTCTGATTTCAGCTGCCACCGTGGTAGACAGTTCCTTGAGAGCTCAGATGCCTACTGACAGCCACCTGCCTCAAGCCTATGCCCTGCATCTCTTTGCTTTTCTGCCTTCTCCAAATCATGGGAGTCTTGGAAGTGAGGCCCGGAAGTGCATGGGAATTGATGCGTCTGGTGGCAATCTTCCAACAGTGGAGGCTGGGAGCCAAGGACACATGCCCCATCCCCCTAATTCTGGGAGGAATTCTTAGAGGTGCTGGCAGACTCTAGCCCCTGTTGCCTAGAGCAGCAGCCTGAAGAATGGCTATGTAGTTTAAGCTCCCTTTGCCTAGAAAAAGATAACAAAAGGTTGAAAGCAATTACCAGATCTAAGTAAGTGTGAACCTCTTTGGTAGTTTATCATTATATTACAGAGAAACGCTCCTTTGCATTGGAAGGACAGAGAAAGCTGAGGACCAGGGCTAAGAATTAGTCATCTCAGCCCAAAAAAGGCTAAACTCCCAACCGGGGCAAATTGGCTGTGTCAAGTTCAAGGCCCTGGCTGGGAAAGCACAGGACCCTGTTATATGGGATGCAGACATCTGTGTTGATGCCATGTACCCTTGAATTTCCAGTTTCTTCTAAGCCCTCCAGCCCCCAAACGTGGGCTGACTCTCCATGGTAAAAGTCAACACGTCCCCCACCCCCAACTGCTTGAGGACAATCCAGACGCCTCTTCCCTTCAAGACAGCTTGTGCCCCACCCCAGGGTGCCTGCACCTCCTCTCCTGGACACTAGGTATAGATTTAAGTTCCAGAATAACCCAGTCAAGGTCGTACTGAGTCCTTATAAAGACAAGGCTTAAACTCACAAAGAGCTGCACGACCCAGCCAACCAGGGAAGTATGTACAGGACTGGATTCTGGGGTGACTGTTCAAGGGGGCCAGAACATAAATGTGGATCAGAGAGGGTTTATTGACTTGACAGCCCTGCTCAGAGATACAGGATCTAACCCCCTGGTAAGGGCCCCAGAGGATGGTGTCAATTCCCTACTAGGTTGTCCTAGTAAGTTGAATGGCAGCCCTTAAAAAGATGTGTTCACAACCTAATCCCTAGAACCTGTGACTGTGACCTTAGTTGGGAGAAGGGTCTTTGCAGATGTAATTAAATGAAGGATCTCACATCCTGAGTTATCTGGGTGGGCCCTACATCCAAGGACAAGTGTCCTTGTCTCTTGGATAAGAGACACAAGGGAGAGATACACCTGGAGCCCCTGGAAGCTGGAAAAGGCAAGGAACTTATTCTCCCCTGGAGCCCCGCTGACTGACACCTTGACTTTCAGAACTGTGAGAAAACAATTCCGGTTGTTTTTATGCTACCCGGTGTGTGGTCATTTGTTACGGCAGCCACAGGACGTGAATATGGATGGCTTGTGGACCATGGAAAAAGGGATGCCCATGCTAAGCAATGTCAAAATGTCAGAAACACCATGACAGGGGAACTAGGGGAGTGGAAGACTCAGGGAAGTGCACAGAACGGAGCGAGTATGCTAAAGGCCAGAACACTTACCAGGTCTGTATGTTGCACAGGAGGGCTCGAGGAAGCATCCTTCGCCAAGGCCACCACATACCCACACCACTGGAGCTCAGGGGTGGCACTCCTCTGCAGGCCTGGGCAGACAGTGGGAGAGGTTTTACAGAGTGGGGCTTCCTGTAGTAAGGGGGGTGATAGGACCCTGAACCGGAGAGCTCAGTGGTGGCACTTATCCCTCAGAAGTCCGCTGGATGCAATGACCATAATTGGCAAAAAACTCAGAGTAGCCCCCAGGAAGCCTGAGCCCAGTGAGTTGCAGAGGTGATAGCAGAAGAGCACATCGCTGGGGGCAAAGCACACGTGCAGGCCAGGGCACTACTCAACGTTCCCATGAGAAGAAACCAAGGATGGAGAACCGGGAGGCTGAGGGCAGGTATCCCAGTGAAGGTCAGAGAACCTGCCCAGAGTTAACTAAAAAAAATAATGACGTTTACACTTCGGAAAAAAGAGAGCTTTATTTCTCATAAAGGGTTGCAGCCTGTGGGTGGTCATTGAAATAGGCTGGAAAGCAAAGCCCTGGCCACAAGCCAGGAACGTGTTTCAGGGGACAGACAAAAGGAACAAGATTTGAGATATCACTTGACTCCAATGAGAATGGCCTTTATCAAAACGTCCCATAACAATAAATGTTGACGTGGATGCGGAGAGACAGGAACACTCATACATTGCTGGTGGGACTGCAAACTAGTGCAGCCTCTGTGGAAAAGCAATATGGAGATATCTTAAACAGATTCAAGTAGACCGACCATTCGATCCAGCAATCCCTTATTGGGCATCCACCCAAAAGAACAAAAGTCATTCTATAAAAAAGACATCTGCACCTGAATGTTTACAGCAGCACAATTCACAATTGCAAAGATGTGGAAACAACCCAAATGCCCATCAATATATGAGTGGATTAATAAAATGTGGTATAGGTATACCATGGAATTTTACTCAGCTATAAGAAATAATGGTGATATAGAATCTCTTATGTTCTCCTGGATAGAGCTGGAACCCATTCTACTAAGTGAAGTATCCCAAGAATGGAAAAATAAGCACCACATGTACTCACCATCCAATTGGTTTCACTGATCATCACCTAAGACCACATTTGGGAATAACACTAATCGGGTGTCGGGCAGAGGTGGGGGGGGAGGGGATGGGTGTATATCTACTTGATGAGTGCAATGCACACTGTCTGGGGAATGGACACGCTTGAAGCTCTGACTCAGGGCAGGGGACAAGGGCAATATACGTAACCTAAACTTTTGTACCCCCATAATATGCTGAAACAAAAAAAAAACACAAATAAATAAATATTTTAAAAATTAAAAAAAAAAAGATTTTATACGGAGCAGGGTGGTCAAATATACGTATTCTGCAAGCTCTAGGAGGAGTCATGAATATTTAGGAAAAGACAGCATGCGCATGCGCTTTATCTCTTTAATTGTGCTTTCTCTCTCCCATCCCGCCACAGCTGGGAACTCGGTTGCAAAGTGTTTCTGGGGTCCCCTCGGTGGAGAGGGGTCCATTCAGTTAGCAGAGGGCTTAGGATTTTGCTTTCAGTTCACAGTCCCCCTTTGGCCAAGATGTGCCAGAGGCAGCAGTGACGGCCGAACTTTATTTAGTCCCATCATTGACCAGCTGGAGTGGCCGTTTGTGCCAGGTCCACCTAGGCCCTCGGTGGGACCCCTATGTCCGAGGAGAGGTTTAGAGCCATAAAGGCTTACAGCCAGTTAAACATTTTAGGCCAGATGGAAATGGGAGGGAACAGTCAACTCATCAACCCCTTAAAACCTTTTAAGCAATATAGTGGAAAACCAAAAACCAAAAACAAGGTTATAAAATTACTTTACCTGTGAGTATAGAGCTCCTGTAGTCTTGGTCTTAGTTACATACTTGTAGCAATTAGTTATATAAACATAAGCATTTTGTTAAGGCCATTGTATCCCTTGAACTGGGCCATACAATGTCAAGCGCCTCCCTGTTCCGCAGAAGACGCTGGCACTGGAGGAGAAGGGCTGTCTGTGCAGTCACAGGGCTTGGGCCATGGACACAAGCCAGGCCCAGTGGGTTCTAGAGGCGGAAAACGTGCAGGCTTCATTGAGTCATCTCTGGTCTTCAGGACAGCATGACTGTGGTTTTCTCGGAAGTAAAATGAGAGATAAATAACATTAATAATTTGATGATTAAAGACGACTTTGGGTATCAGAATGGAAAAAGGAACCTATTCCATTAGGGAGCCAAATAAAAACATTATGATGAAAATGGCAAGTTTTTTTTCTTTCACAGTTAAGAAATAACCAGGATGTAGTCCAAACTTTGGACAAATACTTAAAAAACTTAAAAACAAAAGGACAAGGCTAGCATTTAATAATTTTTTTAAGATATACTTTTCTTTCTCCAGTTTTCCATTTTCATTAAAGACAAATCATACTAGGACCAACATATTTGTAAAATAAATTTTAGTCTCATTATGCTTGGTTTGATTATTTGCATAAAGTACAGTAAGAATAATCATTGGCCGTAGGCTTTTTAAATTACTAAAAGATTGGCTTTGCTGGAACTCTTCTACGCTCTTTTTTAAGGAATTTCAGGTTACTTAAAGGTCTCTTGAGCCAAGCTAAGGATTTAACTGCCTGTACAAATTGGGAAATTCCTCTTTTGAGAAGGTAACATTCTCATTGGCCACACTGGCAGCGCAAACACGAGGAAGTCAGAAGAAAGAAAAGGAGAGACCGGAAGAGACCCGGGGCCACGGTCTGCTTGGACATAGGCCCACTCCCACCGCTTTGGAGAATACCGTTGCCTGCCTGCTTGGTAGCTTTGCTGGCTGCTGATCGCCTTTGACAGCCCTCTTCCGCGTTGTCTGGGCGTGTGCTTGCTAAATAAAACTTTCTTCTGCCTCGCTACTTTTGGTGTTTGGTTTCAATTCTTTGTCTCCAAATACAGGAACCGACGATCACTTGCTGGAAACACAGCTGTTGGTCTAGGACTGAGGATATGTCCCCAGGCCTCACCATGGCCACCTATCCAGACGCCAGAATCTGGAGGCTCAGAAGTAAAATAGAAGTTTACAGTCAAATCCAGCAAGTATTAAAAATATTACAAAAGCAGCAGTTTTATGACCTTAAAACATTTAGCAGGGGTAGTATCTGGCCTGTCTGACTATAGGTTTAGGTGAAAATATCTAGCCATGAGACTGGCAAACTCCAGTCTAAAAGGACAACTGAATTTAAACCATGTCATTGAGGAAGGAACAAGTAAAAAATATTTTTTACATGCCTCAGCTTTTTACATAAAAAAAAAAAAAAAGCCTCTCATAGGTGGAAGAAGACAGGAAAGTAAAGGTTGTTTATGGCTTGAAAAGCAGAAAAACAGGTTTTCAGGCTTTACTGTGAATAGTTAGCAGGTAGCATTTGTTAAGCAAATGAAGCCTTGGTAATGGCCTTCAGAGAGAATGGGTGGCAAATGTTCCTTGTCAGACCTTTAAGGGTGTCAAACTCTTAGCTATTTTTTTTTTTAAAGATCAGCAAAGGGTAGTCCTGGGGGTGTGTGTGTGTGTGTGTGTGTGTATGTTTTCCCCCATAAAAGATAGCTTTGTAACAGTCATTTTAAAATATGTTAAATATACCTTGGGGCAAAACCTTCTCATCTCCTTAGTTCATTTTGAAGCTAAAAGGTTTTACATATTAAAAGCCAAACTGATAGTTTTGGACAAATTTGGGTTAAAGATTGTTAGAGATAGAGGAAAGAGTGAGAGAAAAAGAAATTGGGATAAACCAGGAGGGAGAAAAATAGCAAAATTTAAATATATCAGCCCATCTCTTTTTTAGTCAATTTCTTAGTTCTGTGAATAAATCAGCTTAGTTAGGCAGCTGTGTCCCATTCCAGGAGCTGGTATCATAGAGCAGATTTTATTTTATTTTATTTTTGAAACAGAGTCTTGCTCTGTAGCCCGGGCTAGAGTGCAGTAGCATCA
The DNA here is from genome assembly GCF_041146395.1 of Eulemur rufifrons. NCBI lineage: Eukaryota > Metazoa > Chordata > Mammalia > Primates > Lemuridae > Eulemur > Eulemur rufifrons. The sequence continues at coordinate 61,605,107 of NC_091000.1, read as the reverse complement.
GCCTAGCTCACAGCAACCTCACACTCCTGGGCTCAAGCAATTCTGCATCAGCCTCCCGAGCAGCTGGGACTATGAGCATGTGCCACCATGCCCAGCTAATTTTTTCTATTTTTAGTCGAGATGGGGTCTCGCTCTTGCTCAGGCTAGTTTCCAACTTCTGACCTCTAGCAATCCTTCCGCCTTGGCCTTCCAGAGTGCTAGGATTACAGGCGTGAGCCACCATGCTAGGCCCATAGAGCAGTTTTTAAACAGAAGAAAGACAATTAAAAAAAAAAATCTAGTTAGGAAGCAAAACAATTGTCTAGGAGCAGAGATGGAAGAAAGAAGGAAAAAATCGACTGTAAATATTTCGTATGTTCCACTTTTTTAAAAATGGAGTCTCTTTTAACTTTAAATCACTCCCGTTAGGGAGGTTATGAGAGACTCTTGATCCTGTTTAGAAAACTTGAAACACCAATTATAGCACAATATTCATTGTTTTGGTAGGTTTGGTAGCCTCTTTGTTTTAGTTGAGCTTGAGGGTAAACTAGAGGTTTCCTAAGATTTTATTGTGGCCAGCAAAGCTTTAAATCATTTCAGGTTAGATTTCAAACATTTACAAGAATTTTTATAGTTTTTATGCATGTTGATCACTAGTGTCTCTGACAGCGTGGATCGGAGACCATTTCCTTACAACTAAGGTTTTTATAACTGCTCTTACCTTTATGAGAGTGTCCATCCTCTCAGTGCCCATAACATGAGCGCCCTCACAAACATTATGGATCAGCTGAGTCTGACTAGGTCCCCCCCAAACCAGGGATCTACAAAAACATTCCCTCTGGGGTCTGGAATGGAGGGAACTGGGAGAAATGAAAAGAAGAGATGGAGAGAATTAAAGTCTCCAAGATCTTTGTCCTAAAAGCGGGAGATCTTGGTTCCAAGGGAGCTTACCCGAGCTTCTCCCAGCAAAATCAGGGAGACAACGCGGCTTCAATGGGCTTCTGCAGACATCAGTGTGTTGACCTCCAATGACACTGGGGAAAACCAGTGGTCTCCCTGGGTCCCTTCGAGGTTGACAATTTGTTAACTAGAAAATATTAATGAGGTTCATCCTTTGGAAAAAGGAGAGCTTTATTTCTCAGAAAGGGGTGCAACATGTTGGGTGGCCCATTCCAACAGGCTGGAAAGCAAAACCCCAGCCAGAAGCCAGGAACACATGCTTCAAAGGACAGACAAAAGGAAAAAGATTTTATACTGAGCAGGGTAGTCAAATATACATGTTCAACAAGCTCTAGGAGGAGTCATGAATATTTATGAAAAGAGAAATCATGCACATGTGTAATTCTGCTTTACCTCTCCCATCCCATCATAGCTGGGAACTCGGCTGCAAAGTGTTTCTGGGGTCCACTTGGCTGAGAGGAGTCCATTCATTTAGCAGAGGGGCTTGGGATTCTATTTTAGTTCACACCAGTTTGCAGATATGAGCTAGAGTACAAGCTCTGAACCCCCTAACTGGGAGGAGGACCAGGTTTCCAGGATAAGGACCCTGTAACACCCTGGCAAACAGGCACAGTCGTGATTCCCTCAGTCCCCCCAAGGGACCTCATGACTGTCCACTTGGCAAACGAAAACACTCAAGTGTTTGGAGGGCTGCTGGGACAGGGTCAGAACTGACACTGAGACCTGGAGACCTGCAGCGTCATCGTGGTCCCCCTCACTGTTACTGTGGGGCAGATGGCGACCAGGCGATCAATAGAGCCCTGCGCACGGTCTGGCGGCTCCCAGTGGGCTCAGCAGGTCCACAGGCCCACCGGCGGTTATTTCCCCAGTCCCCAAATGTGTAATTGGGGTAGATATTCTGAGAAGTTGGCACAACCCACGCACTGGGGAAAGCCAAGTTGAATTTTCTGAAACTGCTCCCATCCACCCAGCCAAGACAGCAAATAAAATAGATATACAGTATATATTTCATCCAGGGGGAGGATGAGAGGATGGAGGAAAGATAATCATGAGATGTGTACGGGGAGATGGCCAAAATCAATGCTACCCTTAAGAATCTAAAAATAGCAGGTCGGTGCTTGCTACTATAACTCCATTCAGTTAACCAGTCTGGCTCCTGAAGAATCTTGGTATGTCCTGGAGGAGAAAGGTAGATTGTGCAACTCCACCAGCCTCAGGCCCACATGGCCTCAGCTATGTTGCAGTCACTGATTTTGCAAATGTGTCCTTCTCTAGCAGAAGAGGATCAGAAATACTTTGCATTTGCATTATACTTTTTTTTTTTTTTTTTTGCAGTTCACAGTACAGTACTCACGATTTTGCCCCAGGTCTGTGTTTAACTCTTGTGCCTACAGTATAATATAGTCTGAGGAGATTTGAACCCTTGGGACAACATGCAGAATGTCACACTGATACACCACATCAGTAGCCTTTCCTAGGATCACTGACCGCGTGGTTTACTGAGATGGGATCCAGCACAAGTGTGCGTTGCCCCAAGCGTGTATTCAATAGTAAACAAGGTGAGGCAGGGGACACACAACTGAGGGACTTGCTGAGCCTACCATTCACTTCCTCACTCAAAAAGCTACTGAGCTGATGGGAGGTTGGGATGGTCTCCTGGGATGCCGCTAGGCCTCCAGCTTGGGGAGGACACCTGCAGGGGCCAGGCACTGTCCTCCAACGTGTGGCATAGTGCAGACTAGTGTGTCGTGTGCAGACTAGTGTGTCGTGTACAGACTAGTATATCATGTGCAGACTAACGTGTTGTGTGCAGAATAACGTGTTGTGTGAAAACTAGCATACAGAAAAGTATAAAAGCCTAATCTTTACCCCAGGGCGGGGTCCTAGTTCCTGGAGAGGCCACTGCGTTGGTGCTCTGGAATTTGGACCCTGGCCCGGGGCTAGTCAATAAACTCCTCTGCCTTTTTGCAGCCTCAGTGACTCTGTCATTCTGTTCCCCGGGCGGAGGGAATCCGGCTCTAACAGCATGTGCTTTGACCGTCATAGGGCTCCAAAGTGTTTCAGTGCCATTCCATCGGAAACAAGGGGCTAGAGTCTTCCTCTAATGCTTCCAATTTGTAGATGTTGATGGTGATCTGAAATGACCACGCAGCAGAAAAACAAAAGTGAAGAACTATTAATAGTTCGTTGCATTTAACACAAGTCGTTGTAATTCACAAGTTAACCTGCAGGTGGCGCCATATCACTGCTTCACTGCTTTTTCCGTTTGGGTCTCTTTTTTTTTTTTTTTTTTTCCTCCCAGACTCTATCACTCTGGTTGTAACAAACTCGATGAAGCAAGGGCAGTCACTGATTCCCAAAATGTTTGGAGTTAATTGTTTAACCAATACTGTCCGATATGCACGGTCCTTCAGAAAAAATTTTTTAAAAATACTATCTGTTCAATAAAATTAAAATAAATCATAGAATGCTAGACTGTAATTGAATTTAGCGAGCCTTTTGTGTAACAGTATCATTTTCAGATAAGGAGTTATTTAAAAAAAAAAAAAAATTGGCCAGTAGTTGCCAGAGCCAACACACTGCGCTTCTAATCTTAGAGTTAGCTCTGTTACCCTCCTGTTGACTTCTCACAGGTTGTGATAAATATTAATTTCAAGAATTTGAGAACATCCCTATTGGAGAAACTTTTAAACCCAGGTTGGCAATAATTATTACCCTGGGATGGGCAGAAAGATGTACAATCAACACGAGGAAACGTCCTTGCTTGATTACACCAAAGCTAAAGAGCCACAAGTGTACAGACTCAGATTAGAACGGAATAACACATTTAGGAAACCAGAGAATATTTATGGCTAAGAAGCGAGCAGAGGCATTACGGGATGTGAAAAGGTGGTGGTAGTGTAATTCATGTATCTTTGCTTCCTACAGAATTGCACACATTTTTAGGAAAATAACAGATACAGTTAATCTTATCCACTGACAGAGTGGACAATGAAATATACAGTGTGGTTTCAGGGGCACTAGGAAGTCTTCCTGAATCACTGGATCATAAATAGAATTAAGTTTTTATACCCATTATGGTGCCATTAAGTCCCATGAAGATGTAGAGTCCTGGAAAGATATGATTTGACTCCAAAGCAGAGATTCTTACACTCTTTGGTAACAAGAACACTTTATAGTCTTAAGAATTATTAAGCCTCCCAAAGAGCTTTATGTAGGTTATATCAACCTATATCTACCATGTCAGACATTAACTCTAAGACATTTTTAAAATGCAAGTATGTGCAAGCACACATTCCATTCGTCGTTGGAGCAATGACATCATCGCATGTCCTGTAGCTTCTGGAAAATTTCAGTATATATATGTGCGTGTGCGTGTGAGCGTGCATACCTATATGTGTGTGTATGTGTGTGTGAGAGAATGAGAAGGGGAGAGAATAAGAATCTAACAGAGAACAAAGTCTTAGCATTATCATGAGAACAACCGGACTTCATGGGTCCCTTAAAGGGTTTTTCAGGGCCCCCATGAGTGTCAGAATGTTGTTTCAGCTTCATGCCATGGGATTAGGTCTGATGGGTAGAGGCGTTGGGCAAGCCTAAAAATTTTTCAATTTTAATTGGTTAAACTTATTACATTACGAAGGAAAGAAAGCCCCTTGGTAAGGGATTGACTTGGTAGCTATCACCTAAACTAGCATTGCCAAAAATGAAACAAACTGACTTTTGTTTCCTCCCACGGTGATACAATGAGAGGAATGAAAACATCACCTATGCAGCAGTCTTCTCAAAAATATTTAAATTAGTTATAGCCATGAAGAAACAGTCAGACATATCCTGATTGTAGGATATTCTACAAGACAACTGACCTGAACTCTTTTAAAAAGTCAATATCGCCCCATGCCAAAGAAAGGGCAGGGGGAGGGGAGGATGTTAGAGAATTTTGGACTAAAGGAGATGAAAGGAACAAGACCCCCAAATGCAATGTGTGATCGGTGATTGGCTCCTGGGATCCTGAATTATGTGCCATCCACTCCCAAAGCCTACACAGGACATTTTGGGCCAATTGGAATATTATTATAGAATATAATAAGTAAATTATTGTATCAATGTTAAATTTTTTTGTAATAATGGTATTGTGGTTTGTAGGAGGATACCTTTGTTCTCAGGAAATATTGAAATATATGCTGAAATGTTTAGAGGTGAAATGTCATGATGTCTGTAATGTATTTCCAAATCACTTAGAGGAGAAAATCTTTATTCTTTTGTTTCGTTTTGTTAATTTCAGATAGATATAGACATAGATAGAGACACACACATGTATCTGCAGAGAGGAGACAAAAAGAGACAGTAAATCAGTGTGGCAAGTAGTTAGCCAATGGTGAACCTGAGTAAAGGGTATGTGAATGTTTACTGCAATGGTCTTTCAACTTTCCTGTCTGGTTTAAATTTTTTCAAATAAAAGGGTGGAAAAAATATGAAAGTCAAAGATAACATACTCGAAAAAATATTTGCAATTCCTATCCTAGAAAAAATTTATAATTTTTCTAAAATATAAAGCGTTTCTAAAATCAGTAAGAGAAAGATGAGCTCAGTAGAAATATGAGTGAAGGGAATGAAGAGATAGTTCGTATGAAACGAAACTGAAACTTAAACATGAAAAAGATGCTCAGTGTCTCTCATAATAACAGAAACGCAAATTAAAACCATGCTGAGATCACATTTCAAATCTATCAGATTGGCAAAATTCCAAAAGTCTGATAACTATTGGTGACACTGTAGTGTCTATTGGGTGAGTCTATGAGGAAATTGGCACTTTTAAACCTTGTTGGGGGAATACTTATTGGAACAGCCCCAACTATCAAAATTACAAACATGTATATCCTATGACCTCCAAATATACCTGTACGCATATAAAATGATATGTATAAAAGGCTATCCAACCCAAGCCTGTCCATCAACAGGACAATATATTGGTAATATAATTATGTACTAATGCCAATGATGTATTCTTTTATAATGGGAAAAAGAATAAGGAGGCTCCCTCTATACTGATTTAAAAATATCTCTGAGATATTGTTAGTGAGAAAGGCAAGGTACAGAACTCTGTGTGTAATATGCTACTTTTATGTAAAAGAGGGAATTTAAAAATCTTCAAGACGAAGAGAAGACAGACTACAGACTGGGAGAAAACATTTGCAAAAGACATATCTGATAAAGGACTGGTATCCAAAATATACAAAGAACTCTTAAAACCAAATAATAAGAAAACAAATGACCTGATTTTAAAATGGGCCAAAAACCTTTACAGACACCTCACCAAAGAAGATACACAGATGGCAAATAAGCACGTGAAAAGATGCTCCACATCACATGTCATTACAGAAATGCAAATTAAAATGACAACGAGATACTACTAGATACACCTGTTAGAACCACTACTAACTGCTGATGAGTGTATGGAGAGGGGGGAGCTCTCGCTCACTGCTGGGAGTGCAAAGTGGTACAGCCACTTTGAAAGACAGTCTGGCAGGTTCTCACAAAACTAAACATATACTCTTACCATACAATGCGGCGATCAAGCTCCTTAGTATCTACCCAAATGAATTGAAAACTTAGTCTGTACAAAAGCCTGCACACAGATGTTTACAGCAGTTTTATTCATAATTGTCAAAGACTGGAAGCAACCAAGATGTGCGAAGCAGGTGCATGGATAAAGCATGGCACATCCAGACAACGAAATATTATTCAGTGCTAAAAAGAAATGAGTCATCAGGCTATGAAAAGGCATGGAGGAACCTTAAATGCATATTACTAAGTGAAACAAGCCAATCTGAAACATCTACATCCTGTATGATTCCAACTCTGTGACATTCTGGAAAAGGCAAAACTCTAGAGACAGTAAAAAGACCAGTGGTTGCCAGGAGTTAGCGGGGAAGGAAGGAGGAATAGGTGGAACACGGAGGATTTTCAGGGCAGAGAAACTACTCTGCGTGTAGACACTGTAATGGTGCCTACATGTCTTTATACACTTGTCCAAACCCATAGAATGTCCAACACCAAGACCGAGTGAAGCCTCATGTAAACTATGGACTTTGGGTGATAATGGCGCGTCCATGGTCCACGTTGGTTCATCAGTTGTAACAAATGGACCACTCCGGTGCAGGGTGTTGATGGTGGGAGAGTCTGGGGCTGGGCAGAGGTATATGGCAACGCTCTGTACTTTCCACTCAATTTTGCTGTAAACCTAAAAATTGCTCTAAAAAAATACAGTCTATTAAAAATTGATACTAATATTTGCTTGTTTCTAATTTAGGAAGGCTACCCATGTTTGTGTTGCAGGAGATTGGATAGATGAGAAATAGTGTTAGAAGAGACTTTTTCCACTGTGTATCTTTTTAGGATTTTTGGTTTTAAATATGTGACTATAATACCTACTAAAAATTGAATGTAAAGGAATTTATAAAGTAGTACATATTCACTGAAAACCTTAAAATACCAAAATGTGTAAAGTTATAAATTAGAGAATTACCACTAACAATTTGGGTGGGTATAATTTCAGACTGATGGTGTAGATTCCAGCATCTGCCCTACCCCACACCCCATGCCCACCACGGACACACGCACACTCCCTGCGGGGGAAGAGAGAGAACACACGCCCCATACAAACACAGACACAGACATACAGATCTAGACAAGTTCTAGACCTTGCTTTTTGTACTCAAAGCGTATCACGGATTTCCTTCTATGTCAGTATGTAGAGCTCTACCTCACTGTCTATAACCTGGCTGCTTGCTATTCTACAGAGTGCATGTGCCACAACTCCCCCAATTTCTCCCCTATTAATGAACATTTAGTTGGGGGTGGGGGACGGGCTTGGGTTGATTTTTACTTTGAGAACCATTGGCAGAGCCATGGTTTACCCCGCAGTGTCCGGAGCCAGACTGTGAGTTTCCATCCCGACACCACGGTGTGCTGGCTGCGTGGCCTTGTGCGTGTTGCTCCCTGAGCATTTGCCCCCTCCCCTACACAGTGGGTGTCTTTGGATCTTTCCTCGTTGAATTCTGAGGATGGAAGGAAAAATTTAACCCACTCATAATCAAAATACGTTTATATATTCAGTGGTTCACTGTGACAAAGACTGTCTCCTTGGAACAGAACTTGGGTTGGACTTGTCTGAGGCCTCTGCTGGACTAGGCCTGGTCTTGGGGTTCCCTCTGTGTCCTTGTAGAAGCCAGTTTGAGCAGGAATCTTGCTAAGTTGGTGGAAAAACTCCTACCCTTGCTTGTGTCTTATCACCCTCATCTGCCTCTAGCCAGAATCTTATCAAGTCAGTTTAGCCAGAAACACTGTATCTCTGATGTTTCCTCTCAGTAATTTTCCAGCCACAGAACCCCGTCCCCGCCCCCCACACTACTCCTTGGTTACAAACCCTACTTGTCCTTGCAGGAGTCAGAGTAGAGACCAATGCCTCTCCCTCCCCACTGCAAGACCCCATCGCTGTAGCCCTATACTGATGGTCGCAGTCCCCCTCGAATAAAAAGTCTGCCTTGCCATCTTTAACAAGTGTTTTTATAATTTTTTAACAAGTGAACATATATAAAAAACATTTATCCACTGTCTCTCCAGAGGGAGAGCCCTGATGTGTCATGTGTTCCGATTTCATGGTCTGAACTCTCCGCCGTGGCCAACGTCAAGGCACCAACGTGAAGCCACTGAACGCAGAGCTGGGAGGAGATGCCCACAGACAGCTCTTGGAAGCCAGGTAAGAGCTCCTGTGTGCCATGGTAGGACGTACTTTAAAAACCAGAAACCCCAGACAAATACTGTGACACTCTTTCTTTTCAAATGTAGGTCTGAATCTCCTTTCCAATGTACAGGTGACCAGGTTTACCATGGTTCCTCTCCTCAAAATGTTTCAGTCTCTTTTCAGGTGTACTTTTGACCATGTCTGTATAGTCACTCCCCCTCCCTCCCTTTTCAAAATGTGCACTGTACGTTTGTTTACCTACGACTACAAGGACGACTCCCCGGTGGATCTCAAAACAGTCTGTGGAAAGGGCAGGGCGGGGGCCCAATCTTGGGTCAGCTCATACAAAAGCAAAGACAATATAAAAAACTTACATCTTGAGACCTGAGATGAAGTGATAGGTACTTGCCTCATTTCTTCCTGCTGACAGACTTTTTAGTAAACAGCCAAAGCCATATTTTTAAAAATGCCCATCGATGGTCTTATATGCACAGCAGAATTCAGTGAGTTAATACATGTGATATACTTGGGAAAATGTTTAGATCATAGTAAAGGCTTAACAAAATAAAGTTAGCTACGATTATATCTTTGTGCATCTGAAAATAATTCTATAGGAAAAATTCTTTTTTTTTTTAAATTTATTTATTTATTTGTTTTTATTTAAGCATTTAATGGGGGTACACAAGTTTAGGTTACGTATATTGCCCTTGGCCCCCCCCCCATCAGAGTTTCAAGCGTGTTTACACTCCATCGACGGTATATGAGTACACTTTCCCCATCTCAGCCAACATGGATAGCATCAAACCTTTCAATCTTAATCATATTTGCAAAATATTTATCTTACCATTTTTTCATTTGCATCTTCCTAACTCTAGTGCACGTATTTGAAGATCTTTTCACATGTTTATATGTTAATTAACATTTCTGTTTCTTCAGTGAATCTCCCACTTATATCTTTTTGCCTATTTTCCTATTGGGTTGTCTTTTTTATAGATTTATATGAGTGTTTTTATATTGTAGATATTAATCTTTTGTTTCCTATGTTGCATATACTTTATCTTATCTGTCACTAGTCCCTTAAAATTGTTTATTGTGCCTTTCGCTGAACAGAATTTTGTATGAGTCAAGTCGATCTTATCTCTTAAGGTTGCTGGGAGTTTTCTGCTTAAGAAAACCTTATCCAGGCCAAGATCATAAAAGTATTCCTGTATGTATTTTCCAATACTTCTATAGTTTTCCAAAAAAAAAAAATAAAGTTTGGGGACCTAGAACTTACTTTTTTTTATGATGTAAGGTAGCCATCTCTATCAGTTTGTGTTCTTACTCTACCTAACTTCACTAATAAGAAAAGATGTTGAAAGGATAAGAAAAGAGTTTATAGAACTGAAAACAAAGCTGAAGATACGAGCTTGGAAAAAATGGGAATAAGAGGAAGGGCTATCTGTTAGCTCAATCAGTCTCTTGCTCAAGACTCAAATCCCAGGAAAGAACATCCCATGGACCTACTTTGTGCTGAGAAGAGATTCAGGGCAAGGCAGGGACCCACCTTGATGTTCCACTCATTTTTCTGCGAATGCCAGAAAAAAGGAAAAAGAGGATGTTGGGCAAAAATGACAACGGTCTTCATTTTCCTCCAAATCAATAACCAAATGTCTTGCCACTTTTTATTCACCACCTCGTCCTTTCTTATACTGCCACATGTAGAGATGGGTCTGTGCTTGGACTCTGTTGACTGGCCCTTCATGTTCCTGAGCTAATACCACATCTTGTCAGTTGCTGCCGGTGTATCGCATGTCTTGGCATCTACTAGGAAAAGTCTTTCCCCATTAATCTTTTTCAAATATTTCTTGCTTTTTTTATGCACTTACTCTTCAAGGGGAACATCTGCGATAAACTTGTCATGTTTTTAAAAAATCATGATGGGATTTTTTACATTTGCTGTTACACTGAATGCTTTGTTTAATCCAGAGAGAAGGCTGAATCTTCTCACTACGGAGCACACTACATCTCTCCATTGATTCAGACCTTTAGAAAAACACAGGATTGAATAATTTGATTCTAAAATATGGACCTACTGAGGAGGCAATATTTTAGGGGATTGTCATCCATTTATGCCTGAATGAGTTTGCTGGGTTTTGTTTTTTGTTTTTGCTTTTGAGGAGCAGATTTTTAAATAAAACAATGAGTCAAACCTAGGATGGTACAAAGAAATGAAAACTGGAGGGTTAGAGTTAAATGAGAGAACCCCAGAGTTCTGTTCTAAACATTTCATAATTTCTCCAGTTCATAACTTTGCCCCCCCCCAAATGCCCTTGAAATGGTTCAGGCTTTAAAAAGCTCATGAATGTGAAACAGATGGGTTATCATTATGGTGGGTACAAGCATATGATTCACATTTTGCGTCTCTTAAAGGCAACAGAGAGGACGGCAAAGTGGGACTGGCTCCTCCCAAACCTTCAGAATTTCACTTGACTTTCTTCATGTCTTGAAAATAAAATGTCATCAATCACGGATCCCCTTTCTATGGCGATAAAATATTAGAGCACATGCATCACCCAGAATAAGGAAGACTTTATAAGGGCCACCCCTTTGAAATACCTCAGGGACAAAATTATTGTCATGATTCAAAGTAATTCTACTAGCAAAGTAAACCAAAACCAGGAGATTTAGGCAACTATGGCTTATAGCTCAACAAAAAGACTTCTTTTTAGACAAAAAAGAGAAGCTGAGTACTTGGCTACCTTAAAGTCAAGATCTTTCAGAAGACACAAAAGAAAAAAAATTCACATTTTTTATGAAAATTTTTTATCTGCAAACTCTGACCTTGAGGCCTGGATTGGTAGTATTGTTAAAAGTTTAAACTGGTATTTGGAGGAGGCTGGCTAAGGCTTTTTGAAAATTTCCTTCTCAAGTATTACACACAGGCCCTGTGTCTAGGCACCTGCTGAAGTATCTGAGGCCTTTTACAACTACCTGGTTAGTATGACATGCTATAAATCGGTCTCCCTTGGCCCTTGGCACCTGCTCTCTCTCTCTCTCTCTCTCTTTTAGAGACAGGGTATTGCTCTGTTGCCTAGGCTAGAGTGCAGTGGCATAATTATAGCTCACTGCAACCTTGAACTCCTGGGCTCAAATGATCCTCCTACCTCAGCTTCCCAAGTAGCTAGGACTACTAGGACTAAAAAATTAGCCACCACACCTGGCTAATTTTTTTTTTCCTGTAGGTGTGGGTTCTCACTATGTTGCCAAGGCTGGTCTTGAACTCCTGGACTCAATTGATCCTCCTGCCTTGGCCTACAGGCATGAGCCAACGCACTGGATCCCCTTGGCCTGTTTTGGATGCAGTGCTTTCTCTGCTCATCTTGATTTTTTTCTTGCGTTGCTTGAAAACAGACAGATTCTCTCAGGAAGAATTTTTGGATTTCCCTAATCCTTCATACCCCTTCTCAAGATGCTACTTAGTTAACATTTATACTTTTCCTTTTGAAGCATGCCAGCAACACATTTCATTATGATCTCTGTCCTCATCATCATCCTCACCATCAGCAAGCATTTCTTGAGGCTTAGCGCAGGAATTCTACTCTCCTGAGCAATGGAAAAAGTGACAAGGTGTAAGGCATGGTTGCTGCATTTAAGAGCATCAGATCTACTTGGGGAGATAAAGTCTTTTCACAAAGACATAGATAGCAGAGAAACAAAACCATGAAGAGGTGCCCCACAAGGTAGAGTCCCTAGGAACCAGAAGAGGCTGCTGTCGTTGCTGGGGGCTGTGCTGATGGGGAGGAGGAAACAGCACAGGTGGGTCCACGGTTGGACCACAAGGGAGGGCAGGGCTGAGTTCCAGGAAGAAGGCAGGTGATCGTGCAGGGGGAGCTGGGAAGAGTACAACCGGGAGATGTTACAAGCAAAGTCTTCAAATTCATAGAAACAGAAAGTAGAATAGTGGTTTCCAGGAATGGGGGTGGTGCGAGGGGGACTTAGTGTTTAATTGACAGTTTCAGGAAATGGATGGTGCTGATGTTGCACAACAGTGTGAATGCGATTAATGCCACTGAACTGTACACTCCAGCTAAGGCCAGGTTCGGTGGTTCATGCCTGTAATCCCAGCACTTTCGGAGAATCACTTGAGGCCAAGAATTCAAAACCAGCCTGAGCAACATAGCAAGATCCCATCTCTACCAAAAAAAAAAAAAATTAATTAAAAATTAGTTGGGTGTGGTGGCACACACCTATAGTCCCAGCTACTAAGGAGTTTGAGGCAGGAGGATTGCTTGAGCCCAGGAGTTCAAGGCAGCAGTGAGCTATGATGTGCCTTTGCACTCCAGCCTGGGTGACAGAGTGAGACCCTGTCTCAAAAAATAAAAATAAAAATAAAAATAAAAAATTAAAAAATAATAAGTGTACATATTTTTTTTAAAAAAGCAAAGTCTTGGCCAGGCACAGTGGCTTGTGCCTGTAATCCCAGCACTCTGGGAAGCCAAGGCAGGAGCATCGATTCAGCTAAGGAGTTTGAGACCATCCTGAGCAAGAGCGAGACCCTGTCTAACAGAAAATGTTAGCCAGGTGTGGTGGCGTGGGACTGTAGTCCTAGCTACTCAGATGCTGATGCAGGAAAATCTCTCGAGCCCAGGAGTTTGAGGTTGCGGTGAGCTGTGATGAGGCCACTGCACTCTCCCTGGGGCAACAGAGTGAGACTCTGTCTCAAAAAAAAAAAGCAAAGGCTTAAGAATTGGGAATACTGCAGGCTAAGCACCACGACAGAGAAAACCAGTAATCTTGCTAGGATTTTGAAGAGGCCCAATAAATAATAACTCTTTTCCCCAACTGAAGTATCAATCAATTGAATAACTAAAGTCTAATTTAAATGCCAGCTCTATTTGTTTGTTGATAAAATCTCTTTCCAGTTATTTGATTTGGATTCTATGGGAGCTATTTTACAATTCTATAAATTATAGACAACTGATAGCAAAGCAAAATAATTTCTTTCTATAGACAAAATTACAGATTTATTATTATTCTTGCCTAAAGACACGAAAATAAATTCTGTCCAATACCTACTGGGGAAAAACCAGTTTTGCCTTCACTTGGAAATACATTTAAATATTCCTGATCTATAAATGTTTCTCTTGTTTTCATTTTCCTTTGAGTTAGTGGTGACACTTCACTAGTTTCCTCATTAATGAGTTAAATAAAATCTTTAACTTGTGTTCATTTTATATCTGCAAATAGTGATTTTATCTTTTAACTATCCATTAATAGCGTCTAGCTTAGCATGAGAACTAGATGGGCCTACGAATTGAATTTCTAAATTAGATGAATAGGCAGCGTTCAACCAGGGCAAGGGATCTGCTCAAGGAAGACCTAAGACATGGAGCAGAGAACTCATGCCTCCAAGGGCCAACTTGCTTTTGAGAAAAAACAGAGAGACTGAGCCAAGTACGCCAGTTTATTTTACCTACCAACTGGGTAAATCACTTTTCTTTTCCTGGGACAGAAAAAGAGAGGAATTGCAATAACTGAGTTCCTTTCTCATGAAAGGAAATACAAGGTGCAGGGAAGATGCTCCCTCCTATAAATCTATTTTGACCTAAGCAGTGTTTCCTAAAATATAGAACACATTAACACATGGCATAATTTCAGGTGGCATAGGTGCATGGAATTAAGTAATGTTGAAAGTAAAAAGAAAGCTACCTACAATGAGAAAAAAAATCTTAATTTTTTTTCTACTCCTCTGCAATAGTTGTGAATTTCCATTTCAAAGAAGAGAAAGCTGGCCTCATGTTCAAAGCTTTTGGGCTGGGTCTGGTGGTGCATGCCTGTGATCCTAGCACTCTGGGAGGCCAAGCCAGGAGGATCACTTGAGGCCAGGAGTCTGAGGTTGCTGTGAGCTAGGCTGACATTACCACCTTCTAGCCTGGGCAACAGAGCGAGACTCTGTCTCAAAAAAAAAAAAAAAATTCAAAGCCTTTGGCGGACAACCAAACCTAGCCTGCTTTGTTTTCATTGTATCTATTTTAAGTTATCTGTGATATACGGCAAATTATGTTGGTTCTTCAGTTTACAGTCATGAATGTAAGGCTTCCTTTGGGATTCATTTAGTATGTGAGTAAACATTTTAAAAATTACAAAGTAAAATGCAGGTGGAACATAGTTATGGCGGAAACACATCAAGGTGGCATGCAAATGGGAAGAGACATTTGACTGGAGCCCGTGGTTAACCAGGGCAGTAGGGAGAGACATTCCACTAGCTGGGGGACTAGGAGAAACCAAACTGTGCAAGACTGTAAATGCCAAGTGAAGAAGTTTGTATCTTGTCCCACAGGCCATGGGGTATTGTTACAGATTTTTGAGCAGCGTCAAGATATTTAGGAATATTAATCTGGCGGCAGAGCATAAAGTGAGCTTGTCTATTGGCTGTTCCCTCCTCTTGGAATACTGTTTCCCAGGTACTTGCATGCCTAATTTGTTCCCTCCTTTTGCTCTTTGTTAAAATGTCACCTTCTTAATGAAGCTCACCTTGACCAGCTTATTGACACTGGCCTCGGTCTTTCTATTTGCGTGATGGGAGGAGGATATTTCAAGATTTTTGGGGGGGGTCACAGACCCCTTTGTAGACCTGCTTCTCCCAGTCATCCTTATCCTGCTGAAACATTTCTTCTCCATAGCGTTTATCATCTTCTAGCATTCTCTGACATAGCTGACTTATTTTGTGTACTGCTAATATTTTTCTCCCCCTACCCAGCTTTATACTTGACAAATAAAAACTGCACCTATTAATCTTTAAGGTATACAACATAATGTTTTCATATACACACACACTGTGCAATGATTGCCACAATCAAGCTCATTGATATATTCCTCCCCTCATATAGTTACCTCTTTAGTGTGTGTGGTGAGAACATTTAAAATCTACTCTCTTAGCACGTTTCAAGTATATATGTACTGTTTGGTTTTTTTTGTCCCCCTTCTCCTCAAAAACTCCATGAGGATAAGGATCTACTATGTGTCTGGCATATAGTAGGTGCTCAATAAATATCTGTGGCCTGAATGTGGAGACACATGATGTGGGAACTGGCAGAAGGTGAAAGGACCATTGTTAGGGAGGTGGCGTGGAAGTGGGGACAAGAGATGAATATGAGGACATGTCCACAGAGCGCAGGCACTAACTGGAAGGGAGAGTGGGCAGGATTCCAGGTGACTTCAAGGACTGGGAGCACAGACAGCTGCCGAAGGACCCTCCGTGGAGAACACTCAGCAAGTCGAGCGAGGGGCTGGCCCAGGGGAAAGATCACGGTTTTCCTCCTATTAAGCTTGACAAGGTAGCCAGAAACCCCAGTGGCAACATGCTGTGCTGGGAAAATATAATTAAAATAAAAATCTTCTCCCAACCCAGAAAACTTCTCCAAAAAGGTAGCAGAAAGACAGTTTTATTATTGAATAAGCATTAAACCGGAATACAAGGCACATCACAGGCAATCTACCAAGAGTTTGATTGCAAAAACAGGAAGAGATCTCCCCCACGTGTCAACCTGGCAGACACAGCCCATGTTCTCAAGATGAACAGCAGCCCAAGTGAGAGGACTCCACGGCACCACGTATTACATGCAGCTCATCCTAAATTCGCCTGGCAACGGGGTTGGCCGTCTGTGCTAGGTAACTGGCTTTAGACACAAGGAAAACAAACTTCTCACATACCTTCATAACAGGAGGTAGTTTGGCAACTTGGAGCCAGGCACCTCCTGCTTTTGTTAGGCTCTCACCCTCCCACAGAAACCGGGAGGTCAACAGTGGGGAAAAATGTGCCCAGGGAGCTGCACTCCAGCACCTCTCTGCTTAGCTGTGCCGGGCAGCTGAGTCAGAGACAAGATGGGAGACACAGACTCAAGCTTCAGTTACGTCTCTGCCATGTGCTGCTAAATCTGCAGGGAGGAAGAAAGCTCAGGAGAAGCACTTATCTGACCGGGGTTTAAGTCCCCAGTCCTCAGTATCTTGACATTACACATATCCTTTCATTCAGCTTTATGCAGAACTGGCTTAGTAGCTTGAGCAGGCTCTTACGAGAACTGTCTTTTCTCAGATCAGCTATCTGTTGCAATGAGCGCTTCATTCTCTGTTTCTGTGGTCAGGAGTGTTGGGAGTGTCTTAATGAGACAGAGTGTTGATGGAATGTCTTGTGCAACCAGGAAGGTTAGCACAGGGCTATCTCGTGACAGAGATGTCTGGCAGGGTGGAGGTTGGTAGGAAGCAGCCTGGTAAGTATTTTCCTGGCGTTCCTACTGGGGCCAGGTAAGAGTGTCTTTGGCCCTGGCTCTACCTCTTGTCCTCCATGCCTGAGACCAGGACATCTGCCTGTCTGACGTGTCCACCTTCTCTCTCTCCCTTCTATTTCCCACTATCCTGTAGCCAGAAGGGCGGGCTCTGCCTGTGTGATGTCCTCCTCATCTCTGTCTTCCTCCTTCCTGACTCCAGTGTCGTGGTTGTTTTCTCTACACATTGAGAGGAGTCTGTAATCAGATTATTCTGGATTTATACCTTATGATACTAAATAGGAACTAAAGGGCTTTGGAAAAAAAAAAAAATCTCTCCTCACATAAAACCTATCTTTCAAGTGTATTGTTCTGATGCAAAATCCTGTGTCAGAAGCTGAAAAATACTTTGTTTTTTCCCCCATCCCTCCATCACAAAGGTTAATCCACTTATAGAAAATGGGTGCCTTGGGTTGAGAAGAAGAAAGTCATCTACGTCTACACTCTACACAGAAAGAAGAGGGAGAGAGAGAGAGAGGGGAAGGAAAGAAGGAAGGGAGGGAGGAGGCAGAAAGGAAGGAAGGAAGGAAGGATTGATTTATAATCTAAACATTATCCTTGTTGTTATAACCACACCAGACCAATCTGGTTCAACTTTTATGTAACAAAGTTGTGAGTTGTTTTTCAGTTGCCATGGACCCCCAGGTTGAAGGTCACGTAACCTGAGCATGCCCAGATGAACCAAGTGTGCAACCACAGGTAGAACGTAAGTGCTCCGAGGGACTAGAAGCAGGGACTGAATTAAAAAGTGGACACCGCATGGCAGGATCCAGTCAGATCACACCTCCCAGCATCACCTCATTGCAAGATCCAATCAGATCATGCCTCATTACCCTAGGCTTATAAAACCAGCCCATCCCTCTTCTTCAGGGACACACTGCTTTGGGAGCTACACCCAGTGTGCTCCTTACTTGTGCCAAGCAATAAACCCCCCTTGGCTATAATCAACTTGGCTTTGTCTATTGACTCGGTATCTGCCAAGCAAATGAACCCTCCACTGGGGAGGTAATATTACAAGGATCATTATATTAACTGGGTTTTCAGTGAGCTGTCTTTAGAGGAATTAGCATTAGGGAAGTTGACATACAGCCCTTCTTACTGATACCCCTGCCTTTAATCTGGCATTGCTTTGTGGGATGTGTGTAGCGGGTATTTTATACATATTCATTTTCATCCATGGTTCCTGGCTCATAACTCCCATAGCCCTTGCTACAGTCTTTTGATATGATGTTGGGGGTGGGAGGCCTCAGGAAACTGAAATCTCTCTGGCTTCCCCTGAATTTCTGAATGTGGGTCACAATCCCGCCCTACACCCTGAAGGCTAATCACATTTATTCCACAAGGTTGTCCATAAAAACCCAAGAGGAATCACTTCTTGACCTTTTGACGAAGATTAAGTGCAAAAACCCAAGAGGATTGGTTTCAGACAGCTTCCTATAGCTGAACTTGAGGAGGGTTCTGGAGGGTTCCTAGGGAGGGCATGGAAGCTCCAAGTTCCTTCCCCCATACCTCACCCTGTGCATCTCTTTATCTGCATCCTTTGCAATATCCTTTATAATAAGCCAGTAAATGTGAGTAAGTGTTTTCCTGAGTTCTCTGAGCCACTCCAGCAGATTAATTGAACCCAAAGAGGGGTTTTGGGAACCTCAACTTGAAGCCAGTCGGTCAGAAGTTCTGGAGGCCGGGACTTGCAACAGGTGTCTGAAGAAGGGGGAGCAGTTTTGGGGACCAAGCCCTCATCCTGTGGGATCCAACACTATCTCTAGGAAGACAGTGTTGGAATTTAATTGGAGGACACCCAGCTGGTGTCCACTGTTTGGTGTCTGGGAAAAATCCTCATATTTGGTCACAGAAGTCTTCTGCATTGAGGGTTGTGGTGTGGAGTCTAGAGGAAAGCATGGTTTGAGGGTTTTCTCAAAGCAGTGTACGTTGTAACTTTTAGTGCCTCTCTTAAAAATATGAGTGGCTGACAAGGATCATCAGACACTTGAGGAATGAATACTTCTAACATAAAGATACATATGAAAGCAGATAAAACCAACCCGGGGGGAGCTCAGAGAAAACAAAAAATGTATATAGGAAGCAGAATAATTAATATTCTCAGAGAGCTGTAAAAAGTTCAACGCTCAAATCAGTTTATTATTAAATGCTGCGAGCGCAGGGCATCTGCATCTGATTCTGTACAGAACCATCCCGCCCTTCACTTCCACCTACGTGTTCCGGTCTTTCTCCCTCTGTTCAAGGGGACAAGGGGGTTGTTGGGGTCCAGGATGGTTGAACAGTGGCTGGTTCATCATTGATGAGCCCGAGGACCCAGCTGGCCCCTGAGTGCACTCAACTCCACCTCTTTGTTCTGACACAGAAAGTCCCCCCGCCCCCACTTCTGGGGCTTCCTCGGTTTCTTTTGTCCATCCCTCTCCTCCAGGGTTAGTCACTCTGTGGCTCACTAGCCTCCTTCCTGTCCTCTCAGCTCGTCAGTTACTGGGAGAGGGAAAACTGGCTTTGCAAATACACATATGAAAACCTTCATCTAATACTTGGGCCTGCTTTTTCTTGGACTCTTGGCTTCTGATTTGATGAGGGACTCCATCTCACTGATGAAATGAGGAATAAACTAACCCGTTTAGGCAGTTTACTTAGCGATTAGCAGGGACTTAATAAAGGTTACTTCTTTTTTTCCTCTCCCCGTCTTTGCCAACTTTATTCTAAAACAGAGCAGACTGGGCATAGTTGGTACTGCCCTGCCAGTACCAGTGAGAGAGAAGGGAGGGGGATTACACAAGAAATAGCCAGATTAATACTTCGAGATATCAGCCTGTTAGAGTGCTAGACACTTCCTTATCGCAGATTTTGAGGATGCGGTGAGTGATAAGTACATAGAAAAATCAGTAAAGGAAAAACTAAAGCAATTATGAACTACTGGAAAAAAAAGTGACACAAATATAATCACAGCATACACCACATGGCTCAGCTGTATATTATATTTATATGATAATTGTCAAGTCTATATTGAACAATAAGTAAACCAAAAACTGTAACATAATTATAGTGGGAGAAATGGAAGGGGGTGTGTGTGTGTGTGTGTGTGTGTGTTTATGAGCTACATTATCAACTTATGTAATAGGAAGCCAATAAGTAACCTAAAAAACAAAAAAATAATATAAGAATATTACTTAGAAACATGAGAATAAATATGATTAGAAACAGTTAAAAGAATTGTCCTGGGGGACAAGAATTTAGGGGAAAACCACACTGCTGTTTTCATTATGTGCCTAAAGCATTTTTTACTTTAAAAATTATGGGCACATATTATACTGATACAATAAAATTTTAGAATAAAACAGCAAAACTTTCCTCCTGCCACTGCCCTCCTCCCAACACACACACACACACACACACACACACACACACACAATGTTAGAGTGTTTCAGACGTGGTCTGATCTGGGCCCCAGCTTCCTTTTTCTGCTACCCCTGCACAAAGCAATAACCCTGTAAAGCATACAAGGCAAGAAGCCAAAAACATTAGACCAGCTGGTCCCATGCCTATTTGAAACTGCACATACCACATGAAAAAAAGCCCTAGAAAAATACCTGGGTGTGGATTGCAGCATTGTATCTAAGAGACCTGAAACAGGAAGTTAGATCATTTTCTAGCTGAGACTTGCTGCTCCTGTTTCCAGCTGCTGAAGTCTGCTGCACTCAGACGTGAGTATATTTCTTGGAAGTGAGAGAATGTGGGGGCTGGGAGTCAGCTGCAGTGGTGTGGCTGTCTCACGTGTAAGGGGAGATTAGAAGGTAGAAAGAAATGGAGAAATAAGAGTGCAAGATGAGGAATTACTGGAATCATTTTGGTGCCTAAGAACCAATTGGCTCCTTTTGGAGATTTGAATTTGCACCCAGACTTCTGCCCTTACTAGTTGGTGTCCTGCCCTAGAAGCCTCCATTTCTACTCTGTAAAACTAGAACAATTATTGTTGTCTTTCTCACTCATGGAAGGAGGAATAAACTAATTCATTTAGGCAGTTTACTTAGCAATTAGTAGGAACTTAATAAAGGTTACCTCTTCTTTCCTCTCCCCTTCTTTGCCAACTTTACACTAAAACAGAGCAGACTGGGCATAATTTAACCTTTCCTGAATAACACAGGTATTTTTTTGATGAGTATTTGTTACTGTTTTTTTTCTTGTCTGGGGTGTGAAAAGGCAGAGAAGACGTGCGTCAGAAATTGCTTGTAATGTTGAATCTGGACATAAATAGCAGCCGCTGCTGCCTCCTTCTTTCCCAAAAGACTCAGATAACTTCCATTTTTATTAATTTATTTAGTTTTTATTTTTTGAGACAGGGTCTTGCTCTGTCACCTGGGCTAGAGTGCAGTGGCATCATCATAGCTCACAGCAATCTCAAACTCCTGGGCTCGAGCGATCCTCCTGCCTCAGTCTCCCGAGTAGCTGGGACTATGGGCACGAGCCACTGCGCCTGGCTAATTTTTCTATTTTTTATAGAGACAGGTTCTCACTCTTGCTCAGGCTTGTCTCAAACTCCCGCTCAAGAGATCCTCCCACCTTGGCCTCCCAAAGGGCTAGGATTACAGGCATGAGCCAGTGCACCCAGCCTTTATTTATGTATTTTTAATTAATTAATTATTATTTTTTTAGAGATGAGGTCTTGCTGTGTTTTCCAGGCTGGAAAACTCCTGGGCTCAAGCAATCTTCCCACCTCAGCCCCACAAAGACAGGTCCATGTCACCACAGCCAGCTAACTCCCGTTTTTAGTACTAATTTCCATCTAGAAATCTCAAGAGAATCTGGGCGAGTGCCTTCCCGCTAAGTGCCAGAAGCAGTAGTGAGAGAGATGAATTGTGCCCAGTGGCCCTATAGGTAGGGCAGCCACTAACCCACAAATGGGACGGGGATTTCAGCCAGAGGATCAGCATCCTTTCTCCAAGGCCCTAGTGGGGCTGCTTGTGAACATCACAGTGTAGCATCAGAGTCACCTGTTCCTCACTTCCTGCTTTTGATGGTTGTGCTATTTTTCATGTCTATTTTTCTACACTTGATCTTAGCCAAAAGGCCAAGAAGTGATGTGTCTATATTTCCAATAATCTTCAGCAAAACCCTCACGAAGCCACGTTGGGAAGCCAGTGTTGGGGGGGTTCCACCCTTTGCCCTTCCGCCCGCTCCCTGAGGTACACTCGCCACAGCCCGGGTGCGAGACCTCACGGTGGAGCCATCGAAGGCACGCGCCTTGCAGCTGCCCAGACCTGATGTGGAAACGGCCCTCTGTTTGTGATGGGGACAATGGTCCTTGCTTCCGGGCTCTATGGAGGTTCATGTTCAGTGGTGGTTTCCTCTGGGTTTTCCAAAGTGTCCATAGAAAGTGAAACGATGAATGGATCTATCCCAAGGCATCGTGTAAGAATTGGTGGTTCACAATAATCTGGTTTTTTTTTTTTTTTTTTTTTTCCTGAGACAGAGTCTCACTCTGTTGCCTGGGCTAGAGTGCCGTGGCATTGTTAACCGAATTGAGCCAAATCAGGAGTCTTTATTAGCTGGCCAGCAACTACCCTCTGCACCGCCCAAAGGCGGCACGGAGAGCAGCAGTGAGCCTTTGAAACAGAAAGTTTTTATATTGTAAGTTTGTAGGTGGAAAATTATTAAGATAGAGCAGGCACGTGTACAAAAAGCCTTGAGTAAGCATTATACCATTTTCTTATCTTCGGTGTAACAGGATCTGGGCAGTTTGGGCTCTGGGGCATATCTTGTTCACGCAAAACATGAGTGTTGTAATAGCTTCACGCAAAACGTGGGTGCTGTAATCATTTTACGCAGAACATGGGTGTTATGGTCACTTAGGAATTTCTGTGTTGGGGATAGCAAGCAGGAGCAAGCAGGTTTTACAGAAGCAGAATGGCAGATTAATGATTGTTCCGCGTGAAACTCAGACTGTAACAGCATCAGCCTAGCTCACAGCAACCTCAAACTCCTGGGCTCAAGTGATCCTTCTGCCTCAGCCTCTCGAATAGCTGGGACTACAGGTGTGTGTCACTATGCCCAGCTAATTTTTTTTTCTATATATTTTCAGTTGCCCAGCTAATTTCTTTCTTTTTTTCTTTTTTTTTTTTTGTAGAGAAGGGATCTCGCTCTTGCTCAGGCTGGTCTCAAACTCCTTACCTCGAGTGATCCTCTCGCCTCAGCCTCCCACAGTGCTAGGATTACTGACATGAGCCACCACGCCCGGCCACAATAATCCGTTGTAAAGTGTGTCTCAAGATACCAAATATGTTAATAAATCACACAGATTGGATCAGAGGCAGGGTGTCGTTAAAATCATCTCACCTTTACTTGCATTCTGAAGCACTGTGTTGACAGGACAGGAAAGGAGTAAAGCTACAAATAGAGGTAGCGTGTGCTGGGACCCTGAGTGTCCTGTCGGGGCAGTGTCCCTGCATTGTTCCGAATTGCCCGATGGCTGGAGAGTGGAAGTCTTCCTCCCGCGGCTCGCTCTCATTCCATGACTGGCGTCCTGTTCCAAAGCAGAAGACGCCTTCAGGGCTGCACAGGGGCCTTCCAGCCAGGGCTGGGATGCAAGGAACTGAGAACCCCCCCCGCCCCCCACGATATTTGGAGCAAATCGGGTGGTGTCTTGGGAGGTGACAGAGAGGTTTCACGGGGCCCAGTCCCGCAGGTGAAGCACAGCCAGGCCCTGTGGAAGCAGGAGGCCTCTCTCCGCCTCTCGGTCAGGGCCCTGCGCCTCTACACTCGACTCCTTTCTGGGCCCCGCTCTCTTCCTGTTTCCCCATTAAGGCCTTTTTGCTTCCCCATCACCTTGGACATGCGCCCTGCGGACACCCCCAGGCTTCCCTCTCCATCCTGGCTTTTCCATTTTAAGGCTCGCTACGGACTGGAAACAGCTTTCATTGCTTGGTTGACATTTCCAAGAAAAAAATCTAGCAGGACCCACTTATCTTTTCAAGGGAAGCCCCGCCAGCCACGAGTCCGCTGTGCTCCCACCAGCTGCGGTTGGGGTGGGGGAGGGGAGGGGGATGGCAGGAGGTGGCACAGGACAAGGCTGGCAGAGGCGGCGCTGTGCCGGGGCTGGGACTCCAGCAGCCCGGCCGGGAGTCCCCCCCCACACCCCCCCACACCCCCCACCCCCGCCTCAAGGGGGCCACTTGCTTTCTCAAGGATCCCGGGACCAGGATTTCCCTGGATGCCCCCCATGGGAGTATATGAAGGCTCAGTCCAAACGAGAACTTTGACAGAACTTAGGGTTTTTTAAGTAAAAAAGTAAATTTAACTTCTTTACCCATATATACACACATATACATAACGTTGCTTACCTGTATGACGTGAGCAGACATGTGTCTCCCTCACTGTGGCCTGGGTCACACTGTCCCCTCGCGCGCTTACCCGCGTCCGTGCTCCCTGCCCTCGCCCCCGCAGCCCGTGTCAACACACCACTGTGGCACCTTGCGTGTCTTTCTTCTCGTGATGTTTAATTTTATGAGTCAACTTGGCTAGACCATAGTTATTTAATCCAACACTAGTCAAAACCCTGTGAAGGTGTTTTGTAGACGGGGTTAACGTCTATAATCAGTTCACTAAGCAAAGGGAACTGCGCGGATAATGTGAGTGGCCTCATCCAATCGGCTGACGCCTTGTTGTGGAAACTACAAGGGGTTTGAGGTCTAGGTCCTGTTACTTGTCGCACAAAGATCCAATTATTGAGACATCAAGGGTTGCCAAGGAAGAAAGGAAATTTTACTATGACAGACGTCTTGTTGGGAGAACGGGGGAGGCTGCCTCAAATCCATCTCTGACTAATGGAGATCCTGGGCTTGTTAAGGAGGGACCACGTGCCTGGTGGCAGGTAGAGGGGGACCGTGGCAGGTAGAGGGGGACCGTGGCAGGTAGAGGGGGACCGTGGCAGGAAGTCTGCCCTGGGGATTTCAGAATCTCAGCTCCTTGTCTTACAGAAAATCTGTCATTTCTGGGAAACAACTCAAAAGATCAAGTGCTTAGTTAAGGGAGAGAATTATAAAAAACATGTAAGGGTCATTGAAATTTGCTCATGGAGCCAATTACATCCTTAAGAGCAAAAACCTGAGGTCTCCCACGGACGAGGGAATTCTCAAGACTGCAACATAGGAACCCTGCCCTGCAGGTTCAGACTTGCCAGCACCCATGACATGAGCCAATACCTTCAAATAGATCCCTGTCTCTCTTTTTCCCTCCCTCTCTCCCCTGTATATGTATGTTAATATATATTTATATATTAGTTAAAAGAAAAACCTTAGACAAAATAAATTTAACAGAGTTTAAGCAAAGAACGATTCAAAAATCGGGCAGCCCCCCAGAACAAAGTAGGTCCAGAGAGACTCCAGCACTGTCTCGTGGTTGAAAAAGATTTATGGACAGAAAAAGGACAGTGACATACAGAAAATGGCAGTGAGATGCAGAAACAGTTGGATTGGTGACAGCTCAGCATTTGCCTTATTTGAACACAGTTTGAACAGTTTGCCACCTCTGCTTGGCTGAAACTTGGTGATTGGCCAAGAGTAGGTTATAGTCTGTTTATACATCCAGTTAGGTTACATTTCACTATGTACAGAGAAACCTTTAGGCTCAACTTAAAATATGTAAGGAGGCAGCTTTAGGATAAACTTAATTTAACTGTCTAGATAGATGCATAAGGAGATGTGTCTGTGTAGAAAGATTTTTGTATATGTGTGTGTATATTTAAGTTCTGGTGCTTTTGAAGCTACAGGTATGATACAGTGACTATACACTTACTTGGTCTTCATCCCCTGCTCCTAACACAGGGCTGCCAAAACCCTTGGACTCTCCTGAGAGATACAAGCGTCTTTTGATATTCATAACAAGCCCCTTTCAACCATACCAGAGTTTATGCTAATGAGGTGGCCTTTGTCAGCCCCCTACATAGCTTCAGGATGGGGGCTGGTTGCCAGAAGAGCCAACTATATGCCCAGAGGGTTGCAACTTTTAGCCTCACCCCCAGACCTCTGCGGAGAAGGGAGAGGCTGAACCTCTGTAAAAGAATGAAAAAGAAAAAAGAAACCTAAGCGACGGAGTTCAGAGAGCTTCTGGGTAGGCAGACACATCCGTACACTGGGACGGTGGTGCTTTCCAAAAGTTCTTTTGCTTGGGACCCTTCCAGACCTGGCCTTACGTACCTCTCCATCTGATTGTTCATTTGTATCCTTTATAATAAACTGGTAATAATAAGGAAAGTGTTTTCTGGGGTTTTGTAAGCTGGTCTGGCACACTGCTGACCATGAAGAGGGGGGAGTATAGGAACGCCCCAACTTTGCACCCAAGGCGGACAGAATTGTGGGGACCCTGGAGACCCCACATGTGGCTGTCATCTGAAGTGGAAGCACTCCTGTGGAACTGAACCCTTAAACTTGTGGAGTCTGGTGCTAAGTTCAGGTAGCTATTGGCAGAATGGAACTGAATTGAGGGAGACCCAGTTGGTGTCCGGAGAGTTGAAGAATTGGTGGGTGTGCTGTGAGCAAAAACAGCTCATTATAGGATATACATCCCCTGGTGTGGAGTTTCAGGGTGAAAGGGCATAAGTATTTTTATTAATTAATGTTGCCAGAATATTCCTAAGAAGATGTTACATTTCGCATTTTTTTAGCAATATATGAGAAAAATCTTTTTTCACATGGCTTTTTTAGAGTGTCTTGGAAATCACAGCGCAGCAGCCTTCAAGTAATGTCAGGTCTGGCCAGCAATTGTCTTTCTTCTCTGAATTCATCAGTTGCAGGTCAGATGATTCTATTTTGCTAATCTACATAAAAATCATCGTTTACATTTTAGCATTTCTTCTCTACATTAAAACTGGGAGAGGTTGCAGAGCAAAAAAACCCCGGGAGGAATATAAACTTGGACCTAAATTTTAGCCCCATCACTTATTAATTTCAATGAGCTTGGTTGGGCAAAATAAATGCTCTGAGTCAGTTCCCTCCTTTACAAAATTGAGATATTAGTGTCTATTTTTTAGTTACACTTTTTATTTTGAGATCATTGCAGATTCACATGTAATTGTAGAAAATACTACAGAGAGATCCCATGTACCTCTTACCTAGTTTCCCACGATAATGACAAAGCTTGCAAAACTATCATACAATATTGCAACCAGGATATTGAAATTTATATAATCCTCCAATTTTATTCTGTTTTACTTGTACTTATGTGTGTGTGTATTTAGTTCTAAACAATTCTGTCCTGTGTAGGTCTGTGTATCTCCTGCCATGGCCATTACCACAGAGCACCCGGCCCCCCCTGCACCCCCCTCTCCACCAGGATCCGCTCAGCCCCTGGTGACCACTGACCTCTTCTCCACTTCTGAAACCTTGTCCTTTCAGGAATGTTATATACATAGTAGCACATAAGCATTTGGAATTTTTTTCACTCTGTGTTCTTCCCTGAAGACTTGTCCATGTTGTTGCATTTATTGACAGGGTGTTCCCTTTTATTGCTGAACAACATTTCATGTTTGTTTAGCCTTTTTGTTTTTTAAGAGGCAGGGTCTCACTCTGTCACCCAGGCTGCAGTGCAGTGGTGGCCTTATCACAGCTTATGGTAACCCCCGACTCCTGGGCTCAAGCCGTGCCCCCAAAGCATTGGGATTACAGGCACGAGCCACCATGCCCAGCCCCTTAACCATTTATTCATTGAGAGACATTTGTGTTGTCTCCAGTTTTTGGCTGTTATGAATAAAACTCTATGAACATTCTCATACAGGTTTTTATGTAAACATAAATTATAATGTCTCTAGCTGGGATAAGTGCCCAAGAGTGCAACCGCTGAAATAATATCAGTTTGAAGGATCTCGGCGAGGAAATTGAAGGAGGTAGTGTGTGTACAAAGCTCACCTGGCTGTTTTCCGTTCCCCAGTCTTCTCCCTCTGCTCCCCGTCAGTGACTTTTCTTTCTAAAAGAAAAATGGATCCTACTTCCTTTGGTTCTTCAAAAGGAAAAAAAAGAGAGAAAGAAAAGAAAAGAAAAATCGAAAGAATGAACTCCTTTTTTTGAAAAGATGCAGTTAAAAGATGTTTCTTGAGATCTGACAGATCCTTTCTATAAATTTTCCCACAGATTTTCAGATCTGGAGTCACTTTGTAATTTCCAAAAACACATCTCAGTCACATACTGCAGCTTAGTGACTTCAATCTAGATTATTTTCTAAACAATTGTGCTATGTAAACAGTTGTCTTCTGGCTGGGCATTGTGGTTCACACCTGTAATCCTAGCACTTTGGAGGCAGAGATGGGAAGATTGCTTGAGCCCAGGAGTTTGAGACCCTGTCTCTACAAAAAATAAAAAAAGTAGCCGGGCATGGTGGTGTGTGCCTGTAGTTCCAGCTACTCAGGAGGCTGAGGCAGGAGGATCACTTGAGCCCAGGAGTTTGAGGTTACAGTGAGCTATGATGATGCCACTGCACTCCAGCCTGGCAATTAAAGCAAGACATTGTCTCTGAAGATCAAAAACACAAATAAACGAACAAAAATTGCCTTCTCTTTTACTAGCTTTGCCATGAACACTAGTAGGTGCAGGAAATGAAATATACACACTCAAGAAGGTTCTATTTCAGTCAGACTGAAAATCTGCATCTATTTTGTGACCTTAACTTTCTCATTACTTGTGATGGATAATTTTATATGTCAACTTGAATGGGTACCCAGATATCTGGTCAAACATTATTCTGCCTATGTCTGTGATGGTGTTTCTGGATGAGATTCCCATTTGAATTGATAAACTGAATAAAGCATATTGCCTTCCAAACATGGATGAGTCTTATCTGATCAATTGAAGAACTGAATAGAAAAAAGAGAAGGCTGAGTAAGAGAGAAATTTGCCCACCTGACTGCTGAGCTGAGACATCAGTCTTCTGCCCTTGAACTGCAGCTTACACCATCTGCAATCCCGGTTCTCAGGCCTTCAGGTTTGGACTGGAACTACACCACAGGCTCTGCTGAGTCTCCAGCTTACGGACTGGAGATCTTGGAACTTCTCAGCCTCTACAGTCATGTGAGCCAATTTCATATAATTTATATATATCTCTGAGAGTGGTTCTAGAGGAACAGCATTTTAAAGATGAGGTTTCTGGGCCAGGTGCAGTGGCTCATGCCTGTAATCCTAGCACTTGGGGAGGCTGAGGTGGGAGCACCAGCAAGACCCTGTCTCTACAAAAAATGGGAAAAATCAGCCAGGTGTGGTGGTGTACACCTGGAGTGCCAGCTGCTTGGGAGACTGAGGCAGGAGGATCACTTGAGCCCAGGAGTTTGGGGTTGCAGTGAGCTATGATGATGCCACTGCACTCTAGCCCAGGTGACAGTGATACCTTGTCCCCCCCGCCCCCCAAAAAAATGTGGTTTCTGGAATTGGCTTTCTAATCTGATTACATTTAAACACACTAATCATTCCAGCAGTAAAGAGAGAACTGATTGTTCATGGCATGATCTGGCAATAGAAATATGCGATTGAATTCTCCTAATCAACCACTTAGAAGAAGCAAGGAGCTAGATAACTGTGTATGTGATATTTTTGAATATTTTTAGAACACTAATGAACATAATGAGATTAGTTGATTGCTCTTAATATTAATGGACAAAGTAAGGAAAGAAAAGGATGAGCTCAGGGATTTCGATGCCCCAGCTCAAGCACTGCATAAATGATTCGAAAATTGTGTGTGGGCCCTGAATGAGACCCTTATCTCCTGCAGCTGCAGGGCTGAGATTGCTGAAAATCAAACCCCAAATCTCACCCTGTGACTGGCTGAATTATAATGCAAGAAGAATTACCAGCCTTGTAGGGTATCTATTGCTAAAGTGAGGGTGTTGATTGGGAAGCAGTGGAATCCTGAATGTTGTAATGAGGATGTGCGTGAAGACCCTGATGAACCTGAGGACAATGAGCCCCCAAATTCCGATGAGTCTTCTCTGCCAGCAGCAGAGGTCTCCCCACTCCCAGTGGAAGTTGCTTCTCCTTCTCCATCTAAGATTAACCCTGCATTGCCTGTAATGCCCTCCCCTGAAGAAGCTGTCGTACAAGACGATGCTGAGTCTCCTTAGGATCTAGCTCCCCTGTCCCTCTTGGCTTCTAGACCTATAACTAGACTCAAGTTTCAGCATGTCCCTAAAGGTGAGGCACAAAATGTGATCCAAGAGAAAATGTACTACATTTCGAAAGAATTGCTTGAGTTTTCTAATTTATACAGGCAGAAATCTGGAGGAAGCATATAAGAATAGACATTAAGAGTATAGGATAATGGTGGGGGCTTTGGAATGTAATAAAGTTTAGATGAGGCCATGAAGGTAAAGCTGCCCATGATGAGATGAGCGTCCTTAAAAGAAGAGAAAGAGCCCAGAGCTCTCTTTATCTCCACCATGTGAGGGTAGAGCAAGAAGGAGATCATCTGCAAACCAGGAAGAGAGTCCTCGCCAGACACTTTGGTATCAGCTGGGTTGATTGACCCAGACTATCAAGGGGAAATTGGACAATTGCACCATGATGGATGTAAGGAAGAGTCTGTCCAGAATACAGGAGATTCTTTAGGGTGTTTATTAGTATTACCATGCCCTGCAGTTAAGGTCAATGGAAAACTACAACAACCCAATGAAGATTTGGGCCACTCTACCAGGTAAAGAATCACAACTAGCTGAGGTTCTTGCTAAAGGAAAAGGGAAGAAGGTAGTTATAAACATTAGCAACTGGGGCCAGGCAAGGTGGCTCATGCCTGTAATCCTAGCACTTTGGGAGGCCAAGGGAGGAGGATTACTTGAGACCAGGAATTAGAGACCAGGAATTACAGACCAGCCTGAGCAACATAGTGAGACCCCCATCTCTACAAAAAATAGAAAAATTAGCTGGGTGTGGCATCACATGCCTATAGTCCCAGCTACTTGGGAGGCTGAGGCAGGAGGATTGAGCCCAGGAGTTTGAGGTGGCAGTGAGCTGTGACAATGCCATTGTACTCTAGCCTGGGCAACAGAGCAAGATTCTGTCCCCAAAATAAATAAATAAATACCTACAAGCTACCACCATGTGACCAGTTACAGACATGAAAACTGCAATTATCATGAATATTTCACCCTTATTTTGTTCTGAATGTGTTTGTTGGTGGATATGAAAACAAACATACATAAAAATATTTTTGTTTTCTTCCCTCTCTTATTTCCCTATCATGTGACATAGGTATACTGACTTTATATATCGCAGCATTTAAGTATTGTTAAGTTTACAACATAGTATTTAAGTTATGGGATATCAAGGAGAAGAGTAAACATCACGCAAGGACTTTACCTCCTCTTCTGGGGAAAAGGTTGGTGCCTTTCCAGTCGTATGCAGGATAGTCGTTATGATGGTTCATTTTAGGTGTCAACCGACTAGATTGAGCAATGCCTAGAGGGCTGGTGAAGCGTTGTTTCTGGGTGAGAGTGTGAGGATGTTTCCAGAGGAGACTGACATGTGAGTCGGTGGACGTGGGGAGGAAGACCCACTTGCAATGTGGGAGGCACCATCCAATGTGCTGTGGTGTGGCTGGAACGAAGCAGGTGGAAGACGGGGGACATTCAGCTTGTTTCAGCTTGTTTGGCTTTCGAGTGCTCTCTTTCTCCCTTCCTCCACCCCTCTCTCTCCCCTCTTCCTCTCTCTCCCTCTCCAACTCTCCCTCTCTCCCTTTCCCTATCCCCATCCCTCCTTCTCTCTCTCGCCCCGTCCCTCCCTCTCTCTTTCCCTCCTAGAACTGGATGCCTTTTGCCTCCTGCTCATAGACATCAGACTCCAGGTTCTTTGGCCTTTAGACTCTGGGACTTGCACCAGTGGCCTCCCAGAGACTCTCAGGCCAATCGCTTCAGACTAGAGGCTGCACTGTTTGCTTCCCTGGTTTTGAGGCTTTTGGACTTGTGCAGCCACACTACTGCTTTCCCTGAGAGCCAGCTACCAACTTCTCTGAGAGCCACACACCAGCTTTTCTCATTCTCCAGCTGCAGATGGCTTATCATGGGGCTTCATCTTTGTAATCATATAAGCTAACTCTCGCTAACAAACTCACACCCTGTGAGTTCTGTCCCTCTGGAGAACACTGACCAATATAATTGTGATGTCAGGTGGAATTATGACCTTGTTATTGTCTTTATTTGGAGATTGACTATGATTTAAGGAGCTGTGCTTGACTGCCAAGTTGACCAGTGTGAACTTGTCAATCTAGATTATTTTCTAAGCAGCTGTGCCCTATGAACAAGTGCCTTCTGTTTTACTAGCATTGTCATGAACACTGCTAGGTGTAGGAAAAGAAAAACATACACACACAAGAATGTTCTATTTCAGTTAGTTTATGTGTCAACTTGACTGGACCACAAGGTGCCCAGATATTTAGCCAAACATTATTCTGTGCGTGTCCATGAGGGTGTTTCTAAATGAGATTAACATTTGAATTGGTAGACTGAGTAAAGCAGTGGTCCTCCCTAATGTGGGTGGGCCTCATACAGTCAATAAAAGGCCTAAGTAGAACAAAAAGGCTGAGTAAGAGGGAACTTTCCCTGCCTGACTGTTGAGCTGGAGTATCAGTCTTCTCTTGGCCTCGGACTGGAACTTGCACCATTGGCTCTCCTGGGTCTCCAGCTTGCCAGCTGGAGGTCTTGAGAGGTCTCAGCCTCCATAATCATGTTAGCCAACTCCCTGTAAAAAATCTCTCTCTCTATCTTCCTGGTTTGCAGATGGCCACCCTCTTGCTGTATCCTCACATAGTGGAGAGAGAGAGAGAGAATGAACTCAGAGAGAATATACATAACTATTTGTTCTGTTTCTCTAGAGAACCCTAGCTGATACATTGGGCTTCCTAATTACCCTTTGTTTTCGCTGATATTCACTGATGCTGAGAAAACTGTGGGAGAAATAGTTGAAGAAGAATCTCAAAATTCACTTTGTCTTTAGATTACACACTACATAGTCCATTCAAAAATATCTTATATATTTTAGATTTGAACTGAACATTTCTGACTGCAGTCTGAGACTGAGAAAGTAGAAACTACTTCAGAGTACAAAAATATATTTAGTGCAAAATAAGTTTGTCCAAATAAAAATGGATGATATGTATTTTTTTTAGTTACTAGTTTGCATTATTGGTCATTTCTGTGAACCATGGAGTTTTATGACTTCACTCCCCACAGAAATGTTGAGCTTCCAGGCGTTTTTGTCTTTTACTTAGAATCTTAGTGAAGTCTGCGGTAAATTTTGTGCACATCTTTTAATGTGTTATTTTTGGCATCTGTGACCATTTTTAAGCTTTGTATTTTCTTATTTCTAACTCATGTTTAGTTGTTATGTCTGCAGAGCAATGTTTTGGCAATGTTTCCATAAATTTTCATGTGAGACCCTCCCTATTTCTAAGTGAATTTTCTGGAATCTAGCAATTGAGAGAGTGCCTTTCAGGGTGATTTTATAAATTTTTAAACATTTAAAACAATTTTGAATGCTTTCTGAGTTGTTCTGCTTTTTAAACTTTTAAAAGCGATTATATCTTACAAATAATGTCTTACAAATAAAATGTAAACTGCGAGAAGAGCGCTGTCTAATGAACTGTGTGTTAGTGTGCTCAGGCTGACAGGGACAAAGATGCCTGTTCTTAGACACTGCGCAATATGAATGTTGTAGCAAATACTTCTGACCTCTTTATGTTATGTTCTAGTGTTAAAATAACATTTAAAATATATTTTTCAGCAATATCCAATTTAAAATGCCAATGCTTTCCTTTCTGGGACAACTGTGTTTTTAATTGAAGAAGGCTTTATCAAATCTACGTATTATGCGAAACACATAAAGTTGAAAGGATGATGAAACAGTCTGAAGTAGCCTGAGGTCCGAGAAAGCGTTGGAGCAAGAGTTGAGATCTATCCTCAGACCACTGTGATCTTTCCCACGGCCCCTCCCCTACAAGTCCAATTGATATATAAAGCTGATTTTTATTATACCTTGGGTGGGTCTTGGGTGGAACCCTGGGCTGAGTGAGTCACCTGCTGTGCCATAATGATCTCTGAAGGAGAAAACCTGAAGATATTGGGGGAAAGGCAGCCTTAGTGTAATGCGAGGCAGACGCCAGGAAGTATAAAGGGCTCATGAGAGTCTGAGAAGGCCACACAAGTAATAAACACGGGAGCTGGTGGTTGCACTGAGGACCTCTGACTCTAGCCCTGGTTTTCTTTCCCCCATACCATGTTGCTTCTCATGGTGTGGCTTCCGGAGCAAGAGGCCAAGGGAATAGACCCCGAGAGGACTAGGAGAGAAAGCCATGGGAGAAACAGGATTCCTGGTAATGAAACCCAAAGTAATACAGCACTGGTTGAGTTGATGGCACCAACAGTTGAAGGGATAAACCTTTCCCATTGGAAGCCAGAGGGAGTAGAACATTTCCAAACACAGAAAAATAGCATCCGTGGGAATAATGTGATGGTGTGGAAATAGGGTAAAAGGAGTCACATGACCCAAGCCCTGAAGGTGAGGGGCTGGATGACAAGTTTGTTGGACACTCTTGACCGAGACGGTGCAGTCTGAAGGGTATATCAAATGACCACCGGACCCTGACTGTGGAAGAGAAACAACGATGCTAAAGAGTCTTCCCAGAAAGTTCCAGTATCAGGTAGCTTCTGCATAACAAACCATCCCAAAACTTTGCAGCTTTATTATTTTGCACAATTCTATGGGTTGACTTGGTAGTTTTTGTCTAGGCTTATATATGTACTAGGATGGTCTCCATGTCTGAGGCCTCCGCTAAGACAGCTGAGATGACACGGACCTTTCTCTATGCGGTGTCGCATCTTCAGGGACGCTAGCCCATGTGGTAGCAGAAGGGTCTCAGCAGCAAGCGAGGATGAGCCTCAATGCACAAGCATGGTCCTCTTCTGGGATGATGTTTGCTAGTGTTCCCATTGGCCAAAGCAAGATCACAAGGCCAAGTCCAGATTCAAGGGATGGAGGAACAGACTCAGTCTCTTGATTAGAGGAGTTTCAAAGTCACATTGCAAAAGGGCATGCACTGTCCCCATTGGGAGGAATTTGCAGGCATTTTGCAATCTACACAGCTTCTGAGCTGAACAATCATTTTCCAAGTATCACCCAGAACCTGTCAGCAACATAGTTATGCTCTGATTTCATTAAAGTGAAATTATTTTTATATAAAGGGGAAAATAGGAAGCAAACTTCTAACCTGAAATACAGCAATTCTCCATAGAATGAGAGTTCAATGTGATGAAAGAAGATTTGGTGGAAGTAGAGAGGGAGTAGTGGTCTTAGGACTAATCCCAAAGAATTCCAATTCAGTGTCCTTGCCAGTACCAAATAGTAATGTCCTTAAGAATTGCAAAGTTCTGTCCTCCAGGTGGAGAGAGAATGAAACTCCTGACAGTGAGCCTGCTACTTAGGTTTTGGTGACCATTCCAGTTTTTTTCTTTTTTGCCTATGGGATCAAACTGCCTCTTCTTACCTAACTTCTCCTGGCCACACAGCCCTTGCAAGGAGCAGCCCTGGGGAATATGTGACCCCAACTCCCTGTCCATACCTAATTGGATCAAAGGTACCTGACTCAGAGCCTAGTCTTTACGTAGCTGAGCTGGACCAGGGAGAGCTCCAAAGAATCTGAACAAAGAGCCATAAATTTCAGGCAAATTATGGTGGCATTTGAGTGAGGGCCATGGAGAGTTTGGTCAGGTCCGTAGCAAGTGAAGGTATAGGCAAACTCAAATGATGTGGGATCAGAAACCATGAACAAGCGTGTGGGTATTCAGATAGGAAAACGAGGTGGGTGTGTGGAAATGAGGTTGGTTGGTTGGTTGGCTGGTTAGTTGGTTTTCTGTTACGCTGTATCTCCTGGCCAGCTTTTTGCTTTACCTTGACCATAGCCTTAATGGTTCTGGCTCCAGATTCACAAGACCTTTCAGGGCCAGCACCTATGAGTTATTGATTCAGTATCTCAATCCCCCTATTCCAAATTTCAAAAGACTTTAGTTGGTCCATTTCATCTTTCAAGCCAGGCCACATGACACATCGTTGCTGGACAGTCAGTGATGGCTCATGTCAGCTACGATCCTGGGTGAGGCACGGTCCCTCCTCACAGGTGCTGGGACTGAACAGGCAATGGCAGGCACATCTGGGACATGGCCTGCTGCATGATCTTATGCTTATTTATGTATTCACTCATACATTCTTCTGTGTAATAAACATTTATCGAGCACTGCCCCCAGATCCTTCTATAGATTTCCAAGACCCCCACAACCACACAATCTACTTTAACTTTTGTATTACTAGATATGAATTCTTTTCACAGAGGTAGTCTGCGTGAAATGTCTCTTTTCCACGAGTAAAGCTAAAAGAGGGGCATTTATCCTTCCCCAAGCTCCTAGTAGCCCTCTCTGACATATTCCCCCTCTGCAGGAGGGAAGTATGTTTCATAAGCTGGCTGTGGATCCTAGTTCCCTCGTTCTCCAAGCTGCGGTATTTCAGCTCATGTCCTGAGTCTCCACACTAATAGCTAACTAGCAAGCACGCCCCTGTAGCGGGTCCGCCTTGGTGAGCAGCCCTTGGGAGGCGGCCCACACCTGGCTTCCCTGAAGCCTATAAAGAGGAACCAGAACTCTGGGAGGCTGAGGCGGGAGGATCACTTGAGCTCAGGAGTTTGAGACCAGCCTCAGCAAGAGTGAGACCCTGTCTTTACTAAAAATAGAAAAGTTATCCGGGCGTTGTGGCGCACACCTGTAGTCCTAGCTACTGGGGAGGCTGAGGCAGGAGGATCGCCTAGGAGTTTGAGGTTGCTGTGAGCTAGGCTGATGCCACGGCACTCACTCTAGCCCGGGCAACAGAACGAGACTCTGTCTCAAAAAAAAAAAAAAAAAAGAGGAACTGGAGATTCTAACCGCTGCTAAATCTGTATTCATCCTAACTGGCAAGGCCTGTGTCAGTTTTGCTGTAATCTTTCCTCTGTGTCTGGCTTTTCTTGCTCATTAGTGTAACTGTTCCTTTGTCAACCTCTGCAGTTAACGGAAGTGGGGACAGATTGTTGGCTGGGATCAGAGTGCTGCAAATCACTCTACATGGCACTTTGTGACATCTGCCCTCAACATGGCCATTGCCTTCATCCATTCAGGCTGCTATAACAAAATACCACAGACTGGGTGATATAAACAATAGAAATTTATTTCTCACAGTTCTGGAGGCTGGGAAGTCTAAAATTAAGGCACAGGAGAAATTTGCCTTCTCGCTGTGTCCTCACATGGTGGGAGAGCAAGGGATCTACCTCTCTGTCCCACTTGAGAGGGCTCTGCCCTCATGACCTAATCACATCCCAAAGGCCCCACCTCCTACACCATCACCTGGGGTGTGAGGTTTTCACCATATAAATTTGGAGGGTGCATAACCATTCAGACCAAAGCACCTGATTAGTCCATTCTGAAGCTAAAGCTTCCCTAGAAAGCTGGGGTAGGCAGAATAATGGTTTCCCCACCCACCTCCACCCCCCAAAAAGCTCACATTCTAATTCCTGGAAACTTTGATTATGTTACCTTACATGGGAACGTCTTGGAGGCCCAGTCCTTGAAACATGTCATGATCTCAAAGTGAGTGGGGGATTGAAACAGAACCAGTGTCACCTCTCAACAAAGATATCAAAGGAGTGTTGAAATAACAGTGGTGAAGACTGTCAAGCACATAGGTGACACATAGCATGTGTGTCCAGGATCCATCTGGGAAAGAGACTTTGCAGATGTGATTAAGTTTAGCATTTTGAGATTTGAGAAGACTGCCTTGAATTACCTGAGTGGGCCCAGTGTCATCTTAGGGTCCTTACAAGAAGGCAGAAGATGGGCCAGGGTCAGAGAAGAGATGTGACGATGGAAGTGGAGGTTGGAGTGATGCTTTTTGAAGACGGAGGAAGGGGCCACAGGACAGTGGCCTCTACAAGTTGGAAAAGGCAAGGACATGGATTCTGCCCTAGAGCCTCCAGGAGTGGACACTTTGACTTGAGCCCATGAGAACCACGCAAACATCTTACCTGCACAACTGTGAGATGACACATTGGTGTTGTTTTAAGTCGCTAAGTTGTGGTGATTTGTTACAGCAACAATAGGAAACTAATACAAGAACAAGGTATCCGGCCACAGCATATACACAGACATCTTTTCTCCAGCTGTATCAGCTGAGTTTCTTGGTGGTGAGCAACAGAAAATAATGCTTGCTAACATAAGCAGAGAAAGAATTTATTGGGTAGATGATTGGAAATTTATTGGGAAGCCCCAGAGAAGTCAGGCACCAGGGGTCATAGTGAAGGTCACACTACAGAGATGGTTAGTTAAGTAGATTGGCCCCGGACATTGCTGCTGTTGCTGTGAATAATTCCTGAACTTTCCTTTTACCTTTGTGTTGCTCTCTCAGGATTCAAGCATTCAGCTGCAGCTGGAGCATACGAATGGCTGAGCTTAGGCCACGGGCATGAGCTCTGGCTGACAGGTGGGAGTCACACGATCTCCCCACTTGGGTTTCCATAGTGGGTTGTAGGGCACAGAGTCCTGCCACTGCCACCGAGAGTTTGCACCATCAGAAGGGAGCTCACCTCAGATGGACAAAACATCCAGCAAATTCCTAATACATCAGCCTTCCTGAACAGCTCTCATAGATTCGATGCACCCAAAAGAGAGTTCTGAGGGTAGAACTGTAAGCCAGTTCTAATGTCAGAGGGAGCGAGCCCAGGCAGAAGTTGAGGTAGGTGGTGGGCAGTGGGGATGAGGTAGGCACCGAAGGCTGATGCAGAAACAAACGCATTACAAAGGTGCCCTCCATGGGGTCCCTTTTGTTGACTCTTGGTCTAACCCCTGATGTTTCAAATGGATCCTAAACAGATGGATCCTGGACACACATGCTATGTGTCACCTATGTGCCTAACAATCTTCACCACTGTTATTTCAACACTCCTTTGATATCTTTGTTGAGAGGTGACACTGGTTCTGCTTCAATCCCCCACTCACTTTGAGATCATGACATATTTCAAGGACTGGGCCTCCAAGACGTTCAAATCTGCCTTTCACATTCACCATTGCTGCAGGTTCCTGGGAGAGCTTTCTGGCCAAGATTCACACACCAATTCCACTCTTTGAGAAAACATGCTCAGTAACCATTTCCATCAATAAGAAGACAGCTTTTCCCACCGCCCTCCCCACTCTGTTGGCCCATGTCTCAGACTACTGTTCAGATTTGGGGCAAAACGGGGGACTCAGGGGTACCATTTTCACATCTCAAAATTACGTACACCATTCATTCAAGGAAGATTGTCAAGTCTTTATCTGTTTGCTTTTTAAATTACATGTTAAAAATAGATTTAGGCCAGTTGTGATGGCTCATGCCTGTAATCCCAGCATTTTGGGAAGCCTAAGTGGGAGGATTGCTTGAGGCCAGGAGTTCAAGACTGGCCTGGCCAACATAGTGAGACCCCCTTTCTACAATAAATACTCTGATCATGGTGGTGCGTGCCTGTAGCCCCAGCTACTCAGAAGGCTGAGGCAGGAGGATTAGTTGAGCTCAAGAGTTTGAAGTTGCAGTGAGCTATGATTGCACCACTGCACTCCAGCCTGGGGGACAGAATGAGACCCTTGTCTCAAAAAAAAAAATTTAGAATCTGAGATATGAGCCTTAAAATCACCTTCTCTATCCATTCAACTCTCAGTTCTGAGAGTCAAAGAGAGTTAGACTTCTGTAGCAAACTCTACTAAGGCAGTGTTCACCTTGTCTTGCTTTCTGAGCTTCTACCCAGCATCCTTTTTCTCTCCTGAGGATTTTTAATCATGTTTTTGGGGATCTTCCAAACCCAGCGTAATAAAGTAGACTGCTATTCACAAAACCAGCGGTGGCTTCGGAGGCCCACACTAGTATCTGTACATACCTCCAGAAAGCTTATTCCATCACCTCGAAAACCAAGGCACCCAACTCTAAGAGCTGTCACTATGAATGAGCTGCCTGAAGAGTCTTCGTTAACCCTCCAGCTATGCCCCACCTCGCAGCCACTGCCAGAGAGCTGTGGAGAGACCCCAGACTCACTTGTAGCACATCGTTGTCCCCTCAGAATATGGCTTTACTCTTCTTCCTGGTTTGCCTTTTGGTGCACTTGGGGCTCTTCTCGAATGGCCCCCAGAAGTCCCTTGTCTTGTCCTCTCATCTGCCATCCTTTCCTCCCCCTTCTCCCAGGGCCCAGCCTCCTCCCGCTTGCCTCCCGTGGGTCTGAGCCAACAGCTCCTGTTTTGCGTCACCCCATCTGACGCTGCGCTGGCACATTCCTTTTGCGCTGGATCTCACACTGTTTATCAAAAGTGCTTGAGAGACAAACAAATCCTCTTGCCAATACTTCTCTTTGTGTGACCTCCGACTTCTTGTCGGGGCGAGGCTAGGGAAGTACAAAGAGAGAAGGGAAGAGAGGATCCTGTCCTCCACATTCACCCTATGAGACCCTTTGAGGCTCACAAAGAGGTGAGCAGAGGGCTGGCAGGGTCACCCTCTCTGCCCACCAGGAGGCATCTCCCGCCGTGGGCACCCCGCTGGCTCGCCGGGGTCAGTCCTCGGCATTTTTGCCATGGGAGCTGTTCCTGCGTCCCCCACATCAGGTGTCAAGCTCTCCTCGACCCAGGGCTACGTTCCTCTTTCCTGGGTCCCACTGACTTGAAATCGGTAGCATCCAGACGGCAGGCTGTGGGGGGCGGGAGCTGTCCCTCCAGGAGCTACAGTGCCTCATGTTTTAATCCACCCAAGATTGGGTCTCCATTTCTCCTCTGGCTTGTCACCAATCTCTCACCCGTGCTTCCCAGCCAGGAATACTGAGGCCTTCATCGCCCTTCCTCAGAGTATGACACACTCCTCTTGTGTTCATTTCCGTGTTGAGCCTGGGAGGAGCCCCTCCTTCTTCCACGATGGGTTAAAATAAGATAATATGCTACATTACTGTAACATCTCTCTTTCTGGGTTCTGGCTGCACTTTGTAAAATGGAAATTATTATAATAGTTAACATTTGCTAAGTCTTTATTATGTGCCAGTCCCCTGGAGGCCAAGAGGCATCTGCTGCTTTCCTCCAAGCAACAGAAGTGGAGATTAGCACCTTGCTGTTGTTCCTAGTGGACCAGAGCCCAAGCCCCAGCACAGACTCCGGGGCTGGACTCACAGTGCCCAGCAGGCTTCATAAAGTTCTGTTAAACCTCTTCAGTGGAAGGTCCCCTTGTTTTAAGAATTTGTTCTAGGCTCCTTGACTCCCTACAAATGAAACACTTCCCATGGTAGCCAGCTGTGCACCCAGCAGCAATTTCCGCATTTCTATATGAAGGGCAGATAGCAGCAGTCTGGAGAGAAGATGGGGCTAGGATATTTGTTCTAAAGCTGCCTTGCATTAAAAAAAAAAAAAAAAAGAGGCTGTTTTTAGCTATATTTTGTCTATGTGGTGTGGCTTGAAGTGATGCTGATGGAGATAATGGGGACACTAACCCACCTTTGTCATCATGAATCCAGGAGGAGAGTCCTTAAGCTGACAAGGATGTCTACAGCATGTGTATTGCGCTAGAGGCTGCCGCATCTTGGGCAGGTAGGA
This sequence comes from Eulemur rufifrons, assembly GCF_041146395.1. Lineage (NCBI taxonomy): Eukaryota > Metazoa > Chordata > Mammalia > Primates > Lemuridae > Eulemur > Eulemur rufifrons. Next base: position 61,563,481 of record NC_091000.1, on the reverse strand, counting down.
AGGTCTAATGGTTGAAATGATACATTGCAACCAATATTGCCTTAGGATCTGTCTGGTTATAGCATCCAAAAATCAGTTCACACTCATTCTAAGATTCTGATGGTTTGAATCACATCTCAATAGGTGTTTTGGATGAGTAAAGTTTTATTACTGACTATAAGGGGTGCAGGTATCAATTTTATCCGTAGAGCTGCAGATATTAAGCCATCAAGGGATAGAAATTTGTCCGCCTGATTACGCTAATATGTTTTGCCCCCACAAGTGCCCCAAGACACCATGGGGTTTTATTTCGGAGGCACAACCAACCGTTTCCACAGCCCATTTGGGAGGAACGGTAGAACCCCATAGAGCAGCTCTCCAGGCACTGTAACCAGCAGCCCGCGTCACCCGGAAGCTGGTTAGAAACGCACAATCTCCAGCTGCACCCGGACCTACCGCATCAGAATCTGCACGTTCACCTGATCCCCACGGGATTCTTACGCACTAAATAGTACTCGATTAATCTGTGATCGATTCACTAGTGACCTGCAATTTCCAGGACAGGATTCTTGTGTGGCTACTCACCCTCTTCACCAACAGGGTCTGTTCTTTCCCTTGTTCGTGTACACTCGGGGCTCCAAATCTCTCTCTTCAAATTCTGTTTCTCCTCTATTGCCATTTGGGAAAAGAGCTACAAGGTTTAGGATTCAGCCAGGTGGCCTCAGCCTGTGGGCTCAGATTCCCCTCCAGGGCACAAGATCTGCCCATTCCCCTGTGACTTTGTTTTCTTCTTTCTTCTTCTTCTTTTTATTGTGGAAAAATATATATAACCTAAAAGTGACCATGTTAACCATTTTTAAGTGTCCAGTTCAGTGGCATTAAGTACACTGACGCTGTTGTGCTACCATCGCCACCGCCCCTCTCCAGTCCCCACATGACTTTTATCTTTCAGTTAGAACATGACAGAAGTTCCTATGCCCACAGACAGTGGTGCCACACAGGGACCTGCTTTTTCTGGGACCTCTGACAGCCCTGCAGAAATCTCTGTTGGGCAAAGGAAGCACAGCCGATGACATGTCAAGAGGATATTTTCCAAGAAGTTCAGTGGCAGGGTCTTCTCCCAGAATCCAGGAGCTCGCCAGAGAATCTAATTTGTCAGAAAACCAAGAGCAAGCCTGTCTCTCAGGAAACCGGCCTTCAAAGAGACAGAAGTATGAGATCAGAACGTCATTTGCATACACAATGAGAACCGTAAATGCCTCCTGGGTGGCGCCCTTCTCTGAAAGCACGCCTTGCAGAAAAGGAAATGTAATCAGAAGGTGGTTTGATGAGCAGAAACAGAACAAGAGGCGTTATTAGGTTTGAATATTTGATGTCAGGGCCTGAGCCTGCATCTCCACTCCATGAGTCAAGTCCTTGGCCAACAATTCTTGGGCAGACTCTCCATAACGCTGAGAGTCAAGTCCTTCCTCCTCCGGTCTGCTCTGTGTTCGTCCCACCGCCTAGTTCTCTCAGGGAGATTGTTTATTTCCAAATTCTTGGAAGAAGCCTCACAGAAACAAACACCACCCCTATTTTTTAATGGCTTTTCCCTTTCCGTGGTTTTTCCTTTCAGTTCCTGGGTCCATTAGCCTCTGCCAGGGTTTTCATTATTGATGTGCTTTTGCTGTAAATGGGGTTTGCTGGGGAGGTGCATTTTCGGCATCACTCAGCCTTTGTTCCTTTGAATTGAGCCTGTTTTTCAGAGCTCTATAAATGCCTCGCATGAGAGTGTTCAGAACCATCTTTGCCTTTGTGCACAGTGCTCACTGTTCCTCATGCATTGACTTTAAAGTGAGGAAACACTTTTCAAGGTGTGGGTTCTCTCTCATGCTTTGTTTAACGTTGTCGCTTTGCTGCTGCAGCCACAAGTCCCCAGCGCAAGTCCCCCAGCTGATCTCAGAATCCTCTCTCCCAGCCCTGCTTCTCGGCTCTGGCAGCACAATAGAACCACTGGGAGGGCTTTCAAAGCTCAGATGCCCAGGCGGTACCTGGACCAATTCAGTCAGACTCCTGGGCATGAGGCCCCAGCATCAGTATTTTTCAGTCTCCAGATGATTCCAACACGCGGCCAAGGGTGAGGAGCACAGTGACCAGCTGCCTTCAGCCTTGCTCTCCAACAGGGATGCTTAACCTGGGGCTCCAGGGTTGGAGCGGGGAGTCAGTTAGACATGAGCAAGGGAGGAGGGAATGGAAAAGTCAGTCAACTGAAGCAAGGGAGCAACCAGATCTGTGGTCAATTTCAACACAAAGGCAGGAACTGCTGCAAACACCGGGGTTTCCCCGACAGCGACAGCGGCGCTAGTGCAGGATCCAAGTCGCACCTAATAACCCTTCCCTCAGTACACCTAATTATACTGATATAAATTAGTGTCGCGGCTGTGACCGTCCCCATTTGTGGGGAAAACAGGAGATTATGGGCAAGAACTGAGAGCCGACAGGGAGGCCCCAGTGCCCAACCAGAGACAATCACTGAATAAGACCAGCACCGATCACCTCCCCACTCGCCCTCCCGGACCCCAGGGAATAAAAGGTGGCTGACGCCAGACTTGGGCACAGGCTCTCCTTCCTCCAGAGGGTCCTCTGGCTCTCACCCAGCCTTCCCCTCGCGCCGCTCTCTTTCCTGAGAGCGTATTTTCGCTTTAGTAAACTTGCCACTGTTGTTTGCGTGACTTTTCATGCGGGTCCTGAAGTTCTTTTCTGCAACATTAGCAAGGACCTTCCACGGTGACATAGGAATGGACTTTGGGGAGTCCGTGAATCCCTAAAATTGTTTCAGTTTATATGTTTTTCAAGGGAGAGGGTTCACAGCTTTCACCTGATTCTTAAAGGGGTCTGTGTCTCAAAAGGAAGGAAACTTACGCAACCTTCATTTCTCTTTTTTCTTTGAAACTGTCGTTCTGGTGTGAACACCCTTCCTTCTTGACCAGCTCCTGCGCCAGAGGATGTCAGCCTTTTTCCAAGAAACTCCTTTGTTTCTTTGAGCAGAATGCTTTCCCAGAGGCAGGGCCTGCTACAGAAGGCTGCCTCCCCCACGCCTCCCCTACTGCTCTCAGTTCTTCGGAATCTGTGGTTGGGCCTGTTCATCTCCCGGTGGCTGCTGAATCTTCTGGCATCGCTGACAGCCACAGGTGTGTTCTCTTGATTATCAGCCGGCTCCACCTTCCCCCTCAGGGTTGGAATGCTTTATTCACTCAACCTGTATGGCTGGATTTTTTCATTTTAGATTTCTTATTTTTGTATTTTCTGGGTTTGGTCATTTTCATTGTTTTTTTATGGGGTAGATTTGTCTAAGATAGCAATACTTGCAACTGTCTTACAAAGGGGAAGATCCCTCTGCGCTTTCCCTCTGTTGTCTCGCCAGAGAGGAGAGAGGGGAGGAGTGACACTGAGTGCTGAAGCGTACCAGCAGGAGACTTCAATGGCCTCCTCAAGTCTGATTCCCGCAACAGCCCTCTGACGTGGCCAGTATTATTTGCTAATATGGAAGCTCTCTTTTAAAAATGTATGTATGCTGCTAACCCATTTTCAAGGGCAGCTGAGCTCTATTCTCTCCTGTCCCCCAGCACACGCAATCACATACAGACTTTCTCCTGCTCACCTCCTGCAGAGTGAAGCTGTCTGAACTCAGGCTTTTGTCCACTGCATGGTACTGTCTCTGCTGCTTCCCATTCAGCCTTGTATCAGGACGTAGGACAGTGCCTGGACATGGTTGGTGCTCAGCCAGTATTTACTGAAGGAATATTAACCTCCAAGTATTGCATCCTTAAGGACAGAAAGATGCACTCACAGGACAGGGGCTCTGGGCTTTCAAAACAACCAGTGAAAACCAGTGCTTTGCTAGCACTACTGGCTCAGGCTCTTCACCGCCACACTTTTTTCTTTCCCCACCAATGACTATCCCAGTTTCAAATGCCTGTAAGATTCTGGATCCTTCTTTTACCTGATCCCAGACTTAGTGACCCCTTTTGCTAATCCCAAATTTTGGTCTCAGGAAACCCCTGAGGTGTTCATTCACCGGCTTGTGCCCAGCGTGGGTACCTGGCCCCTCAGTGTCAGCTGTGGGACGGCGTCCTGAGTCCTGCTTCCAGGCTGTGGTCTCCTGCGACTCTGCCGGTGTCGGAAGCCGTTTCCGTCGGATTCGTTAATGAGCTTGTGAGTTTTACTCTTTGTTCAGCCAGACGATTTTATAACCAGGATTACATACACATAAAAGTTTTATGAATGGTGGTTATCCATTGATGAAAGTGGTGGAAGGTACATAAGATGGGTTCAGACTTGTGAGGAACACCCGTAGTATCCTTTCCCTGGGAGAAATCGGCACTCAATGTCTCCTGGGAGGTCGCACATGCTGATGAGGATGATGAAGAAAAAAGAAGCATCCATCATGTGCTTCCTATGCGCCAGGCACTGTGTTAAGTACACGGTCTCACTCACTCTCATGATCATCGAGAAAGGTCGGCACTTTTGGTCCCTGTAGTAGTCAGCTTGGGCGGCCAACACAAAATCCCACAGACTGCGTGGCTTAAAACAACAGAAATATGTTTTCTCACTGTTCTGGAGCTGGAAGTCCAAGATCAAGGTACCAGCAGGGTTACTTTCCCGGTGAGGCCCGTCCTCCTGGCCTGCAGATGGGCACCTTTCTCACTGTGTCCTCACGTGGCCTCCCCTCTGTGCTCGGGCTCTTTGTGACTCTTCTCATAAGGACACTAGTCCTATTGGATACGGCCCCACCCTTATGACCTCATTTAACCCTGATTATCTCTTTGAAGACGTTATCTCCAAACACAGTCACATTCTGAGTGACTGGGATTGGGACTTCAACGTAGGCATTTTGACAGGACACAATTCAACACGTAACAGTTTGTTCCTTAGGGATGATGGAACTAAGCCTGAGCTGGGGTATACACTTTGCCAAAGGGAAAGACGGAAAAGCACGGGGATTTGAAGCCACGTTTGCTCTCAACACTCGTGCTCTCAGCCACCACACCGTGTTGCCACAGGTGTCAGAACAGAGATGGTCCCACAGAGCAGGCGGGAAAGGCACACGCTGTCTGCTGCTGCCATTCTGAGTGGGAAGGCAGGGGCTGCTGTCTTCTGGACCTGTGTCCCTCCCAGCCTGACCTAAGCATCTGGCATGGGAAAGACAGGCTCTGTATTTGCTGGCTGGCTTAATGAAGCAGAGTCTGTGCATTGACTACCGTTGACCTGTGGCCATGTGTCAGGAAGAGAAGGCATTAGAACCCCCGTGGGGCACACCCGGCTGAGGTAGGACAGAGCCCAGGTTTCCCAGCGTTAACCTGACCCTCCAGGTATTCCTCAACACGTTCCCTAGGTTACCAGGAGAGCAGGACATTTATGCAAGTTAATGTTTCTATCCAAATCTTTTTAGGTCCAAAGGCTCAAAGTTTTTTGTGGAGACTTCCCCAGCCACTTGGGTTCCCACTGCTCTGAGTTCTGCTAAAGGCCTCCGTCCGTGCTCCCACCTTTGCATGCTAATCGCCCACCGCCCTAGACTTCTTTTTTTCACCTGTGTTAAACTGAAGGTTTTTTTTTTTTTTTTTTTAAAGGAGAGGCTCTGGGCTCACGATGTGTTCTTATGACATGAACGAATGAATGAACGAATGGGTGATTTGAGAACTCAGACAGCTGTGTTTCCCTAAAGCTTTTGCAGGACTCCATAAAATCATTGAGAGACCACTTGAAAGTCCAGGGCAGGAGGCAATTGTATTGGTCTCTCATTGTCCCCTGGCAGCAGCTGCTCAGAGCTGGGCAATATGGGACAGACAGAGCCCCATTTACCATGCGTTATTGTATCTGATACCCAAAACCGTTCTGCAAGTGAAGTACAAGTAACATCCTTCTTTAATGGATGAGGACATCGGGGCTTCCAGAAGTTCCATGAGTCTTACAGAGACTTTACCAATGAGAACAAACTCAGGGAGTCCGGCTCCAGAGTCTAACTGGGAAATGCCATGCCAACTCGGAATTCAGGGGCTTTCGCGGTGGGATTTCATTCAGGCGCTTTTATCCCTGAGCTAAGTTTATTTTGGAAGGTCAAGGTGGCTGGGTAGAATCTTGCAGAGCTAGGGCAAGTTATTTAACCTCATGTGCCTCAGTTTCCTGATTTGTCAAAAGGGACAATAACACCTCCCTCACAGAATTGTAGTGAGTACTCACCGCTTCCTAACTTTAGTCTGGGCGTGGTGGCTCATGTCTGTAATCGTAGCACTCTGGGAGGCCGAGGCAGGAGGATTGCTTGAGCTAAGGAGTTCAAGACCAGCCTGAGGAAGAGTGAGACCACATCTCTAGAAAAAATTAGCTGGGCATGTAAAAATGGAAAAAAAAAAAAAAAATAGCTGGGCATGGTGGTGTACTTCTGTAGTCTAGCTACTTGGGAGGCTGAGGCAGGAGAATCGAGTGAGCCCAGGAGTCTGAGGTTATTGTGAGCTAGGCTGACACCACGGCACTCTAGCCTGGGCAACAGAGTGAGACTCTGTCTCAAAAAAGAAAAAAAAAAAAAATTGTAGCGAGGATGGTATAAGATGGTTTATTTATCAGCACCACACCCATGTCCTCTGGGCTGGTGTCTCTACCTCCATTTCATCGTTTTTACATACTTTTGAAGTGAATGATAAAATCTGTGGATGATAGAAACAAGAATAAGAGCACATGTGGTAGCTCATGCCTATAGCCCCAGCTCCCCAGGATGCTGAGGCAGGAAGATCAGTTGAGCTCAGAAGTTCAGGTTCAGCCTGGGCAATAGTGAGACACTGTCTCTAAAAAAAAAAAAAAAAAAAATTAAATGTTTAGAAAACAAATTAAAACTGAGGAAAAGGAAAAAAAAAATGAAAACAGGATCCTCAAGTTTACGAGACAATTTCTCTAATGATATTTAAAACACTGAGACTGGCTACCGGGGTAAAAAACATTCATCTAGGGTATTAGGACCGTGGTTTCCTACCGTTGTGTAGCTGGATGAGACCTCTGCTGGTGTCTGAGAATCCTGGGGAGGGGGAGGGTACATCCAGAAACTGAGTAGCTACACCTACACCCAACTCCCAGGGCCCCTTATCTTGAAACATCAACAATTGACTTCTTGTAGTGTGCAAAAAGTTGCTGAGTAAAGCGCATGCACAAGTTTGATCTTGCCCCAAGTGAAAACTTGCCTTAACAAAAATGTGATCATTTCCATTTCCCCTGCTTAGAAATGGCTGAGAGAACATCTCCTACCTCTTGGGTCTGGACAGCCACCACAGGACCTTGGCTCTCCCTCTCTGCCCAGATCAGTGATTTGAGAAAGGAGCCTCGCAAAAGGCTTTTAATAAAAGTTCTCCACTGCCTTTAGTTATGGCAGCATTTCTCTTACCTTGAATGTCAAGTCCAGAAGCAGCCCCGCTGACATTTGCATCAGTGAAGCAAAGGGCCTGGGGCTGGCTCCAGGGACTCAGTGACACCTGCTGGCCCTGCTGGCTCTCCCGAGCCTGTAAGGACTGGGAGGCAACTTCCACGTGGGGAGAACGTGTAGTCCGAGGGCAGTGCCTGTGGCTGCAAGGAGGGCAAGCAGACGTCATCAGGGTCATAGTGTTCCTCGCAGCCATGTAACTGCTCGGCAGGCACAGTGGGTAATGAGAGAAGCCTGCTCTGAGCCATTTGTGTGAATTTCCAACACTGTAATTTGGTTTGGTTTTGCTTTGAGATTTTTAAAAGATAAGAAGTGTTTGGCTCTTCACATGAAAACATTAGTCATGGGGTAGGACATTTAATTGAATAAAGTTCATTGGAAACTCAGGTTATAGTCGCTCCCCCTGGGGGCATCTTAATGATCATTAAGGTCTCGGACCAGCCTTAAAAAGTGCCTGTTGCTGCAGCCGTCACCAGTTTTCAAAAGCATGTGGTCCTGGCAGCAGAGAGCTGGCGGGGCCGTGCTCCTACCCTTCTCTTGGCTGTTTCTGAATTGCCTTTGCAAAAGCAACTCATGGCTGGAGTCCTGTGATAGCACTGTCAGGGCTCGTTGTCACTTTCTGCTTCATACCCAGTGCGATGTGCTGGCGTGATGAATTCTTGCAGGTGATGTCTACTGACGGCAGTCATATCTGCTTCCCTGGTGGTGAAAGCAGGAAACATCTGAAATTCTTAGATTCTGAAAACTTCATGTTATTTTCTCTGGAACGTGCATGTCTGTGTGCGTGTGTGTGTGATCTACTACAGAGCATTACTTCAAGTGACTTTCCTTTTAGTATATGACGTATTGCCACTTTTGAAATGAAGCAGGCCTGACCAGCAGCTGCCCGGTAACCTGCCCCAACCTCTCAGCCCGCGTTGCCCTACATTGGCCAAATTCACTCTTATCTGGATCTTAGAAACCTTTCTACTGTTCTCTGAGGGGCTACCATTAGTACTCATTAACATACACTAATGTCATTTGTAAAACAAAACAAATTCTTAAAAAGCGAAACAGAAGTCAGCTCTGTGAAATTAGGATGTGAGATTGGTAGGATTTTACTGGAAAGATATGGAGTCTGGAAAATTCTGAGATTGTACCACTTATGCGTGGTCGGGAGGCAGGGGGAGAAAGGGTGTCACCAGGAAGGGAGAAAGAAGGAAGGAGTTTGCCTGGAGCTAAACCTGTAAGGTGTATCTGTCTGTCTGTCCATCCATTTATCCATCCATCCATCTGGCCATCATCTAGGCTCCTCTTAGGTCAGAATCTTGTTCAAGTTCACCCAGTTAAGTGCAGGAACCAGAATTTTGTTCTTCTGACCAGCAGCAACACAATAAGCAGATGTTTGTTTGTTTGTTTTTGCCTTTATCCCAAACTTTTCTGGAATGTTCTTGAATCAGATTATCAAGGGTCACCACGATTAAAGCACATGTACCCTTATTCTCTGTGTAAGGTTAATATTCTCCTTTTAGGGAAGTTAGTACTTAAGCTCCCGGTGCTGTCGGTCTCCATGCCTGTGCTGGTGACCTGGCTGCAGGGCTGCGGGCCCCATAGCGATGCCAGCGTGGTCTGAAAGGCAGTCTGCCCACAGTGCCCCCAAACCTCTCTCTTTTTTTTGTATTTTTTTTTTTTTTGAGACACAGTCTCGCTCTGTCACCCCAGGCAGAGTGCAGTGGTGACGTCATCATAGCTCACTGCAACCTCAAACCCCTGGGCTCAAGCCATCCTCCTGCCTCAACCTCCCAAGTAGCTGGGACTACAGGCGTGTGTCACGACACCCGGCTAATTTTTCTATTTTTTGTAGACACAGGGTCTCTCTCTTGCTGAGGCTGGTCTCGAACTCCAAACCTCAAGTGATCTTCCCACCTGGGCTTCCAGAATGCTAGGACTATAGGAGAGAACCACTGTGCTCAGCCGCTAAATGACTCTTATTGAGCAAAAATGTAAAAAGCTTTGTATTTTCCTGAATAAGAGCAGCTAATTAGTTTTTTTAATCAAATTTTATTTTGGATTTTTTTTTTAATTTACAGAAAATTTATCTCCAGACTTTTAGGGTTGTAAAAAAAAAAAATTACAAAGATAGTACAGGATTCCCGTATACCTATCACCCAATTTTAGTTTCCCCAGTGTTTTCATCTCATACTACATTTGTGGTACATTTATCAAAACTAAGAAATCAACACTGATACATTACTACCGACTAAACTCCAGGCTTTACTTGGATTTCACCAGTTTTTCCACTGAAGTCCTTCTTTGTTGCAGATTCCAACCCAAAATCCCACATTGCCTTTAGCTGTCAGGCCTCCTTAGTGTCTTCCAGTCTATGACAGTTAATGTCTTGCCTTGTTTTTCATGACCTTGACAGCTTTGAGGAGTGATAGCCAGCTATTTTCTAGAATGGTCCTCGATTTGGGTTGTTTCATGTATTTTCTCACAATTATACTGCAATTATGAGTTTTGAGGAAGAATCCCACAGAGGTAAAATGCCCTTCTCTTCACATCAAATCGGGGGTAGGGGGTATCCGCAGGATATCACTGGGATGTTACCTTTCATCCTTTGGTCAAGATAATGTTGACAGGTTTCTCCAGAGTAAAGTTACTGTTATTCCCTTTCCGTACTCCATTATTTGGACTTGAGTTACTAAATCAGCCTACCCATAGGAATGGGGGGATTAAACTCTATCGCCTTAGATGTTTGAGAACTGGGGGTCACTCTCCTCCATCCTACCCTGTTTATGATTTGCGGTTTCATTGTATTATGTGGGGGAGAATGTGTCCATCCTTTCATAGTTGACTTAGGAATTCAATTGTGTCCCAGGCACTGGGGACATGGGACGTAGAGGTGAACAGGGAATGGACAGGTGGATAAGACATGGAGGAGGAGGCTGGTGCAATGAGATTTAACCCCAGCTCTTGCATAAAAATCACTATGGGATCTGGTCTGAATTTAAGCTGTTTCATATAAAAAGTTGAGATAATAATAGCATCTTCTCAAGAATTAACTTGTATGATGAATGCAGAAGTACTAAACACAGTGTTTGGTATGTAGTAGCTGCTCAGTAAATGTCAATTGTCTTCGTTCAGGAGGAAAATGATCGAATTTAGCTGCCAAGAGCGTGGATCTTGGCACCAAACTGCCTGCTTTTGAGACCTGGTTCTCCTGCCTTAAACCTGTATGGCCTTGGGTGAGTTACTTAACTTCTCCGTGCCTCATCTTGGGTAAAAGGGGGATAGTAATAGTATCCCTCTTGTGGGGTTGCTTTGAGTATGATTTATTGTATGTCAGGGGTACAAAGCAGTGCCTGGCACGTAGTGTGTTACAAGTGTTTGCAAATATTCATATCAATTAGTATATTCATACCTTAGGTAATACAATAGGCACCAATTCAATATTTAACCATTCTATAGAATTCAACAGGTTAGAATTCAGTCATTCAATTAGATTAGAATTCAACTTACTAATTTAGTATTTAACCATCCTATAGAATTCAATGAATATAGGTTACTATACTAATCTATTTTTCTCCCATATTCCACCCTAGCCAGCATTACTGAGGTATAATTGAGATGGAAAACATCGCACATAAGTATACAACTGATGAGTTTTAACATATTAATACATCTGTGAAGCCATCACTGTGCTGAAACCCTGAGTATATCTAACAGCCCCCCAAAGTTTCCCTGTGTCTCTTCACAATCCCTCCTTTCCTTGCCTCCTGTTCCCAGGAAGCCACTGATCTGCTCTCTGTTGCTATAGATTAGTTTGCATTTTCTAGATTTTTATATTAATGGAATCATATATTAAGCGCTTTTTTTTTTGGTATGGCTTCTTTCAGCATAAATATGTTAAGGTTTATCCATGTTGCATGTATCAATAATTTGTTCCTTTTTTTACTGAGAAGTATTCCATTGTATGGCTATACCACAATTTTTTATCCATTCACCTATTGATGGACATTTGTATTATTCCCAGGGTTTTTTTTTTTTTTTTGTTATGACAAATAAAGATGCCACAAGCAGCTGTGTACAGGATCATATACGAACATACGCTTTAATTTCTCTGGAGTAAATATAGTGGATTTTCGTTCATAGATTATGTATTTTTAGATTTGCCTACTCACTAAAATTGATGTGTAACCCCAAAGTATTAACTCCATGAGTATTATTTATAGTCATTTACCCACACGTGCAGAGTTGCAAAAAATCTGAGTTGCCAGGCTTGCACATTCCCAGCTGAGGTTGCACAAGGCGACGCTGCCGTGTTCAAGCTCTCATCCAGAGATAACCAGAGGATGGGGATGGAAGGGGGCCATGTAGGGCAGAAAGTTCCAGCTCTGGGGCCAGTTGGACAGGTCTGAATCCCGGCTTTGGCACCTGTGAGTGGAACAGCCTCAGGCAAGTCACTTAACACTTCAGAACATCACTTTCTCTTTTATAAAATAGGGAAAAGAGAATCGACCAGGATGAGTTGTTCTGGGGATTTAAGATTATAATCCGTATAAAATGTGTGTGTGTGTGTGTGTGTGTGTGTGTGTATTTCCTCTAGGAGCAATGTTTCAGTATTAGCTAATTTAGAGTTCGTGACAACTTTATAGAAATAACTACCCAATTCAATAATGAGAAGCCACTGTACCTAGGAGTGGGATAGGTAAGTCTTATGACAGGTATATATTTAACATTTTAACAAACTACTGAATTATTGTGCAAAATGAACAATAGTTGTATGATTTTACATTTCCAGCAGGGTAGAAAAGTTCAAGTTAATTCACATCTCACCAATAATTGGTATGGCCAGTCTTTTTATCTTAGCTATTTTAGTGGGAGTGTAATGATATCTCATTATGATTTTGATTGGTATTAACTTGTAATGAATAATGGTTTTGAATATCTTTTCATAAACCTATTTACCTTCTGTATGGCTTCTTTCATAGAGTGTTCAAATCTTTTGCCTATTTTTTTTTTTTTTAAATCCATTTTGTTGGTCTTTTTTTCTAAGAACAAACCTCTGACTTCATTTATTTTCTCTATTTTTTTCCTGTTTTCTATTTATTGATTTCTGCTCCTATCTTTAGTACTTCCTTTATGCCTCATGTTTGGGGTTTAATATCACTTCTTTCCTTAGTTTGTTAGAGTAGGAGCTGAGGTCATTGATTAGAGACCTTTCTTTAATGTAGGTATTTTGTGCTATAAATTTTTCTCTATGTACTGCATTAGCTGAATCCTACAAATTTTGATATATTGTGTTTTTATTTTCATTAAGTTCAAAGCACTTTCTGATTTCCCTTTTGATTTCTCTTTTGGACTATGGATTATTAATAAGTACAGTTTAAATTCCAAATATTTTGGGATTTTCCAGATATCGCCCTGTATTGATTTCCAACTTAATTCCATGTGCTTGGAAATCATTCGTTATATGACTTGAATCCTGTTATATTTATTAAAACAAGCTTTATGGCCCAAAATATGATCTATTTGACAAATAGTCTTTGTGTACATGAAGAGAATATATATTTTGATATTGTTGGGGGAAGGGTTCTTTCAGTGTCAAATAGGTCCTGTCTTCTATACCCTTCCTAATTTTGTGGCAGGTAGTAATCTAGCTCTAATTTTACTGCCTTGAGGCAGTCCTCTTCTGAATACTCTTCTTGATGACTTTGAATTATGAGTTTTTTTCCTACTCTGGCTGGTAGGAACACGAACTAGCGCTACCCCATGTAAGCTTTGCTGATTCTTCAATCTCTCAGGTCATTCTTTCCCTGGGCATTGGGTTGTTTCCTTACATCTATTTCCCAATCAGTACTCAGCTAAAGACTTGGAGGGGACCCTCTTGCATGTGTCCAGAGTTCTCTCTCTGGACTGTCTCCTTTGCAGTACTTGGCCCTGTGAATCTCAGCAGTCTTGACCTCCTTGAACTCTTGAATCTGTCTGCTTCACTCACAGAAACAGCCAGGCTCCCCCTGGGTCCCGCTGCCTGTCCTGTGGTAGGATAACTTTCTACTCAACAATCTGGGGGCAATCGTAGGACCCATGTCGTTTGTTTCCCCTCTTTCGAGGTTCATCGTCCCATACTGTGTGATGTCCTATTTTTGTAAACTGTGAGCTACAGTGATGATGAAGTGTGTGTCCTGATTAATGAATTGCTGCCTAATTGTCCTTTTTTTTGGGGGGGGGGCTAATAACTTACTTGAATTATTCCTGATGCATACAGTAGAATATTCCTTGATTCTCAACTTAAATATCCCAGTGGCATGAAAGAAGACAGCTGCTGAGAATTGTAATTTCAGTAGAAATACATGCTATGGGGGACAGTTTCCCTCGAATGAAAGTGGACCATTATCAGAGCAGATATAAGACTACAGCGTCCTCCTCCAGGAGATACTATAAATGATTCCATATTTCCTTTCAAGGACAGTGGCCTTTCTACTTATGTGAACTGTTTGAATTCAGGAGCATCTGGTTTATACACTTCACTTTCTAGGCCTAGCCCAATATTAGCCTTATATCTGTTCTCTAGAAGAGTGAAGTTCTTTAACCTTTGGGTCCCATATCTATTATTCCAGATTTTAGTAACATCTGATACAGTAGAGATCTTTCTCTCCAAACTAAATGAAAAAGCATCATTTTTATCACCTACTTAGGCACTTTTTTTAACAAGAACCTGTCCTTTCCACAGTCCTAGTGCCACATGACTACATCTTCAGATGGACTCCTGTCCCCATTAGGCTAGTCTGAATGTCTCATCAAATCAGTATTTTCTTCATGCTTTAATGCGAGGAAGCTGAACTGGAAGTCATGTAGACTTGTTTGCAGAGCTTGTGGTTTTAGGGCAGCCAGAGACCGTGTGCAAGCAAGTGAATGAGCAGAGAAGATGGTCAGTCTGCAGATGTTAGGAAGCATCTGTAGGCCTTGAGCCGGGCAGGGGTGCATGCCTTGTAGTCCCAGCTACTCGGGAGACTCAGGTGGGAGGATCGCTTGAGCCCAGGAGTTCAAGGCCAGGCTGAGCAACGTAGTGAGACTTTGTCTCTAAAAAATAAAAATAAAAAGAATGTGTAGGCCTGTGGGCTCAGGGAGAGGGGGAGAAAGAGAATGGTTATCCATGTAATCCAGCTACACTTCTTGCAGTTGAGCAACTTGTTTGGGTGGGTTGGACTTATTCCATTTAGGAATGAACCGTGGGACTCCTACGACCCTCACCCTCTGTGCTGGGACCCTGCTCTGACCCTGGGAACTATCCGTCCTTGGCCTTGCTCTTGCTGCTTCAGTATCCTGCACAGTGGATTCTTCCTTCTGCGTTTTCATTCCTTTGTTAGGCTCCTCAAGCGTGCTCTTTTCTGATGTTCAAATTCACCATTGTTGGATTCCCCTTGCTACTCGTATTACATCTTTATGTCTAATTGTTATAAAAATTTGTCTCTGTACCCAAATTTGATGTGATGTATTGTTCCCTAGTTTGTTTTTCTCCCCAGCCTAGACTTCATCCACTCCTTTGCCCTTCTGTTAGCATATTTGTGTTTTAATCGCATTCTATCTCTTTTTGAAACCTCTAATATTTCAAAGGCAACTTCTCATTATAACAAATTCAAATTATACAGAAATGCATAAATTTAAAAATTAAACTTTTCTTAACATCAAGGTGAGAATTCTTGGTCTGGTCAGAATGGCTAACTTTTTGTTTTTAAGGCACACTTTCATTTTATTCACATGATTATAAAGTTAACTTGCTAATTTAATATTTTCAGACACTATATAATTGAATTAGACATTGCCCTACCAAAGAGGACTGTATTGCCAAAAACAAGCTCATATAATCATAGGTCTTTCATAACCTTCACTTTTAGTAATAATTAGCGAAGTATACAAGGAAGAAACTGCCATAGACCCAGCATTCATGCCTAAGGGGACCCAAATCCATCAGATGCAGCTTTCTAATACAAAATGCTGACTTTTGAAAAAATATATATTTTTGGTTTCTCCAAGTGGAGAGGAGGCCATGTGAGTCTGCATGGACATACAAGTACATATGTGAACACATGCACACGTACATGCATTTGCACACATATGTACCTGTGTGGCTTTCCCTTTATCCTAGGCAGTGCTACAGCATGAGGAGGAACTAGCCTAGTACATATTTTTAAAACGTAACATGTAATATAAAAAATAGGAATCAACATGTTCAGTATGTTGGTGCTGTCAATGGCCCCGGTAAAAATGAGACAAAACTCTTATTAAGAATTCCTTTACAGTAACTGTAAATTTTGTTTGACAATAGCACAGTGGTTATGGTTTTTAAAAGTCAAACGTGCATTCTGAAGAATTTACAGTGAAATGACATGATATCTGGGATTTGATTTAAAATGCTGCTGGAAAAATAAATGGAAGAGGACAGATGAACCAAAAATGGCAAAATGTTGATGATTGTTAAAGCCAAATGACCATGAGTGCTTGTTATACTATTCTGTTTTTGTTATGTTTGAAATTTTCCATAATAAAAAATTGCAAATGTTAAAAAAAGAAAGAATTCTTTTAAAAACCTGTGTCTGACATTTTCCCACTGAGCTAATGTGATATTCACACTCGCTGAGTGGGCCACAGTGTTGCCCACACGTCCATGGAGCCTGGTCCTTGGATAAGACTCGTGTAAGGAAAGCGTTCTGTGCAAAAATGAGTTTGGATACCTTGTTAGGTTAGCTACTATCAAAAAATGGAAAAGAACAAGTGTTGGTGAGGATGTGGAGAAACTGGAACATTGCTGGTGGGAATGTAAGGTGGGACAGCCACAGTGGAAAACAGCTTGGCAGCTCCTCAAAAAGTTAAGCACAGAATTACCATATGACCAGCAATTCTGGGTACATGTCCCTTTCTTTCTCAATTTTTTATCCTTTCATCTGCCACCATGTGATGATGAAGCAAGAAGGCCCTCCTCACCAGGTGCCAACACCTTGATATTGGACTTCCCAGCTTCTAGAACTGTGAGCCAATAAATCTACATTCATTACAAATCACTCATTCTATGGGATTCTGTTACAGCGGCACACAACAAAGGCAGAATTAAAATCAGGGACTTAACAGAAACTTGTGCATCAATGTTTGTAGCAGCGGTATTCACAATAGCCAAAAGGTGAAAACAACCCAACTGTCCATCTACAGATGAGTGGATAGATAAAATGTGGTATACACATTCAATGGGATATTATTCAACCATAAAACAGAACGAAATTCTGACACATGCTACAATATGGACAGGATTTGAAGCATTACACTAAGTGAAGTACGCCAGTCACAAAAGGACAAATATCATATGATTCCACTCAGATGAGGTACTAGAAAATGCAAATTCATCGAGACAGAAGTAGAATAGAGATTACCAGGGGCCGAAGGGAGGGGAGAATGGGGGGATACTGTTTAATGGGTGCAGAATTTCTGTTTGGAATGATGATTAATGTCACTGAATTGTATGCTTAAAAATGATTTAAACAGAATTTTTATGTTCTATAGATTTTGCCATAATTTTTAAAAGAATAAAGAATAAAATGCTAAAAAAGCCCAAGTTTGAACAACACTGGACTAAATAAAGCCAAGCAGGTTTCTTTACTGCACAGCAACTCAGAACCTTTAATGGGCTATTTCAAATCATCAGCCTTCAAGCAGGGAGGGATTAAAATTTCTCAAATCACCTTTTTTTTTTCTTTTTCTTTGCAGAGCAAATCCATATTAAAAGTTGATCAATAACTAGTAGACATTTAAACTTGAAATACAAACAGTAAAACAAAATAAAACAAAACATCAATTTTAGGAGCTATTTTAATTAATGAAGCCACAGTTCTGCTTTCTAAGCATCTGGCTCTGGAAGGACGTTGAATGTGGTGGTGGCCTGTGTGCTTCCATGGCCAGCGGGGAGAGAAATGGAAATGGTCGCTTCTGTCCCCACCAGTCTTTCCTAGCTCTGGAAAGGGTATGTGGAAAGATAGGTAGGGTTTTAATTTCTTCTTGACTAATCTCTTTGTTTCATTAAACTGAATCCAATTTTCCAGAACACAGAAAAGAATTTAATAAAAATACCAGATGCTATTTCTTTTTCTTTGCATACACATATGCCATCCGGAAGTCTCTGGATATTTCCCTCGAGAATTTCAGATCTCCTCCCATAGTTGTGAAACGTGGTGCCTTCTCAGGATGCTCATGGTTAGTACACTGTGATACTCCTGGAACAGAGGTGGTTTCCACTGTGACATTTCTGGATTCTAGTATTTAGCTCTGAAAAATGAGACTAAACAAAAACTTTTCCCTATTTGTAAAAGGAATGCATGCTCTGGAATAGAGTGAAAGTAACGAAAATAATCTATAATGCTGCAACTCAGAGATCATCACTGTTACTATTCTTGTGTATATTTAATACATCCCAGTGTTTTTCTGTGTATGTGTGAATGTGTGTGTGTGCGTGTGTGTGTGTGCATCTGTATGGCAAGAAAAGTGTCTGTCTCTCGCCCCTGTATCCCAAGCAGTTAGCACATGTCCCTGGTGTAGAGAAGGCATTCCTTAAGTAGAGCGAAAAATTCTTGCATGAATGAATACAAAACATTGGGATCACAACAGGTCTATGCTTAACCACTCAGTCTTCCAAGTATTATCTGAGCTGCCAGATCTCCATCCAGCGACAGTCTAGCGCGGTGAGATCGCCTGGATGTCCCCCTTCTGGTGAGAGGCAAGGTTCTGGCCTCACCGTACTAAATCTTTGATTGGTCAAACCTTTTCATGGAGCATTTCACCAGCCTTCATTTCTTACACAAACTAGCTAAGGATAAACCCCTCTGGGTCATAGAACTAAAGCAAATATGAAATTAAAGAACAAAGGAAAATCCATTA
This sequence comes from Eulemur rufifrons, assembly GCF_041146395.1. NCBI lineage: Eukaryota > Metazoa > Chordata > Mammalia > Primates > Lemuridae > Eulemur > Eulemur rufifrons. The sequence continues at coordinate 61,545,156 of NC_091000.1, read as the reverse complement.
CCGGTGGTGGGAAGATGAGGTGCTTCAGCAACTGTTTCACAAATCTTTTCTACACCAGGGTCAGTCGTAAAGGTGGTTTGACAGACATTCACTGAGCAACACAGCAATACTTCTACAACACTTCTTCTATCCCTGAGCTATTTCTGTGCTAAAAATATTGTTAAAATATTCTTGGCAAAAAGAACACTGGCTTACTTTATTTATTAAAAACAAAAACACCTCCCCTCTTCCAAAACAAATACAAGACAGCTTAGACTGTTACTATGCTGTGAAGGAGACTGTTAAAATTATACACATCACAATTTATACCAACGTCCAGAATAGGCAAATCTATAGAATCAGAAAGTAGACTAGAAGTCGTCAGGAGCCAGGGGGTCAGAACAGTGACTTTGATGGTTATAGGGTTTCCTTTGGGATAATAAAAGTATTGTGGAATTAGAGGGTGGTGATGGTTGACAACCTTGTGAATATACTGAAAACCACTAAATTGTACATTTCAAATGGGTGGATTGTATGGTGTATGAATTAAATCTCAAGGATGTTATAGAAAGTTTGTATCCTAATTAACAGTGGCTCGTATGTATAACAAGTTCATACTTTCAAAGTACCTTCCTTTATTATATAATTGTAATCTCATTGTAACCGTATAAAGTACACAGGGCAAATTTATTTAATTTGGCTTAACAGTGGTTGGGACTGAGACCCGGAGACACACTGTGATTTTGCCAACATCACACAGCTAGTTAGAGGTAGAGCCAGGTTTAGAATAAAAATGTTACAATTCTTATCCAGTGAACCTCTGTTGTCCAACATCACATTGATGAGTGATAATCAATATCAGGCTTAAGAAATTTCATATCTTTTATATAATATTATTATTAAATAATGACAACTCTTATTTATTAAGTGCCTGCTATGTGCCAGATTGCTTCATACATTGTTCCTTTGTTTCTCTGCTTTTTTTTAGCGACGGAGTCTTGCTATCTTGCCCAGGCTGGAATGCAGTGGCTATTCACAGGAGCAGTCATAGCTCACTGCAGCCTTGAACTCCTGGGCTCAAGTGACCCTCCTGCCTCAGCCTCACAAGTAGCTAGAACTACAGGCGTGTGCCACCACACCCAGCTACTACTAGTCATTATAGAAACTTCATAAGGTAAGTTTTGATAGCTTCATTTTACTACTTTTAAGAACGTAGCTTATTGGTCCAAGTTTGCCCTACAGGGGACATTTGGCAATGTCTGGAGATGTTTTGGTTGTCACAACTCATGGGGAGAAGGGGCTATTGGCATCTAGCGGGTAGAGGCGAGGGATGCTGCTACACACCCTGCAATGCACAGGTCAGCCCTCACCACAAACAATTTTCCGATCTGAAATGTCCATAGTGCCAAGGTTGGGAAACCCTGCCTTAAATGTTAATGACATAATATGTGTGGAAACCCTCTACAAATCCAAACTGCTGTTTTTACCATTTTGCAAGTAGATTTTTCTAGTATGACAGCCATTCTTGGGAAGATGAGCCAGTACTAGGCCCTCAGCTCGTGTCTGTTGGATAAATCAGTGCATTCCAAAGACGCCTTAGCAAACATGCCAACTAAAATAAGCCAGTCAGAAACAGAATCTGCGTGATTTCATTTATATGAGGTGTGTAAAGTCATTAAACTCATGAAAACAAACACTAGACTGTGGCTGTCAAGGGCTGTGTGGAAGGGAGATGGGGAGTTGTTCTTTGATGGGTGTGGGGGTTTCCTTCTGCAAACATGGGGCAGTTTCAGAGGCCTCTTGCACGATAGGCACACAGTTAACACCACTCTACACTTACAGACAGTTAAGATGGTAAATTTTATTGTATTTGTGGCAAATGTTTTTCACCACAGTTTTAAAACAATGCTTTAGCAAGTCTTCAATACCAGTGATTAGTGGTAGAATCTGAAGTTTCCAGGTTCCGGACCTCAGAATTAGGGGTGAGAAAAGGACTCTGAGGCCAATTTTCCTGTGGCAGTGTGTGTACCTGATTAAAAGCTGCTGTTCCAGTCCAGCTAATTTGACAGAAACGCAACAATATGTTAACTATGGTAGCACGGGTGGGGGTGATGGGAAAGGGAAAAGGTGTGAAAAGCTGGCGTTCCTCATCTTAGGGGCGCCCGAGTAAGTGCTGGGAAATGGGCTGATGGATTAGGCTGACTCTTGCATTTATGAGAAATGATTTATTTACAGAAGATAACTAAGGGCTTTGAATACATTTATAAATATAAATGTTATTGGAATTAGGTGCCCTTCAAAAGAGTTGAATATACCTGTTGGCTTTGGTCACAAAGTTTCCAAACTCATTTTTGTTTTGCTTTGGATATTTTTATCTAATCCCGATAAGGTTAGCCTGAATTAAGTGTTATCACTGTGCTTCCAAGTGCAAATATTTTACTAGCCTCATTGAAAAGCATAAGTACTATCTTTAGCTTCGGTTGGTCTCTGAGGGTAGAAACTACATATAGGAACACATCTCATGAAATTAAGGAATCTCATCCTGTTTAATTTGTCTTTCAATTGAATAGTGAGTTAGACCCAGAGACATGCTCATAAAATTTTGTTTTCTGAAGTCTTTGCTGTAGGACAAAAGGCAGGAAACATTTGTGGAAGCAACTTATTGCATCGGCCAGCAGGAACCAGCTGCCACGCCCGTGTCTGGGGCTTGAGAGCTCCGTGACTTCAGGTGAGTCACTCTCCTTCTCTGGACGGCATATTGCTTTCCTTTGTAAAATGACATGCTGGGCAAGGGGACCTCTAAGCTTCTTTCCATTCCTGTCATGGGACTGTCCTCGTATGTAGCCATTTAACTTTTCTGAATTAAATTAAAAATAGTGAGAATTTTAAAAATTTGATGTTCAGTTAAACCACATGAAAATATTGAATAATTAAAATGAAACTCCAGGCTGAGTATCCCTTATCCAAAATGCTTGTGACCAGAAATGTTTTTGATTTGGGGTTTTTTCAGATTCTGGAATATTTGCATATTCCAAAGGATCCCCATTAGCATCCCATACTCCATACCTTGCTTGCTTTTCTTCCATCTAATCTGACCTGTCTCTTTCAGAACCTCTATTGAGTGTCACTGGTTACAAATGGCCTAAGGAGCTATATATACATTATCACTAGGTCATGCTTGAGTCATAACTCATTTAAACAATTTGCCTCCTTAAAGCACCTCTGAAGTGTCATTGTGGATGCCTTGGCTGGCTGGTGGGGTTGAGAACTAGGAAGAGGCAGCTTTTTCAGGGTCCCTCAATGCCATGTTGAGCGCTCCTCCTCATGCCTCCAGAGACACGTTCTTCCCTTTAAGATGCTCACAGTCGAGTGAGGAATGAAATGCTGTGATGGTGTGAAAAGTCACCCTTCCTCTGGTCCACAGATTCTCAACCACCTAAACAGAAAGAACATGCCAAGCTACTCCATAGAGGGCCACTGTGTGGCAGCACCACATCTTGCCAAAGCTTGGGCCACAAGGGAGTGGGGCAAAGTGCAGGGGTATGAACTGCCAGTTCACTAGCTGCACAGTAGACCCTAAAAGTGACTATGTGCAATTAGCAATAATAGATAGTGTTTGGGAGTATTGACTATGTGTCAGAGTCTGTTCAAAGTGCATTCTCCTTATTGACTCATTTGCAAAACAACCCTACTTGGTATTACCTCTATTTTACAGGCAAAGAAACTATACCAGATAGGTAAACTATAATAACTTGCCCAAGGTCACACAATGAGGAAACTGCAAAGCCAGGATCAAAACTCACACAGTCTCTGTTTAGAGCCCATGCTTTGCTACCAAATACGCTGTCATTTGAGCATTCACGAGGAAGTCTTGAAAATAAAACAAAAAGTTGTAAAATGATATGAAGTCCACAAGAGCCATCTTGATGTAGTAAAAACATACAGCCTGCGGCGACATCAATCAGTAAACACAGAGGAGGGTGTCCGCAAACCTTTTCTGTTAAGGGCCAGATGGGAACTATTTCAGGCTTTGGTGGCCGGAAAACTTCTATTGCAACAACCCAACTCTGCCATTGTGGAAACAGCCATAGATAGCATGTAAACGAATGATCCTGGCTATGTTCCAATAAAACTGCATTTATGGACACTGAAATTTGAATCTCATATAATAATTTTCATGTGTCACAAAATATTTTTCTTTTTTGTATTTTTTTCAACCATTTAAAAATGTAAAACCACTCTTAGCTGACAGGCTGTATGAAAACACACAGTGGGCCGGTTGGGCCCCTGAGCTATAGTTTTGCTGACCCCTGGTATAGAGGAAAGAGTGGCTGGATTTCCTTCAGTGAGTGCTACCATAAACAAGGTGCTGAAAATACAGTGACCAGTAGACAGAAATAGTCCTCCATGCAACGTTATGTTAAGTGAAATAAGCCAGGCACAGAAAGACCAATACTGCAATGATCTCACTCGTGGCATCTAAAAAGTTGTTCTCAGGCTAGGCGCGGTGGCTCATGCCTGTAATCCTAGCACTCTGGGAGGCCAAGGCGGGTGGATCGTTTGAGCTCAGGAGTTCGAGACCAGCCTGAGCAAGAGCGAGACCCCATCTCTACTAAAAATAGAAAGAAATTATATGGACAGCTAAAAATATATATAGAAAAAAAATTAGCCGGGCATGGTGGCGCATGCCTGTAGTCCCAGCTGCTTGGGAGGCTGAGGCAGTAGGATTGCTTGAGCCCAGGAGTTTGAGGTTGCTGTGAGCTAGGCTGATGCTACGGCACTCTAGCCCGGGCAACAGAGCGAGACTCTGTCTCAAAAAAAAAAAAAAAAAGTTGTTCTCATAGAAGTAGAGAGTATATCAGCGGTCACCAGAGGCTGGGGAGGGAGTGGGAGGAGGAATGGTAAGAAATTGGGCAACAAGTACAAAGCTATAGTTAGATAGGAGAAATAAGTTCCGGTGTTCTCTTGCACAATAAGATGACTACAGTTAGCAAAAATGTATGTTTCAAAATACCTAGAAGAGAGGTTTTTAAATGTACTCATCACAAAGAAATGATAAATTTTTAAGGTGCTAGACATGTTAATTACCCTGATTTGCTCATTATACCATGTATACATGGAATCAGAATATCATATTGTACCCAATCAGTATGTACAATTACTATGTGTCATCATGAATTTAAAAAATAAAATATATAAAATTATTTTTTTTAAAAAAGAAAAGAAATAGTCCTCCATGGGCTAGTGGTAGAGCAAACAAATAAGCAAGGGTAGGGAGTATGAGGTCTTACTGTGGAAGGGATCCTAACTCAGATGTGGGAAGGCAGGGAAGGGTCACAAGGAAGCAGCGTCACACAGGGACATGAAAGAACTCATCAAGAAAAGGTAGGGGGAGAGAATATTCCAGGTAGAAGGCCTGTGGAGTCAGAAGAGTTAGGTTTGAGACCCCATGCTACCATTAACTCATTATTGGATACCAGGCAAGTCCGTGTATCTTTCCTCCTGGGGGGCAAAATGGTTATAAGTCAATGTGGCTGTCAGCAAGAAAATGAAGACAAGAATGTGATAGGGTATTAGCTATGGTTCATTTTCGGTGTTCTCCATTTGCCAGTTAAATGAGTTGGTGCAAATAATCTGCATGATTCCTTCCAGCACTTAACTTCTATGAATTCTTTCTCTCTTTTTTTTTTTTGCAAATATGTTACCACCACCAGTAAAGTACACTGTATGGCTTTTTTTTTTTTTTTGTATTTTTTTTCTTTTTATTTTTATTTCAGCATATTATGGGGGTACAAAAGTTTAGGTTACATATATTGCCCTTACCTCCCACCCCAATCAGAGCTTCAAGTGCGTCTATCCCCCAGACGGTGTGCATCGCACTCATTATGTATGTATACACCCATCCCCTCCACCCCCCTCCCCCGACATCTGCCTGACATCCGATTAATGTTATTCCTAATTGTGCTCTTAGGTGATGATCAATGAAACCAATTTGATGGTGAGTTCATGTGGTGCTTATTTTTCCATTCTTGGGATACTTCACTTACTAGAATGGGTTCCAGCTCTACCCAGGAAAATACAAGAGGTGCTATGTCACCATTGTTTCTTATAGCTGAGTAGTACTCCATGGTATACATATACCACATTTTATTAATCCACTCATGTATTGATGGGCACTTGCGTTGTTTCCTCATCTTTGCAATTGTGAATTGTGCTGCTATAAACATTCGGGTGCAGATGTCTTTTTTATTAGAATTACTTTTGTTCTTTTGGGTAGATGCCCAATAATGGGATTGCTGGATCGAATGGTAGGTCTACTTGAATCTGTTTAAGGTATCTCCATATTGCATTCCACAGAGGTTGCACTAGTTTGCAGTCCCACAAGCACTGTATGAGTGTTCCTGTCTCTCCTCATCCACACCAACATTTATTGTTTTGGGACTTTTTGATAAAGACCATTCTCACTGGAGTTAAGTGATAGCTCATTGTGGTTTTGATTTGCATTTCCCTTGATGATTAGAGAAGTTGAGCATTTTTTCATATGTTTGTTGGCCATTCTGTCTTCTTTTGAAAAATTTCTATTCATGTCCTTTGCCCACTTTTTGATAGGGTTGTTTGATTTTTTCTTGCTGATTTTCCTGAGTTCTAAATAGATTCTAGTTATCAGTCCTTTATCAGATGTGTAACCTGCAAAAATTTTTTCCCATTCTGTAGGTTGTCTGTTTGCTCTCGTGACAGTTTCTTTGGCTGTACAGAAGCTTTTTAATTTGATCAGGTCCCATTTATTTATTTTTGTTGTTGCTGTGACTGCCTTAGGGGTCTTCTTCATAAATTCTTTGCTAGGCCAATGTCTGTAAGAGTCTTTCCCACATTTTCTTCTAGAATCCTAATAGTTTCACACCTAAGGTTTAAGTCTGTTATCCACTGTGATTTGATTTTTGTGAGAGGTGAAAGGTGTGGGTCCTGTTTCAGTCTTCTACATGTGGCTATCCAGTTTTCCCAGCACCATTTATTGAATAAGGAATCTTTTCCCCAGTGTATGTTTTTGTCTGCTTTGTCAAAGATTAGATGGCTATATGAGGATGGTTTTATATCTGGATTCTCAGTTCTGTTCCACTGGTCTGTGTCCCTGTTCTTGTGCCAATACCAAGCTGATTTAGTAACCACAGCCTTGTAGTATAGTTTGAAGTCTGGTAAATTAATACCTCCCATTTTGTTCTTGTTGCCTAAAATTGCTTTTGCTAAACGGGGCCTTCTCTGGTTCCACACAAAGCGTAAAATTATTTTTTCAATGTCTGTGAAAAATGATGTTGGTAATTTAATAGGGATTGCATTGAATCTGTAGGTCACTTTGGGTAGTAGAGACATTTTAACAATGTTGATTCTGCCGACCCACGAGCATGGTATGGTTTTCCACCTGTTTACGTTCTCTGATATTTCCTTCCTCAGTATTTCATAGTTTTCCCTGTAGAGGTCTTTTACCTCCTTAGTTAAATATGTTCCCAGGTACTTTATTTTCTTTGTTGCTATTGTCAGGGGTATTGAGTCTTTGATTTGGTTCTCAGTTTGACTGTTTTTGGCATATATGAATGCTTCTGATTTGTGTGTATTGATTTTGTATCCTGAGACTTTACTGAATTCATTTATCAGTTCCAGGAATCTCTTGGTTGAATCCGTGGGGTTTTCTAGATATAATATCATATCATCAGCAAACAGTGAGAGTTTGATCTCCTCTGTCCCCATTTGGACACCCTTGATTCTGCTCTCTTGCCTGATTGCTCTCGCAAGGACTTCTAGCACTGTTGAATAGCAGTGGGGGCAGTGGGCATCTTTATTTTTGGGTAAAGAGACCCTGCTATTGAGCAATTCTGGGTGCTGTGAATGTAAATGCTGATCTGGCCCAGGGAAAAGAGCTGGAAGATGTACACACATTCTACCCTTATCCCACATGCGAAGACTACCCTGATTTGGCAGCCATGGCTGATTTGACAAGGTCTCAACTTGAGGTTGATCTAGACACAGGTGCCCAGCTCTTGCTTGGTGGTCATTTGGCCCCACTGGCTCATGTCTGCAGATCCACTCTATTCCTTCAATGTAAGAAAAGAATGCAGACTTGTAGTTGATCTCCCTTCTCTTAAGTAATGGTAACATTTCTCTTCTTGCTGCAGATAAGAAGTTAGAACAGATTTCTTGACAGTCTGCCCAGGGACCTGCAGACTCACTTTAGCAGTCATATGTATGACATCAGGCAAGTGAAAAATTAAGAAGAAATCATAGGAAAAATGAAGCTGAAGGTGTTTGGGTTCATCGTGGGGTTTACGGCCATGTCTATAACCCTTTTCTTCCTGTATACCAACAATTTAGTCCCGCAAAAATACCTGCGAGTAGGGAAAATCTCAGACTCTTCAGAACTTTCAGAAGTTTGTGACATGATTATGACAGGAAAGGAAATTTTCTTGGATGAAAGTATACCAGTGACACCACTGAGAAACATAAACTGCCAACAATACTTGATCCAAAATCACTACATAATGGAACCTCTGTCCAAAGATGAAGCTGAGTTCCCTTTGGCATATGTCATGGTCATCCACAAGGACTTTGATACATTTGAAAGGCTCTTCAGGGCTATCTACACTCCCCAGAACATCTACTGCATTCATGTGGATGAGAAGGCCCCAGCTGCTTTCAGAGGTGCTGTTGGAAAACTACTGAGCTGCTTCACAAATGCCTTTGTGGCTTCGAAAAGGGAGTCTGTGGTCTACGCAGGAATTTCCAGGCTCCAGGCCGACCTGAACTGCCTGCAAGACCTTGTAGCCTCCGAGGTTCCCTGGAAGTACGCCATCAACACCTGTGGGCAAGACTTCCCCCTGAAAACTAACAGGGAAATAGTTCAGTATCTGAAAGGATTGAAAGGGAAAAATATTACCCCAGGGGTGCTGCCCCCTCCTCCTATAATCAGAAGGACCAAATACGTGCACTTGGAGCAGAGATACCATTTGTTTTCCTTTATGCTGTGGACTTGGATGAGAAAAAGGCCTCCTCCTCATGATCTGACCATTTACTTTGGCTCTGCCTATGTGGCCCTTACAAGGGAGTTTGCTAATTTTGTTCTTCAAGATCAGAGGGCTATTAATTTACTTGAGTGGTCAAAGGACACCTACTCTCCTGATGAGCATTTCTGGGTGACACTCAATAGGATTCCAGGTACGTGGAACTTGATTTCCATTCTACATAAAGTCTGTAGTCTGTGCGTGTGTATGTGTGTGTGTGTGCGTTTACACAGTGAAAATGTCCTTGATGGCATTATGTGTATGCACCGATGTTTCCAGACTTTATGAACATCCTGTAGACCCACGGTCCCCCGCGCTTATGTCACGGAACAGGTATGCATGGCCTGTTAGGCACCAGGCCCCACAGCAGGAGGTGGGTGGCGGGCGATCGGGTGAAGTGTCATCTGTATTTACAGTGGCTCTCTGTCGCTCGCCACCCCCACCCGCTGGTCCGTGGGAAAATTGTCTTCATGAAACCAGTCCCTGGTGCCAAAAAGGTTGGGGACCGCTGCTGTAGACTGTTTCGCATGTCTGTTTCAATTAATTAATATAAAATAAATTATTAATATATTCTTATGTGTCTCTAAACATACTGTTTGCTTATGAAACATGCTTATTAAGTTTCTGCTGGCATTGTATGTCAAAAATCTTTGATATGACACTGCCAAAACTATTTTTTTAAGCAATGTTAGTGTGTTGTTTAGAAATACAGTATCTTGGCCGGGCACGGTGGCTCACGCCTGTAATCCTAGCACTCTGGGAGGCCGAGGAGGGAGGATTGCTCAAGGTCAGGAGTTGGAGACCAGCCTAAGCAAGAGCGAGACCCCGTCTCTACTAAAAATAGAAAGAAATTAGCCAGACAACTAAAAATATATAGAAAAAATTAGCCGGGCATGGTGGCGCATGCCTGTAGTCCCAGCTACTCAGGAGGCTGAGGCAGGAGGATTGCTTGAGCCCAGGAGTTGGAGGTTGCTGTGAGCTATGCTGACGCCACGGCACTCTAGCCCGGGCAACAGAGCGAGACTCTGTCTCAAAAAAAAGAAAGAAACATCAGCCAGGTGACCTGTCAACTGTCTTTGGGCCACGGCCACTGGGCAGCCCCATTCTCTTCGATGAATGGAAACCCTCTGCAGGCCAGGTTTCTGTGTGTCTTCGGGAACTCACTCTTCAGCCAAAATTTTAATACCCTATACTAGTTATTGTGGGCAGATATTTTAAAACATTTTTTCCTTATAAAATTCAGTCTCATTGCAAAAATCTGGGACATACAGAAAAGCATAAAGAAGGCCAGTAAACTTTAGTTGTGGGGAGGCATGGGCAATGTATATAGCCTGATCTTTTGTACCCCCTTAATGAGCTGAAAAACAAACAAAAAATAAAAATAAAAAAAAAGAAGGCCAGTAAAAACTGTGCACCCTAAAAACTTAGAAGTAATTGCTGTGAACATATTTGCATTATTTACCTCCTTTTTTGTACATTGCTTTATGAAGTTAGGCTATATTGATTATGTACTTTTGTATCCTGCTACTTCGCTTAACATTCTATCATAATAATTCTATGCAATTGAAAATACGAAATAATTGCATTTTTTTCATAGCATGTGGATGTACCATAATTTACTCACTAACTCCTCAAAGTTTGAGCATTGGTTCCAGTTTTTTACTGTGTAAAATGCTATCGTAGTCAATGCTAAATAACATCAAAAGTAAGTAACATCTTTTCACATAAAGCTTTGTTACATTTTAGTGTTATTGCCTTTGGAATTAAAACTTATTGGATTGAAAGATAGTCACATTTTAAGTTCTTGACTCATACTACAAAATTGCTTTCCAAAAGATGTGCTAATTTTCCATGAGTCCACCACTATGCAATCACACCTCTGCATGGTGGGTATTCTGATGTATCTCTTTTTCAAAGCTACTTGATTAAAGAGAAAAAGATCTGCATTACTGTTTTTATTTATTTTATTTTATTTATAATTCACTTAGGGTGAATATTTTCAAAATGTATCTTAGCCATTTTTCTTGTTTTTTGTGCGTTGCCAGTTTTCTGGGTGGCAGGCAAGGAATTTCAATGGAGAAGAACAGCTTGGGTGGCCAGTAGAAGAAAGGATAAGGGTATTTAGAGAAAAGAATGGAAGCTGTAAGGAGCTGGGTAGGACTGAGATTATTTGAATGGGCAGGATGAAATAGCAAAATAATTAGATAATTACCAAGGAAAAATCAGCTTGTTCTATGATTTGATTTAACTGGCTCTTTCCCAATAAGTAAACCCAATCCTGAATCTCCAGGACAGCTGTCCCTCTTCCCTGGCCTCCGTCTCCAAGCTCTGGCTTGGTAGGACACTGATGCATACAGACGTGTTAAATTAAGTTTAGCCTAAAACCAACTCCTTAACGTATTTTAAGTTCGCCCTAAAGGTTCCTCCATACGTAGTGAACCGAAACCTACCTGATGTGTAGACAGACTGTAACCTACTCTTGTACAATCACAGAGTTTCAGCCAATACAGGGGGCCAAATGTTCAAACCATGTTCAAATAAGGCAAATCTGGAGCTGGAACCAATCCAGCTATTTCTGTACCTCACTTCCATTTTCTACATGTTACTTCCCTTTTTCTGTCCATAAATTCTCTCGGCCCACACGGCAGTGCTGGAGTCACTCTGAACCCCTTCCGGCTGTGGAGGGCTGCCTGATTCGAGAATCGTTCTCGCTCAGTTAAGCTCTGCTAAATTTAATTTGTCTAAAGTTTTTCTTTTAAATGATGAATATTAGATGATTTCGTTCCTTTGCCGGTAAGATATATAGACTCATCGTAGGCAGCATTTTATTTATCTCTCCAGCAAAATTCCTGTGGACTGCTGTCTACTTTTTATGCTTTTGCAAATGGTATGGAACGCCAGGCCATGGAGAAATGTCACATACTAGTGAGGAAGCTGAACTGTAGATCTAGGTCTAACACATGCGTACAGTGTAAGATGAAGGAGAAAATAACCAGTCAAGACCATTGAAATTGTTCTTTTCCACTTGGAAAAATATTTCACGACCATTTTGGAAAACAGGGTATGTACAGAACCTGTTTGCCTTACCCTGGAAAAACCTAAAGTTCAGAGACAGGAATTGACTTGCTCAAGGTCCACAGCTTGTATTACAGAGGAGAGAGCCTGCTTTCTGACTCCCAGCCCAGGACGTTTTCCACTAAATCCTGGTGCCACCTTGGAATTCCCCTTCCCCAGTGGGAAGACATTCGGGCCAAGCACAGATGTAGGTCAGCTAGAGGTCACGCTGGGGCTAAGACCATAGGATTTCCTACCAGGAACTAAATGTAAAGGCGGAAGCTTAAGCACGAGGGGTCTGTGAAGGGAATCCACAAGTCCTCCTCCGTAAAAAGCCGCTTCCAAGTGGGTAAAGTGGACACTAGTCTCAAGAAAGTACCAAAGAATAATGATCTGAGCCCTAATTGAGTGTCCTAGTGGAGATCTAGTTACAGCAAGGCTGTTATCTCCCTGAACAGCTCCTTAGAACATTTCTGCCATTGGAAGGGTTCAACTCAAGGCCCTCCAGGATTCTGCAGGGCAGGGGCGTGCTGGATTTGGGCAGCACCTGGACTGCAGCAGCTTGAGAAACCCGCGCTCCACGCAGGCTCCTGGTGGACGTAGAGCTCATCTCAGAGGCTCCGGAGGGCCCGCCTTCCAGGTCGGGACTGAAGGCAAACAGACCTTCCCACTTTCACTTTCCAATTTGTGTTATTCTACTCAAAACACTACAAACTGCCTTTACCTTAAAGAGGCTTAGAGTGTTTGCTGTATGTCGCTTCTGGGCAATTTTATCCTCCTGGGAACAGAGGTAGGTAGAGGACAACTTGCTGGGAAACTACTGCAGGGAGAAGGGACTTGTTCCTCCCATATTACCCCTATTCAATCCCCACTGGCAGTGTAAGATCCAGGCGGCTTGTACTCATTTGGGCTACATTTCTATCTTACATTGCCAGAACCTAGCGCAGTGCCTGGCATAAATAAGTACACAAATCCTGTTGAATGAGGGAATGAAAAATTTGGTTTTGGCACATGAGATTTCTGGTTTTAAAGGCTATTCTTTTTCCCCTAAAGAATAGCACGTTTGTATGTTGTCTCATTGTGCGATGTACCTGCTGGGCTCCATGATGTTTCATCTGTCCTGCTAAATCATTAGGATCCATGTATATCTTAAGTACAACTTTTAACTTTTCATGAAAGGACAACATTCATTTCTAACTTTATGGCTTACATTATGTTCCTCAGTTCCTTTCAGGCAAGGGGCAATGTTTCCAGAATTTAGTAAGGTACCTGGCACTGTCTGGTGTTTGAAATGTATTTTATGTAATCAGTCACTCCTGAAACATTCCTGTGAGGTATGAACCTCATTTGATAATAGGTAAAACTGAAAACGAAGCCCTGGACTCCCATGTAGAAAAGTAGTAGGCTAGTATTGCAATTCTATGAAAATCCATCTTCTCAGACCTACTAAGTCAATTCAGGTTTGCAAACTCAGAGCTACTTCTCTGTTTTCCTTATTTTTATATTTGGGCCTTTGACAGTCATTGCTTGTAAAGAGTGTCTTTCCCCACCTGGTGGCGGACTGGCCACGTAGGGAGGAGGCACCACTCAGTTCCTATGGTTTTGCAGAAGAAATGGGGAGATTGCCGTGCCAGGGCTTGGGGACCCTACACTAGGACACATAGGGGATCTGTTTGTTTGCACTCTCTTCTGATTGAATAGCATATTGTGGCTGGAAGAAGGGAGGCTGCATTCTGTTTTTTTTTTCTTTTCTCTCTCTCTCTTTTCTTTCTTTCTTTTTTTTTTTTTGGAGACAGGATCTTGCTCTTTGGCCCAGGCTGGAGTACAGTAGTGTGATCATAGCTCACTGCAACCTAGAACTCCTGGGCTCAAGCTATCCTCTGGCTTTGGCCTCCCAAAGTACGTGGATTACAGGCATGAGCCGCCATGCCTGGCCACTACATTCTTTCATAATGTTTTTCTTAATGATCCAAGCTCAAGATCTCCCATGTAAAACCCTACCTATAGCAGTGATTTTTATCACCTATAACTTCAAAATGCTTTCCAAGAAATAGCTGAGAGGAAGGAAAGAGCAGAAATCCAGAAAGGTGAAAGAATACAACTGGGGCCCTGGGATTAGATTCCTGTTCTACCTTCTCCCCATAATCCCAACCTATAAAACACACCCAAACTCCAACTCCAGGATACCTTTCTGCAACAGAGAAAAGTTAGGCTGCTAAAACAAATGAGGTTCTCTCCAGCACTTGGCATTGAAACCCTGGGGTTGCCAGGTATCTTATCCTGTGCAAATGCAACTGGAAAGTACCTTTGAGGAACAGACTCTGCCTAGCCCTGAGCTACTGTTTACCTGTCAGCCTCTTGCCTCAGCCTTGCATGGCCTCCACTGTTATTTAATTGATTTTAAAAAGACCAACTTTCTCTTGCCTTTCACTGTTACTCTGTTTCCAGCTACTTTATGTTAAACTGTCACAACCCACCCCATTTCTCTGCTTACTCTTTGCTTTCCCAAGGCTTTCCCTCAAGGTCTAAAATCTGCTCTGATGTCTCTGGCCAGCCCTGTGCTGGGTCCTTTAGGTATCTTCGCAGCACAGCCCAGAGATTGATGTTATCTTGACTTTGGAGTTGAGGGACCAGGACTCAGAGGTGTGGTGACCTGGCTAGGAAGGGAGCCAAAGTTGGGAATTAGAGGCCCGGAGACACTGCAGAGTCCCCTCCTGCCTGCGAGATCCTTAGGGATTGTTTTCTCAGATTCACTGAAGAGGAAGCTGCTTTTCTATTCTTATGGTACTTCACTTAGAAGAGTGGTCTGCAGTTCCATCCAGGTTGTTACAAAAGATACTTAGATCACCTTTTTTATGGCTGAGTAGTGCTCCATGATATATATATATATATATATATATATATACACCACATTTTATTAATCTACTCACGTATTGATAGGCACCTGGTTGTTTCCACATCTTTGTGATTGTGAATTGTGCTGCTATAAACATTCGAGTGCCAGTGTCTTTTTTATGACATGTCTTTTTTTTCTTTGGGTAAGTAAATACCTAGTAGTGGGATTGCTGGATCAAATGGTAGGTCTATTTTTAGTTCTTTGAGGTATCTCCATACTACTTTCCATAGACGTTGTGCTAGTTTGCAGTCCCAGCAACAGTGTATGAGTGTTCCTATGTCTCTGCATCCATGCCAGCTTCTTTTGTTTTGGGGCTTTTTGATAGGAGCCATTCTTACTGGAGTTAAGTGATATCTCTTGTGGTTTTGATGTGCGTTTCCCTGATGATTAGAGACGCTGAGCAGTTTTTCATGTGTTAGTTGACCATTAGTCTTTCTTCATTTGTAAAGTTTCTCTTCATGTCTTTTGCTCACTTTTTAATGGGGTTGTTTGATTTGTTTCTAGCTTATTTGCTTGGAGTACTTTGTATGTTCTGGTTATCAGCCCTTTATCGGATATGTAGCATGCAAATATTTTCTCCCATTCTGTAGGTTATTTATTTGCTCTATTTATTGTGTCCTTGGCTGTGCAGAATGTGCTCAACACTAAAATGGAACAAATTGATCAACATTTATGTGCACATATGGAAGTAAAACTCAACGAAAATTAAGAAGGTGGGAGGTGGGAGGAGGGATTGGGTAATTCACACCTAATGGGTACAATGAACACTATCTGGTTGAAGGGCACACTTATAACTTTGACTCAAACTGTACAAAAGCAAATTATGTTACCAAAGTGTGTATACCCCTGTAATATTCTGAAATTTTAAAAATTTAAAACAATACAATTTTTTAAAAAACCTAAAAACCACATTACCTCCTTATTTAAAACTCTCCAGGGCTTTTCATTGCACTTGAAATAAAATCAAACCTTTATTAAGAGAAAAAAAAAAAGAGGAAGCTGTGAGGTATGAGGTCAAATGACTTGCTCAAGGGCTCCAGGCTTGTCAAGAGTGGCCTTGGTTCACCTGGACTTTTTGACATGTAATCCAGGGCTCTTTTTAACAACACTATTTAAGCCTTGTTGGTTGAAGGCGTTGCATATCATTCTAAAGAAACATGCATGAGGATAAAACAGGGTGCTGAATACGACAGTAATAAATAGAAAGAGAAGGGAGAGGACAGGAGTACAGCTGAAATAGCTAAAAAGGACAAAATGCACTTGAGATTAAAAAAACAATTTAATAGAATGGGTTCCAACTCTCTCCAGGAGAACAAAAGAGATTCTATATCACCGTTATTTCTTATAGCTGAGTAATACTCCATGGTATACATATACCACAGAAGTATCCCAAGAATGGAAAACTAAGCACCACATGTACTCACCAGCAAATTGGTTTCCCTGATCATCACCTAAGTGCACATTTGGGAATAACACCA
This sequence comes from Eulemur rufifrons, assembly GCF_041146395.1. Taxonomy (NCBI): domain Eukaryota; kingdom Metazoa; phylum Chordata; class Mammalia; order Primates; family Lemuridae; genus Eulemur; species Eulemur rufifrons. The sequence goes on along the minus strand of NC_091000.1, from coordinate 61,528,699 downwards.
ACTGGGTGTCGGACAGATGTGGGGGGTGGGGGGAGGGGACGGGTGTATGCCTACACAATGAGTGCGATGCGCACTGTCTGGGGAATGGACACGCTTGAAGCTCTGACTTGGGGGGATGGGGGGGCATGGGCAATATACATAACCTGAACTTTTGTACCCCCATAATAAGCTGAAATAATAAAAAAAAAACAATTTAATCCAAGCTGTTCTTTCTCTGAGACCTCACCAGGCTTTTGTAGATACTGAGAGAGTTTCCTTTGGCCTCTCTGGTTTCTAACTTGGGCATAGAGGTGATGTCATGATAAAATGAATATGTGAAAAGCATTTTGGGCATTTGTCATATGGTCCATGAATAATTAAGGTGAGGAAAATTGGCCTCAGGTCATAGATAGGAAAGCTATTTTTCTGCTCCTCTTTCTGTAATCAGTTGTTGAGAGTAAACTCTAAGTGCAGTTATCTTAGAGCAATAAAAATTAGTTTATGTCCTAGAGTGAGAATTTATAAGAGTATGTGTTGTGGAGAATTGAGCAATTAGAGATTGAACATAATGGGCACCCTGCCATTTATTGGGTGACCAAACTGCAGGTCTGTACTGCTTCCCAATTTGTTCAGAATTCTTCATCCCACCTGATCACTGCCTTCAATTTAGAATTGAGGGTACTAATTTTGATCTAATGTTCAAGCTGGATTGAACAATCTCAGTTCTTTTTTGGCCACGCACTCACAACTATCCCCTCTTGTTATTTCACACAAATGCCACAGCAAAATGCTCAGAATTTTAAAGAACAAGCAGTGGTAGATTGCCAAGGGGCAGCAGGAAAGCCAGAGGGTCAGGAGAGCCAGCATTTCCCATGAGTCCACCAAGAAAGAGTAAAAGCATCAGATAGCGCTGGGTTGATGAAAAAGAAAATGGGTTCATACTAATTCTTTTAAAAATGTCTAGAATTGTCAAAGATGATATTTTAATTAATTAATTAATTTATTTATTTTTGAGACAGAGTTTCACTCTGTCACCGGGGCTAGAGTGCAGTGGCATCATCATAGCTCACTCCAACCTCCAGCTCCCAGGCTTAAGTGATCCTCCTGCCTCAGCCTCCCAAATAGTTGGGGCTACAGGAGCTTGCCACCACACCTGACTAATTTTTAAAATTTTCTTGTAAAGACGGGGACTTGCTGTTGCCCAGGCTGGTTTCAAACTCCTGGCCTCAAGCAATCCTCCCATCTGGCCTCCCAAAGTGCTAGGATTAGGTGTGATCCACTGTGCTCGGCCAAAGATATTATTTTAAATAATCATTCATGTTTCCAGAGCTCAAAATCCAAGGACCCTTGTATCATTTCAGGTGAGGTACAAGTAAAGACTGCACTGCAGCAAGGCACAAAATGCAAATGTTCCGTCACCCTGTAACGAAACCCAGTGAGCTGTAAATTCAAAGAGCAGGCAAATTATTTTAGATGCTTCTATGCCTGCAATGTCTGGAGGGATAGAACTGGGCCAAGAACAAGGTGATAACCAAAATAAACAAAGGTAGAGCTGATGTAATTATCTGGAGAAATTAGGAGAAAGGACTGTAAAAATTACTTGGCTAGTTTAGACAAGCGTAATTAGGCATTGGTGTCTTCATTTAATCATCCTTGTAGTCAATTTCATTTGATTGGACTACCTAGAGGGATATTAAAAATAAAACAAAAATTGAGAAATTTTAGTCATTTCAGAAAAGATTGCTTTTTATGAGACTGATGTGCTGCCTACTGTGCTAAGGAGGCAGCTAAGATTACTTTTTATGACTACTGTATTGAAGGAGTGATTTGTTCAAGAGAATTCTAGATAGACACATGAAAGATAAGGAAATAGATATTTGGGTTGATTGAATTCTATTTTGGGGGTTCTATGGATGAGACTGGCTGCACTTGAATCATGCTATGGAATCTGACTTTTAAGAACTAAAGACTGACCCCAAGAATTTTACCTGGGTCCTTTCTTGTCATCCTTTCCTGGGCTCCTGATGCATGTGAAACAGTTGGCAACCGTCTCATTGATATTAATACATTAGCTTTCAGGCAGGGCACGGTGGCTCATCCCTGTAATCCTAGCACTCTGGGAGGCTGAGACAAGAGGATCGCTTGAGCTCAGAAGTTTGAGACCAGCCTGAGCAAGAGCAAGACCCCATCTCTATAAAAAAATAGAAAAATTAGCCAGGCATGGTGGCATGTGCCTATCGTCTCAGCTACCTGGGAGGCTGAGGCAGGAGAATCACTTGAACCCAGGATTTTGAGGTTGCAGTGAGCTATAATGATGCCACTGTACTCTAGCCTGGGTGACAGAGCAAGACCATCTCAAAAAAAAACCCCACCAAACAAAGAAACCCATTAGCTTCCAGCTGAGGTAGAGAAAAAAAACCAATAATAATTCCAGTCTAATGTTCTAAAGTAATGATTGTGAAGACAACGCCCAATGAAGCCCAAGTAATGCTATGGAAAGTGCAGAAAGCAGGATGTTAACTTACGCCTTCCTGTGTTCTTAATAAAATCAAAATGTGTCTGTCTATGGGCAGAAGGAAAATGAAAGTACAGGACATGAAAACACCGTATTTACAAAAAGTGCAGGATGTAGAAACACTGTTTACAAACTGTAATATTATATGGTCTTATAATTAATAAGATATATTGAAAAAGTAGGTATGTTGAATGTATCGCATTCAAAGATACAAATATACGTCTCCTGCAAACCAGAATTACCTGGAATCTCTTACTAATGTGATCCTGGAAACAAAGAAATGAGAGCTTGAGCGTCAATCAATAAATATTTGATTGTCTGCTGTGTACAGACAGTACTGGGAGCTACTAACAGGAACACGTGAGCTCAGCACCAACGGGACGCACATTCGCATCCTGTGCAGCTAACTACCAAATACTGCAAGACTCATTAGTGCTGTTCTAGATGTATAATCTAATTGGTGTGGGCTCCTGAGGAGGGAGGAAGGGAGAAGCAACAAGATTTCAAAGGAGAGGCCGTATTGTGTCATTTCTTTGAAGAACGACTGTAGGGACGGGTGTGTGTGTGTGTGTGTGTGTGTGTAAATGGGCTTCTTTACTCTCGTACAGTTATGTCTCTTCTTTTTCAGCCCCATGTGTTCCTAGACACGGTGATTAACTCTTTCTGTATGTTATCTCATTTTAATCTCATGATTGACCTATGGATGGTAAAATTATTCTCATTTTTTATGGATACAAAAACTCCCTTTAACATATTTATAAGTCTGAATCTAAGAGCCTCTCTCCTTAAGTTTGGGAACATCCAAAACTGAGGCATCAGGGTGCTCTGCCTGTATCCTGCGTGGGACAGAATGAAATAAATTTGACATTAACTAATTTTAGCCTCTATGCAATTTTGGGGTCACAATAGGCTATTAGTTCTTCTGGTATTTTTAAAAAGAAGTTAGCCTTTATTCATCAGAGTGCCGGATCCCTTTGTGCAGCGATTTAGATGGTGAGGTAAGCTTGCTAATTAATGTGCCTTTTAAAGGACCTTCCCAAGCAGCAGAGAAAATTAAGTTCTGGAAGGAATTTGGTCCAACAGCCAGTCATATGCGATTCTTGATAACATGCGCAGCCAACATGGAGAGGGGGGATGTATGTGGAGAAAGACAGTTAAGCGATTTATTTTTAAGCACTACATATTTATTGACAGAATCTCTCTCCAGGCGGTATTCACATGCTTCGAACTGAAGCTTTTAACTTGGCAGTGCCGTTTAAGCAAACAAACTCAGTCAGTTCAGTGCAATGATTAACAGGAAGCCGGGGAGCTGACACAGTTACCAGCCTTTGGCTGGGAGAAGAAGCTGGGGTTGAAGTCCCAGAGCAAAGACTTGCAGAATGGTCACCGCACCCACCAGTTATTTCACTGTGCCGACAGGTGGACCCACTGGAGCCAGAACCTCCCTGAGGCAACTTGCTTTCGTGTAGAAACAGGTGACAGATTAGCAGGAGACAGGACAGAGCCAACGCAAAGGAGCCACTTCAGAAATGTGTCGACGGAAAGTGAAAATGCAACATAGCGGTAAATGAAAAGGGAAGGAAGAAAGAAAAAGGGCAAGAACCGTCAACCGGGAGGGCACAGGACAGCCGATCACAGCTGCATCTATGGAGAGGATGATTTTGGATGCTGGAGAAAATGTAAGTTAAATCTATCCACACTCCGATCATACCTCAAGAGACATTTTACTCATTTCCTGGTTTTGAATGATGGGTTCTTGGAAGCACTGTCTTTTCAGCGTGTCTCTTATTACTGCTCTGATTTTTGTCTTTGTTTACAATAGTGAGTTATGGGAGAATAAACGTTTTCTGAGGGCAGCTCTGTCCAATGCTTCCCTATTAGCAGAAGCCTGTCATCAAATTTTTAAGGGGAAGGTTTTTTACTCAACAGAAAATGGATTGAAAACTACTCTTGATGAATCTACCTGTTATGAGTACACGGTTCAAAGTCATTACATAACAGAAACACTCTCTGAAGAAGAGGCTGCATTTCCTTTGGCTTACACAGTGACCATCCACAAAGACTTTGGCACTTTTGAGCGACTCTTTAGGGCAATTTATATGCCCCAAAATGTCTACTGTGTGCACCTGGATAAGAAGGCCATGGATGCATTTAAAGACGCAGTGAAACAATTGCTGAGCTGCTTCCCAAATGCTTTTCTGGCTTCCAAGATGGAGCCAGTTGTCTACGGTGGAATTTCCAGGCTCCAGGCCGACCTGAACTGCCTGCAAGACCTTGTAGCCTCCGAGGTTCCCTGGAAGTACGCCATCAACACCTGTGGGCAAGACTTCCCCCTGAAAACCAACAGGGAAATTGTTCAGTATCTGAAAGGATTTAAAGGGAAAAACATTACCCCAGGGGTGCTGCCCCCTGATCACGCAATCGGACGGACTAAATATGTCCACCGAGAATTATTAGACAACAGAAACTCCTATGTGCTTAAAACAACAGAATTAAAAAGTCCTCCTCCTCACAATATGACCATTTACTTTGGCACCGCCTATGTGGCTCTCACAAGGGAGTTTGCCAACTTTGTCCTCCAAGACCAGCAGGCACTTGACTTACTCTCCTGGTCCAAGGACACCTACAGCCCCGACGAACACTTCTGGGTAACACTCAATAGGATTCCTGGTATGTATGTCTCTTAACTTTTGTTTTTAATGAATAAACATTGTGTGGTTAATATTAAATAAACTGCTTAGAAAAGAGTAAAAAGAAATTAACAATCAAACGTCTTTGCAGTTTCAAACGTTAAAAAAAAAAATTCACCATAGCTCTGTTCACAGAGTGGAAGATACAACTCATGTCCATTTTACAGATGAGAAAACTGAGGTCTAGCAATTAACAGAGTAGAGGTGGAAAGTCGACTGTCCGATTTGATTTTGCTGATTTACCAAGCTGCTTTTCAGGGTGCACAGACCCACACCAAGTGAGTGAGCCGGGGCAAAAGATTGAGGGAACACTGGCCATATGAATGAAAAATTAAGCCTAATTCTCCTTTGAGTGTAATGACACTTAAAATCAGGAATAAATATTATAAATAAAATTTGAATGGCAATTTGAACATTTTAATAACATTTTTGCCCCTGTTGAAGCTCCCATCCTTTTAAAATGGGAGCAGGATAAAACTTTTTAAATTCTTCATTTTCAAGTTCTTTTCCTGGAATTGAAACAAAACACATAGCTAATAAGTGAATGCACCAATTATAAACTTATGGGTCTCCTAAGCCTGACTGATGTTCTTTTTAAGTTGACTTTTGATTAAATCTCAGTTGTTACTAAATTATTATAACTCCACCTCTCCTTCAGTCCAAGTTCCAAATGATTTGAATAAGCTCAAGTTGTTTACGGTGAACCTACTTAGTTTTGCTAGTTGAATTCAAAATCAAAATTCAGCCTCACAGTTCAAGGGGAAAAGTAACTGGAATCAACGTGAGAAAGAGATTCATGGTCTCTTTAGATGGGCAGGTCAAACCTGGTGCATATTACAATCACCTGGAGCTCCTAAAAATACCTAAGGCCGGCCCACTTCCCGGAGGGGCTTCCTGCCTGGGTTGGACCCAGCCAGTGGTATTTTCACAGCCTCTGGGTGAGCCTCAGGAACAGCCAGGCGTGAACCTCTGCAGATGCTTGTTTTAGATGTTGGTATACAAAGCTTCATAGACTTAGAAATATTTATAAGTCGGTGATTTTCTCAGAGCCAGAAGACGTACTGTAATGGTAAAGAGAAATCGGGACTCGAGAAAGTCAGGTGAGAGACGCACAGAGCTATTTAAATAAACTATGGTGCCCAGAGGAAGGGAAGTGAAAGCCCCACTTCTCTCTTGTGAGTTACTTACAGCGTGACATAGACTCTACTGTACGGGGAGACATTGACAAAGCAGATCCCAAAGAGAATAGCCAAGAAGGTTAAAAGGCCAAACTCCACTTTTTTCTTTTTCTTAAGAAAGAACCAAGACAGACAAAAAGGATATTTGATCTGAAAAAGACTTGAAGAGGGATCATTTTTCACCTACTTAAAAGATTTGCTCCTGAAAGAGAAATTAGACCAATTCTGTGTTTTGGAAGAAGAATCTAGGGCCAGCGGGTGGGAGGCCAGAAGCCGTGGAGCTGGGATGGAAGGGGGGGGCCTCCTGAGGGGGAGCAAACCCAAGGCAAGCAGGGCCGGGGAGGACCTGGAGGGGAGACCTCATGGGCTGGACGAGGATCTCTGAGTCTCTTCCCACTCTGACAGTCCATGACTCCAGTGAATTTATCGGACAGAAACTGAAGGGTAACACCCTGACGTCTCAACTAGATTTACTGGATCTATTGAAACCGGATTTTTACATCCCTCATTAGCTGTGACAGATCAGTAAAGCAATAGACGACAAATGTGCTGATTCATGTCTTTCAGAAACTTCCAGGAGTTAGCCCCTGAAATAGTTTCTGTGTCATGTGAGTGGAGGATCCTTGTCAGAGGACCCTGACTGGTCCTGCAACTCTTGCTGGGCCTGGGACAGGTCTGAGGGAGGAGATAAGGGAACTAGAAGCTTACGTGGCTCCTGCTATGTGGAAATCCGGGTCACTTCTGTTGTGAGGGACTTCCTAGTTCATGTATAGGGGTGGGGGGGGCATTTTGAGATTGTTCTAGTTGATTGCAGTGATTGGGGTCTTATTATTAGGATTCTCAAAAAAGGAATTGGGCCAGGGGGAAAAAAAAAAACCCTGCACAGCTGAAATGGTCTCATGGGAAACTAGAACAACACTGCCCAATAGGAATACCATAATGTGAGCCAAATATGTAATTTTAGATGTTCTAGGAGCCACATTAAAAGAAAATATCTTCTTAGAAAAGGACTAAGTGCTTTGGGGGCATTATTTCATTGAACTAGGTACTGTTACAACTCCTGTGAGGAAACTGAGGTGTGGAAAGTTTGTGTTACTTGTCCAAGGACACCAAGCTAGTAAGTGCCAGTGTCAAGATGATTACACTTGTCGTAAAAGTGGGGTCAACTGGAAGACGAAATTGTTCAACACTGAATTAAGGACACGGTGCAGGGGCAAAATGTTCATTCGTGCCTCCACCTCCTGGATCCTGTGACAAAGCAATTAGCTAAGACTCATTTAAAAAATAAAGCAACCCATTTAATCCTGATATGTAATTACTGTGATTAGATCCCTTTTATATAGTTTTATGCAAACCATACAATTCCTGCTCTTTTTAAGAATCGAATGACAGCAACTCCACCTTTCTAATAAAACCCCATCCCCTCTCTCTAGCCTGTGTTCTCTTCCTCCCAGCTCGTGAGCCATGAGCTGAAGGGTGAAATGGATTTGAATAATGTATTTTATTTTACTCAAAATATCCACAGTAACACTTCTGCCTGTGGCCAGGGGCTGCAGTCACAGACAGGCAGGTAGGAACGCTGCTCTGGGTGCGACGGGCAGACCGAGCCCTGCCGCCCTGGCAGCGTCGAGGAGCCGGCCGCACTCGGCTCTGAGTCTCCATCGCTGCTGATTTTGTTTCGCCTGCTCCTTCTAGCTCATCTGAAACTCTTGGCCTCTGCTTCAGAGCTTCCGTTTGCCCATGGGATCCTCTAGTCGTGGCTTCTCCTTTCTAGGTCTTCACCGTGTGCCTGCCAATTTCTGTGCTGCCCTGTTGACAGCAATTCCTCTCTGTCTCGTTCCCACATTCCCAGAGAGTCCCGCTTTGGGCCATGTAGCCATTGTACAGTGAGTGTCCCTGTTCTCATGCCACAGCACCTCTGCACGGACTGCGGCCCTTCACGTAGGCCCCCAGTTGTCCAGTCAGCCGTGGGTGGCCAGGGTGGCAAGCTCACGTGGTTTAAAATAATGAAACAAAACGTGGTCCATCTCCTGTATGTAATAAGCCCCTTACGAAGTGGCAGGTCCTCTGGAGGCCTCAGAGGATGAGACTCTGTGTGTGGCCTACCGAGGTGAAGGTGCCCAGGAGGAGGAACGTGTTGCAGAAAGGAAGTTCACATGTGGCCTTAAGGATGTCCAATGAACTTCATTGGCTGTTGTGAAATATGGGCTTCCTGCTCTCCCTTCTTCCTCTCCCTCCTTCCATCTTTTCCCCACTCCTCCTCCTTAATCCAGGCAACGAGATGGCATCCTTCTAGTTTATTGTCTGACTCAGCTGTGGATGGTTTCCCCAGGGAAAAGAACCCTTTATAGGCCCAAGGTGCATGTTCACTCACCTCCTACTTTCCTTCTGAGCTAGTGGTCATTTGGGCTGGATGGTTCTGCCTGGGATGTGGACATGCAGTGGGTTTGTTTTGTTGCTCATGTGTTTCTTGGATTTAAAGATTTCAGAATTGACCCATGAGTTCTGCTTCACTTGCTACAAAGGAGTATTTCTAATACAACTCCATGGGAGTTTATTTCAAACTTGCATTAAAATAAGAATGAAGGAGAAAAGAGCCTTTCCTGAGAGCAGGCTTTGTTGGGGATGGGAGGAAGAGGAATGCCAAGGCTCCCAGAGGGAAAGGAGTAGAAAAAGGAAGATATCTGGAGATTGTAAGCCTGGAAGACAGGCCCTGTCTACTTCCCATTTGCTCCCCTTGGAACCAGCCTGTGGATGAGCCCTGCTGGCATTCTGAGCATGCACTTCCCCTTGAGCCCTTGATATGGGAGGCTTATTGCATTTCCATTTGCTGTAGAGTCCACACTGGCCTCTTTGTCACTATTTGAGACCAGTGTATCTCATCAGTCCCCATACGTGTAAAAATGCAACGCGGAGGTGCCAGGTGCTGGGATCCTGAGAGATGTAGCTGTGGGCACAGAGGAGGGCAGGTCTGAATCAAGGTGGTCTTGGGAACTCAAACTTGAGGCTCAGATATGTGGCTGTGACCTTACCATGTCCAGAGGGAATTTATGTTCTCAAGCCAATCATGCTCACAGAGCTTCTGAGACACGGTGAGTACGGACAGACATGCAGGGGAGGAAAATTTGGGCGGGGGTAAATTGTACTATTAGCTTGGCTTGAACCATCTCCATTGTCATATCTGCCACAAATACCAATCCTTGTCAACTCCTAGGAAAGGAAATCAGTGAGTTGTTCTTTTTGAGAAAACACAGTCTCTTGGGAAGGTGGTAAATGGCCCAGCAGACTTCACCGTTTATAGACTATCAAAAAATCAGTGGCATTAGTTTTATAGCTTTCCTAGAAGAGGGGGAGGGTTTAACCTGCGAGTGGACTTATCTAACCATTGTCTTCCCTCCCTCACTAGTCCCTGGGTTGGTTCTTTGGGCATTCCGTGGCTCACGCCCTAGCCTTACTTTCTTCTTTCTCCTTCCCCAGCTAAGCTGGACTACAGATACTCCTCAATTTTTGATGAGGTTATGTCCTGATAAACCCATCATAAGTTGGAAATATCACAAGCTGAAAATACATTTCATACATTGAACCTAACAAACATCATAGCTTACCCAGCCTACCTTAAACGTGCTCGGAACACTCCCATTAGCCCACAGTTGGGCAAAATCATCTAACACAAAGCCTATTTTGTAAAAAAAGTGTTGAATATCTCATGTAGTTTATTGAATACAGGACACTGGAGTACAGTATCAGTGGTTTGCCCTGTAACCATGTGGCTGACTGGGAGCTGTGGCCCACTGCTGCCGCCCCCACCAAGAGAGAGTATCTTGTCACATACGGCTAGCCCAGGGGAAACGCCAAAATTCACACTACAGTTTCTACTGGACGCATGTTGCTTTTGCACCACGATAAAGTCAAAAAGTCATAAGTTGAACCATTGTCTGTCAGGGACTGTATTCTTTCCTAGTTCTTTACTCTTAAGAAGATAGTTCATACCTATGTCACCTTGAAGTTAAATACTAATAGGATATAGGACTCAGGATACCTAGAAATTCAGTATCTCATATGTTTTAAGTTAAATATGTTTAAGTTTAAATTATGAAATGACAGGCTTAGCGGCCGGAAGTTACAAAGTGATGCAGTAGAACTGAGTAATACTGGAGATTTTGACATTTTAGTGTTTTTTTTAAAAAAGATTATAATTTCTCCAAATCAGAAATTATCCCAATATGTAGTTTAGTTGATTCATATGCATTGTACACTTCCACAAAAATGGTTTCCATAATAATGGTGATATAAACACGTTTTCTTCGTTAATTACACCACCTTCTGGGATCTCTGAGAAATAACCTGAGACGTGACCCTGTGTTAAGATTTTGTTGCCCCTTTAGGCAGCAATTTTTTTTAAGACCAAAACATAGCATCTCTTCCTATGGTGACCTACCTTAATTTTATATGGAGGAAGCTAAAAGTAGATTGAATGGAAGGAAAAAAATAAGAGATGGGCCCAACTGAGCTAGAGTCAGTGGTCGTCAATGAGAATGCATTTTAGATGTAAGTGGACTGGTGAATGGGTTGAAAAAATAATCTAAAGATCCGTCCACTCTCTAGAGTCAGAGGGTAGCTCACGCTCACGGGATTTAGAAGCAGACGGGCCTGAGTTAAAGCCTGACTCGCTCACCTACAGTCTCTTTTACTTTGGGCATGATGCCTCATTTCACCAAGCCTAATTCCTCATCTATATCCTGGGGATAAAATAACTCCTTGTAGGACTCTTGGAAGGATTAGAAAGTACAAGAACTGTGCCTGGCACACTGTGGGAACTTACTAAATGTTAAAAGGGACAGGGAACACGTGAACTTCTCGGATGTTGATTTCTGAGCTTTTTAGTGTTAGTGTTCTAAAAATTATATGTGCAACTAAAAACAAAACAAAACCCAGAAACATTTGGCTTTGAAAGTACGAGGTATACGTTTTTGTTAGAAATTGGGTGTGTGGCCACAGAGGTCCCCTCAGCTATAGCTTTTCCTGGCCATGTCACCTGTGTACAGTCTTGTACTAGGAAGTGGCATTCTGTGGCTAGTTAAAAGCCTCTCACCTTGCCAACCTTCTGTCCCTTTAGACTGGTCTGGAGACAAATGGCCTCCACAACCTTGTACATGCTGTATGCTGTCCCTTTGTTCTGGAAAGCTCTTTACCTTTGCTGCTCGTTCTAATCCGTTCTCATCAAGATCTAGTTATTCTTTCTTCTCTCGTAGGGCCTCCTCTATTGCGTCTTAACCGTTGTGTGGCTCTCGGTCTCTCTACTGGCCCCTGCCCCCCTCGCCACCCCATGCACCCACATGTGAGGATGTGAACTGGATGACCAGCCAGCCTCATTGTTGAGAGGGGCTCCGTTATCGCATTGAGCGGAGCAGCAAAGGAATGGGACAGAAACAGAGTACTGTTTTCCTTGTTGGATGAAACGTTCTTAGCAAACAAAGAAAATTCTCCTTCAGCTTTGCAAAAAGTTTATTTTATGATTTTTCAATTCTGGCTCAGCTTTCAAGCAGTCCTCAGGGCAGGAATCTTAACCCCCCACTCCCCACCCCCACCCGCTTTCCCAAGGGGCAGGCATCCTTTGCCACATTGACTAAATCCATTAGAAAGCGCTTGGGAGCGTGGCTGACCTGTGGGAATCGGTCATCTGATTGCTAAGGTCAGTGTAAATTACCTCCTTCAGCGTTTTCAGGATTGAAGTTGGTATGTTTTAGTTCAGGTCTAGAAAAGTGAAATCAAGAACTAAAGGAATTTTGCCAGAGTAATTTTGGCCCTGAGAGGCTTCGATTTAAAATATCCAGAAAATGTAAAGTGGTTTATTTAGCTCTGACTTGAATTCCCTGCATAATTATTATTCCCCAAACAGACCTCTTTGCCTTTATGCCAGTTTTCCCCTAGGCCTTTCTCTGCCTGGAAAAATCGCAGTTATCTTTGAGGGCCCAGCTGAGTTGTGCTCAGAGATCTTCGACAACCCCCTTTTCCCAGGCAGAGCTAACGTTCCTCCTCTCTGCCCCAGGTGCTGTTTTCACTTCACTGATAGCCGTTATCTTCCTGTTCGGGTTTGTGGTTTAGTTATCTGTTGGTACTGACAGAAAACAGAACCTCAGAGCCTCAACCCACACAGGGCTTGGTGTTGGATTGAATTTAAATTCACGGTATGTTGCTAGTATAAAATAAACCTTTCATACAATTCCAGACATTTTCTACCATCTAAGTCACTGACAGAGCCTACAGTAGATCCACAGAGTCACAGCCATGTTTTGAGCCCCGTGTTAGGCACTAGAAAACCTTTCCTGAGGGCGTATAAATCACCACCATCACATAAATTTTTACAATGCCAGGCACTGGAGTAATTATCTTTTCTCCCCCAAAGGTAACAGCTTTATTGAGGTATAATTTACATACCACAAAATTTATGAGGTATAATTTACATACCATAAAATTCACTAATTTTAAGTGTACAATTTAATGATTTTTAGCATATTTGGACTTGTGCAACCATGATCCCAATCTAATTTAGAATATTTTTATCACCTCAAAAAGAAACCTCACGCTCATTTACAGCCACTTCCCATTTCCACACCCAACCCTTACTTTTCTGTGTCTACGGATTTGCCTTTTCTGGACATTTCATATTAATTGAATCATACAATATATGTTCTTTCCTTTCTGCCTCCTTTTACTTACCATCTTCTTTTGGAGGTTCATCCATATGGTACCATGAATCAGTACTTCACACTCCTATGCATGAATACGGTTCCATTGTATGGATATACCACATTTGTTTATTCAGTCATCCATTGATGGACATTTTGGGTTGTTTCTACTTTTGACTATTATGAATAATGCTGTTATGAACATTCCTGAATGAGTCTTTGTGGGAACACATGTTTCATTTCTCCTGGGTGGATACCACGAGTGAAATGGCTGATCCATGTGGTAACTCTGTGTTTTAACATTTTGAGGAACTGCCACACTGGTTTCCAAAGGGCTGCAACATTTTGCATGCCCACCGGCAAGTGTACGAGGGTTCCAATTTCTCCACATCCTGGTCAACACTTGTTATTGTCTTTTTTATTTGAGCCCTTCTAGTGGGTGTGAAGTGGTATCTTCTTATGGTTTTGATTTACATATCCCTAATTAACAATGATGTCGAACATCTTTTCATGTGCTTGTTGGCCTTTGGTATATCTTAGAAAAGGACTAAGTGCTTTGGGGGCATTATTTCTTTGAACTAGGTACTGACTGTTACCATTCCTATGAGGAAACTGAGGTATGGAAAGTTTGTGTTACTTGTCCAAGGACACCTAGCTAGTAAATGTCAGTGTTAAGATGATTACATTTGTATTAAAGATGGGGGTAATTAGGAGGTGAAACTGTTCAACACTGAATTAAGGACAGAGTTCAGGGGCAAAATGTTCATTCGTGCCTCCACTTCCTGGATCCTGTGACAAAGCAATTAGCTAAGACTCATCTAAAAAATAAATGAAGCAACCCATTTAATCCTGATATGTAATTATCAACTCCCTCCTTTCTAATAAATGCCATCCCCTCTCTCTAGTCTGTGTTCTCTTCCTCCCAGCTCGTGAGCAATGAGCTGAAGGGTTTGTACTGAAGCCCTTGTTAGGGCCTTTGTGGCTTTTACTGTTTGGTTTCTTCCATTTCACAATATTTGCCCCTTGGCTGTGGTCTCCGTTCTTGTGTGAGCTCATTTTTCTCTGCTGTCTACATGTGACCCCCTAGAAACTGGGGGGAGGGGGTTGTTTAAATCCACATCAGACCAGCCCAATTCAAGCTTCCTTACTGATTTCTGCTGCTTTAAATGCTAATTCTCGTGTTACTGAGTTCCACAAGTTCAGGACAGTGTCTGACAGGATTTAACACTCATTTGTTTTTACCTTGGAGCATTCACAGATGTATCTCTTTCTAGTTTTCTCCTTATTAGGAATGAAATGAATGTGAAATTCCTATAATTGTTGCAATCCTAACCTCCTTCTAGTCTTGGTGAAAAATCATAACAGTTTTTATAGTGGGTAAATCAGTCACCCTTGCAGAATTTTTCCATTCAAATATTGAGCCATGTGAAGCTGTTTTTAGCTGCTCTTGTGACTTTACAGGGTTCTGTCCTGGTCTGTGAGATTCAAGCAACTGCAGACGCACAAATCAGGCAAAAGCCAGGGGTGGGACAGTGCACAAGGCTCTCCTTGCTTTCTAGCTTCCAAGCAGTAAGTGAAGACTGCAGGGAAAGGGAAAAGGCAGGGTTAGGAATGAAAGCCATTGCGATGAAAGGTCACTATTGACAGGAGGGGGGCCCGAGAATAGAAACCTGGAGTTCTGAAGTTTGCAGGGCCCAGCACAGCCTAATTTTGAGGGCAGCTGGAAACAGCTTGATCTTTTCCCAATGTGTGTGGAGTGTTTTTATTACAGCTTGTTCTCAAGCTGTTTCCTACACTGGCAGCCTCTTTTCTTGCTACACTTTATGCTGCGTTGCTGAGCTTCTCCGCCCATGCCTGTGCTAAGGTGCTGGGAATAGGTTACAGGTTGGCTGCATATTGCTCCCCACAGCCTTTCAGCAGGCAAAGCCCAGGGCAGTTGGAGCCCCTTGGCCAGACAGATACCTCTGGCTGAGAGCAGCTTTGCCCAATTTTTTTTTTTTTTTTTTTTACAGGTACCAACAAATGCAGTTGACCCTTGAATGATGCAGGGGTTAGAGGAACTGACCCTCCACACAATTGAAAAATCTGTGTATAACTTTTGACTCCCCCAAAACGTAACTACTAATAGCCCACTGTTGACGGTAGCCTCACCAATAACATCAACAGTCACTTAGCACATGTTTTATATGTTGTATATATTATATTCTGTATTCTTACAATAAAGTCAGCTAGAGAAAAGACGTTAACAAAATCATAGAGTCTTGAGCTACACTTAGCCATCATATCTCTCCTTAGTCTCCTCCAATCTGGGACAATTTCTCAGTCTGTCTTTGTCTTCTAAGATCTTACTGTCTTTGAGGAGTGCAGGTCTGATGATTCCTCATGATTAGATTCAGGTTATACCTTCCGGGCAAAGCTACTACAGAATCGATGCCGAGGAGCCATACAACGTGGATTCCACACAACATGGATTTGCCCCGTAGTGATGATAACTTTCTATCACTTGGTTAAGATGGTGCCTGGCCAAATTTCTGCACTGAAAAGTTAGTGTTAATATTTTGTATTTATTACTAAGTAATTAGTAGGTATTTGTGGGAAGACACTATTAAGACTATTTAGATATCCCGTTTATCAAACATTCACTCCCCAGTTTTGCCACCCATTGATAGTTCTTGCCTGACTCAGTTATTACTGTGATAGTTACCAAATCATGACTTTTCTTAACTTCATC
Organism: Eulemur rufifrons; assembly: GCF_041146395.1. Taxonomy (NCBI): domain Eukaryota; kingdom Metazoa; phylum Chordata; class Mammalia; order Primates; family Lemuridae; genus Eulemur; species Eulemur rufifrons. Next base: position 61,512,917 of record NC_091000.1, on the reverse strand, counting down.
CTTCTTCTAGGTTTATTAGTTGACATTCAACTATAATACAGAGCCATACTTCCTCCCTGTGTGTTTTTTTATTTTTATATATTCTTAGGGACTTGGATGCCTAGTTTAGTTAATGGATTACAATCCAATACTATTTCTACTGACTTTGCTGCTCAAATTGTCCCAGACATGGCCAGTGGGAGCCCCTTCAAGTTGGCTCCTGCATCCTTTCAACAAGTCCCAATCATTGTTTTTGGCACAGAAGATATTCCAAGCTAATCTTGTACTTCACATGCCCAGGCTTGGAGTCTGCCATCTTCCCCAAGGAGCCCTGATTCTATTGAATAGAGTATGGTATTTAAAAATCACAATCTGAGCACTAGACATGTTTATTGCTGCATGGGCATTGTTACTTCTGTGCTCTTTCAGGGGTCAGAGCCGGGAAAAATATATATATACACGTGTATACACAAAATGTCCACATGCTTGCCATACACACATGCATGCTCAAACACACGTTCCAGCTCACACACTCTCATACTCACACATTCACATGCATGTACACATATTTTAGCTTTTAAAGTGTATGTTAATAACCACAAGTCCAACAACATGGGTTTATTCTTGCCACTTTCTTCTTCAGCAGTGAGAAACCTGGCTCCCAGGAACCTCAGTATGCTCACTTATTTTTTCATTCCCTGTCTATGCAACTCCATGGTGCCCAGCTGCAGTCCCACCCTGGGACATGCTGGTACACCTTCCACCTGAGCTGAAGCTTTGGGAAGACAGAAGGAGCTCTGAAAGAATTGTGAAACCTTTATAAATTTATTCATGCTGAGAGGCAGTTAAGCTATGGTCATTACAGCCTGATTATATAAATTCAAAGCCCAGCTCCAGTACTGCCCGACTTCTTGACCTCCAGCAATATGTTGGACCTCTTTAAGTCTCACTTGCTCATCTGTAAAATGGGGATAATAATTGTGCCTACTTCACAAGGTTGAGCATCCAATGACAATCTACATGAAATAATTATAAGTATTCTCTCAGTGCTATCTTTTATATTCCATCGTGTTGGTCAGGGCCCCAGCAAGAAACAGACAACACAGTCAAATTAGGCTAATCAAGAAAGGCTTAATAAAAGAACTATAAATGAAAGTGTGGGCAGAGTAGAGGGAAACTATAAGAGATATCACAATACCCAGGACCAGCAATAGTGAAACTGTTACTATTTCTAGACCTGACGTGGGCAGTAGTTGGAAAAAGTGCTGTGGACAGAGGGCCCCTTCGAGAAGAACTGTGACTTTCAAACTTGGGTTAAAAGATGCAGCTATGCTGCTGTGACTAGCAAGAGAGGAACTGAGAGGAAGGAGTTGGCCGCGCTGGCAACAGAGGGGATGATTTAACAGCGAACCACGAAGTATGAGTGGTGACAGTGATAGCTGGCACCAGGGGCTACAATGCCTCCCCCCTTTTCTAATGAGGAAACTGAGATCTACCCTCTCTCTTCCCCCTTACTGGCAAACCCGACCAGAGCCAGAGCCCATACACTCCATGCACTTCTGCCCTCTTGCAGGGTGGGCAGGAGCGGGGACGGCATCTAAATGGCCATATGGATGATTTTCAGTGCAATTATTTAACTTTTTTGTAAAACTGATTTTGATGGAATTCTTGTAATAGTGTGTCAGTATATTGTCATCTGGATAATCCCCAACCTCGCCTTCATAAGAAAGGTTATAAATAAACAAGTTTCGAAGAGCAATCAGGAGAGCAGGTGTTGTGAGGACTGTGATGGGTGGGAGTCCGGGAAGCACGAGGGCGAAATCTGAGCTCCGGCTGTACCAGGTGGGAGCAGAGGAAGAGGTACTTTGGGCGTGGTGAATTGTTCTCTGCAGAAAGAGAAGCTGTAACAATGGTACACAGCTACTTTGTCCCTTGAGATTACTTCCAGTTGCCTGGTTAATTAGTCAAGGGCCAGGGCTTGGATTCTAGTCCAACCTGGGGCCAGACATACCCTGGATCATGCCTTCTGCTTGTGACTGCTCAGAACATGCAGAAATGTGATCACCGGAGGAGGGGGCTGAAGAGATGAAATTTGGAGCTGTAAGAAAAAGGTTTGTCCAAATGGTTTTCTGAGCAATGAAGAAGTTGGAGGGAAAGGAAAAGAAATTTCACAGTGTTTCTAGCCTGGGCATATTCTCAATATTAATGCTGATTGACTGGATGTGAGAGAAAGAAAAGTCATGTTGGGGCCAGCCGCGGTGGCTCACGCCTGTAATCCGAGCACTCTGGGAGGCCGAGGCAGGCAGATCGTTTGAGCTCAGGAGTTCGAGACCAGCCTGAGCAAGAGCGAGACCCCTTCTCTACTAAAAAATTATGGAAAGAAATCAGCTGGACAACTAAAAATAGATATAGAAAAAATTAGCCAGGCATGGTGGCGCATGCCTGTAGTCCCAGCTACTCAGGAGGCTGAGGCGGGAGGATGGTTTAAGCCCAGAAGTTTGAGGTTGCTGTGAGCTAGGCTGACGCCACGGAACTCTAGCCCGGGGGACAGAGTGAGACTCTGTCCCCTCCCCCCCAAAAAGAAAAGAAAAACAAAAAGAAAAGGCATGTTGGAAAAAGAAAGGGCTGTGTCTTATCCAAAAGTGAACACAGCTCTCCTTACATCTCAGGGTTTCTCCATGAAGCAGATCTGGGCCCTGATGCCAAGACGTTCCTGGCCCTCCCAGAAAGGGCACAGGTTGGTACAGGGACTAAGAGCAAGAGCTTGGGAGCCAAGTCACTTATGTTCAAGTTCCAGGTCTGTCCTTTCTAGATGAGTGACCTTGGGGCATTATTAAAGCTGGCGGGGGGAGTGCAAAGACCAGTAACTTCCTGAGTCTCAGTTTCCTCATCAGGAAAGTGGGGGTCATTGTAGCCCCCAGTGGCAGCTATCAGCATCACCACTCATACTTCCTGGGACCCTATTCTACCATCCATTCTGCCTGTCAGTGCAGCCGCCTCCCTGTCCTTATATAATCTAGAGTATAAGTGCCTTAAAGGGCAAGCACCAGTTCTGTGTTGAGGATCAGAACAGGTTTTTAAATTAAGCAACCACCTGTTTTCTCATAGCTCCTTTCCTCCTGGACACTGCTCACGGCAGGAAGAGGAGGTGGTTGGGTCATGGCCGACGGTGGCTGGTGTCAGAGGAACCAGAGTGGAAACTCCCTTAGCAGTCAGTCTGCTTAAGGAAGAAGTGGTGGGGGCTCTGGTATGTGGTACTGCATCGTATCTGACCACATGGGCTATCTGTAAACAGTAATTATTCAAAATGGACTCCTGATCCCCACTCACCTGAAGCCTCCCTTGGAAAAGATTTTTCTGAGAGAAGGACCATGACTCATTCATTCATTCATTTTTGGTGAAGTATTATAAAACACAGAAAAGTTGGCTAGGTGCAGTGGCTCATGCCTATAATCTCAGCATTTTGGAAGGCCGAAAAAGGAGGGTGGCTTGAGGCCAGGAGTTAGAGGCCAGCCTGGGCAATATAACAAGACCCTATCTCTACAAAAAATTTTTATAAATTAGCAAGGCATGGTGTTGCGAGTGCCTGCGGTCCTACTTACTTGGGAGGCAGAGACAGGAGGATTACATGAGCCTGGGAGTTCCAGGTTGCAGTGAGCCATGATTTCACCACTGCACTCCAGCCTGGGTGACAGAGCAAGACCCTGTCTCAAAAAAAAAAAAAAAAAGTGCACATACCATACATGTTCAGCTTAATGCATTTTCACAAAGTAAACATACTCATCCAACCAGTATTGTAGTCACTACCCTGATGTCTAAGCAGACATTATTTTTAACTGTCTTTGTACTTTATGTAAATAGAAATATACAGCATGTACTCTTTCTTCTGTTTGTTTTTTTTTTTTTTTTTTTGCTCAACATTGTTTGTGAGATTCTTCTGTTTTGTTGCAGGCAGTTGTGTTTCATTCATTCTCATTTTGATACAGAGAGGAGACCAATATCCGCAGACATTTTTAGTTGTCAGAGGTGGGGTAAGGGAGGCAGAGGATGCTAGTGGCTTTAGTGGATAGAGCCCAAGGATGCTCCTAAGCACCCTATAATGCACAGGACAGTCCTCACAACAAGGCATTTTTGCCAATGGTGTCAAGGTTGAGAAACCCTGATATATAGTAATTATTGATGGGCATTCGAGTAGTTTCCAATTTGGGTCTATTATGAATATGGCTGCAATGAATATTGAACTATATACCCTTTGATAAATATGTATGTATTTCTGTTGAGTAAATACCTGCGAATGGAATTGCTGGGTCATAGGATATAGATATGCTCAACTTTAGTAGATATTGTTGGTTTTCCAAAGTTGTCGTGCCCCTTTACACTTCCCCAGCAATGCGTGAGCATTCCAGTTGCTCCACATCTTCATCAATTAACTTGGTATTTTTTTCTTTCTCATTCTCTCTCTCTCTCTGTCTCTCTCATCCTTCCCCTACATCATCCTCTAATTCAGCTTATGAAACACTACATACTCAATACAGCAGTGTTCGTTGTTAAATAATCCTCATCCATATTTTGTAAAAGATGGATTATGCACAGGTGGGGTCACTGTCTAGTAATTAGAGGCAGCATTTGGGGCAAGATGATTTGTAACTAGGGTTTCTCTCATTTAAATATCAGTACCAGGTGTTCCTGTATCTCCAGCCTCTCCCATTCTTCTTAGTACCACCAATAGTTTCACATAGTAAATTTTGCTCTCGGGATCAGATTATTCACCATTTGAGTTCCTGTGTATTAAGTATTTCCAAATTGTACAGTACTGTTTACCCCCAACATTGTTTTTTTTATTATAGTATATTACTTAGTTATAGAAAGGTAGATCAGATGGGGCCATTGAGGAAAAAAAAAATCAAGGAATTTTGGTCTCGGGTCCATTGATTTTCCAACTTTAGGCACCAGCAGTTTCAGCATTATCTGGGACCTAAATGCAAACTATTAAGCTCACCTGGAACCTACTGAACTCTTAGGGTGGGGGCCCTGCCACCTGTGGTTTATCAGCCCCTCCAGGTGATGAGATGTTAAGCTAAAGTTTGCAAATCACTGATCAGAACTGTCTTTATCCCCAAGATACAGACACACCCAATTTGGCTGAATACTTGTGAAATCAAATGTTTTGGTAATACAATGAATGAATGAGTCAGTTGCCCTCCCAGTCAGTATTAAACAATTCCCATATGTAAACTCAGTGGTGAGTTTTGTCTTAAAATGTTAATTGGCCATAACTTACTTTTGGTAATTTATTTTTTCAATTTCTAAATCCCCAAATGTCAGGATCTTCATATTTCTAATTCCCAAATGTATGCTAATAGAAGATTGCCCCTAGCTGCATGTGCTCTAACATTTGCCTATTTAAATACTTGGTGTACTGTCTTTTGCAAGTATTTGCTTGGCGTCATCCAGCATCCAGAGAGTGTTTCCGTGATAACTTTGCTGTATCAAAACCAGGTGCAGATCACTCCAGCTCACATGGTGATGACTCAGTTTGGTTGGGCTTGGCATGACCACCTCTGGACTTGCCACCTGGGTCTTTAAAATTCTGCTTATTAAACTTCTTTCCCTCTCTAAGATGAGAGTTTAACATAATGCTTTGGGTTCTGTGATCTAGAAGACAACACCTTCTTCTGTTGCTAATTAGTTAGATGGTAGAGAAAGTAAAATGATTGGGCCCCAGGAGAAGGAGGATTTTCCTCCCGGTGAACCCGGTTGGAGGACCTCTCAGTTATGGGAGAATTGTTGTTTTAGTTAAAGATGTGCTTTGGAAATGTCTCGCTTCTCTTTAGCATTCTGGTGGCATTTACAAACCTTATCCTGGGTCCTAAAACTTTGGATTCAACCAATCTCAGATTGAAAATATTCAGGAAAAAAAAAAGAAAAAAAGAATGGTTGTGTCTGTACTGAACATGTACAGACTTTTTTTCTTGGTATTCCCTAAACAATATAGTATAACAACTATTTATATAGCATTCGTATTACATTAGGTATTGTAAGTAATCTAGAGATGATTTAAAGTATACAGGAGGAAGTGCCTAGGTTATATGCAAATACTACACCACGTTATATCAGGGACTTGAGCATTTGTGGATTTTGGTATCCGCAAGGGGGTCTTGGAACCAATCCCCCACGGGCACCAAGGGACAACTGTACTTAATTGGATGTCCAAAGTGAATTGCACTGCCAACATTCTCTCTTTTCCCATGTATTACTCTTAGATCAAGGGAAAAAACAAATCTCTATATTTTATAATTAAGAACAAATCCCTGAGTCCTTCGACTTACTTCAGTAACAAAGCAAACTACATAAAAATAGCCTTCCAACAGAAGAGCCATCAGGGAGCCCAGGAATAGATACCATCTCACCTCATTTACTTAAAATTTTCTCCCCTCGTAGCTTAGCCCCTCCATGCTACTTCAACAAACTTGATCCCAGCCAGTCCTCTCAGGACCCTTCTTGCCATTATTTAACATTATAAATCTAGTGTTGCTACTCAAACCTGTATCCCCTCAAGTTCTTCCCTAACTAAAGGATAGCAGTTAATTGGCAATAGACAAACAAGTCCCAGAGCAATTATGAAAGTGAAATTATGTTTGCATTTGTACATGCAATTAGGGGAAAGATGCGGGAGGAAGTGTGTACAGCATCCTCCATGCACTGCCTGGAGGTGGGCTCTTCCGGCAACGAGATGCACTCCAGGTTTTTTAGCGCAACAACACACAAGTTTTTTTCTGCGTGCCCTCACTAGTTGACTTAGCCTGGCAAGCAGCAAACTCTGTGTTGTACACCTCCAACTTGTTTTCTCTAGGTCCTGCAGCATTAGGACTTTCGGCTTAAAGAAAGCCTTTAAGATGGCCCCAGAGGAGGGTAAGCATGTCTAGCCTGAGTAATAGACTAGATCGGGAATAACTGCTTCCAAAATGAGTGACAAGGCAAGGTTGCTAGGCCTGCAAGTGTCAACTTTGTCCTCAGCTGCAGGAAAAGTCAAGCAGGGAAGGTTGAGCTAGCTATTCAGTCTCAGTGGCCAAAAAGTACATGGTGTCTATTCTAGACGAGCAAGTGGTAGGGCCTATTAGGAAGGGAAGGTAACAGGTAACAAAAGGCCTTCATTAATTCAATAAGCAATTTTTTAAAAAAACATTCTAAAAGGATTTTTTTAATATGAGGACGTAAGGGTAGGGGAAATTGGCCCAAGGACAGACAAAAGAGCTGGGAGGAAAAACAGCTCTATTTTTCAACACAAACGATGCCATTTGAAGTAGTGGATTGAATACAGAAGTATTATGAAAGGTCCTAATTTGGCTAGTGTCTATATTCTTAATATAGTAACATTATTAATGTCTGTCCTCTAAGCCTGTATAAATCTGAACCCTCATGTTATTGGCCAGTTGGAAATAACAATGTAAACAGACTCTGTTGCTCTAATTAAATTATGCACACTGAATGTTTTGTCAAACTGCAAGTATTTTAATATTCACTGTAAGCCACAAGGCTGTGTCAGACGAGCTATTGAAATTACTCTCTGTTGTTTAGAAATAGGATGTATAGTAATCTGAAGGTATTATTTGGGAAAATGAAAGCAGATTGAATTTTCATGAACTTTAGGTCGTTCTCTTCGCTGTACTCCATAGAAGACACTGAGAATTAGATTGATCCACTTTATTCATATAATGGCTACATTTTCTTTTTCTTTGACCTAAAAATACAGGATTTGGTTACATAGAAAGTTTATTTGGGGGGTGGGGAGTGGTGAGGAGCATTTAGTAAGGGAGAGAGAAAAATAATATACAAGCTAGAGGAATGAAAAATGTAAAAAATGAGAGCTAGAAGAATGAAAACAACAGTGTGCTCAGGAAATGATACGCCATTCAGTTGGAGTTCATGGTGCCATGCATCCTGGGGGTAGCACTGATGTTCCTACGCATGGTGAAAGCACGGAATCAGTATGTTTTCCTATCAATTCCAATTCATGGTATGGTAGAAACTGTTCAAAAGGAAGAAGAGAATGTGCATTAAAGGACATTCTTTCTTCACAGGGTGAGCGAGGGGCTCAGTTTCCACCATGAGTGAATGCTTTGGGGTTGAGGCCCTGAGTTGTTAAATTCAGGTACCTAGTGAGGGGATTGGAAAGGTAGTCAGTAGTTAAACTGGTGTCTTAGAAGTCATTTTAAGAGCATATTAAATAAAATGCATTAATCTATATTTCATTAAAAAAATAGCCAGTGGAAAAGTGAGAAGTTGAAGATGAGAACCTTCTAAGTAAAATAGCTTGATACTCCTTAGCCAAAACACTCCTATTTTTACAAATGGGGAAAACAACATTCATTTCCTCGGTGGTCCATAAGCTGATCCGGACATGTGTACAACACTTCCCTGAGCATTCCAGCATGTTCTCTGCGTAGCTAAAGCCTGAATGCCCCCCCTAGATCCCCTATGTGAATATCATTTGTGGCCAGGATTCAAGTTCTTTCCCATGAAGCTTTAAGGTCTCATCCAGAGCAGAGGATGTGGCTCAGGACTTGTTCGTCTGCCCCCAGCATTCGATGACAAACCCCACAGCGGATGCGGGAAGTGAGAGGAGAGGGGCTCATTTCAATACCATGGGCCCAGGAGCCCCTCAATTTCAGATCCCCTAGGACTGGAACGCCTCCCCCAGCAAGCTCTGGTTTTGAAAAAGGGCAGGTGGGGCCAGAAAGCATTAGGATGGAGCTGGGATGGATGAGGTTTTCTTTTATTTTGGATTTTGTCACTTGAGTCAGGTCTCAGGAAACAGCGTGTTGGAAAACAGAGGCCGCGTTGCCTCCCGCGGATGGCGCTGGAAGAGCCGAGCGCAGGCCGTGGATCGCTGCCACGCGCGCAAGCGGGGGCAAGCCCGGCCGCCGCGGGAGACGAGCAGGAAGCCGCACGCCTGCCGGAGCTCATCCCTGCAGCTCGGCCCTCCCGGCGCTAATTCCCCGAACGGTGATAAACGGTAATGACACGGGGGCCGGCAGTGGAGGGGGGAAGACACGGGAAATGGAAAAAAAAGAAATCTGAGAAACTAAAGCTGTAGGGGGAGAAAGGAGTTAGCAGAGTTTGGGGAAACAGCTAGCCGATGCAAACAGGGAGGCAGAGGGAGGGGGAACGCCGGGCTGAAGCAACCTGCAGCAGGGATTTAAACAAAGGAGGGTTGGGAGAGGCGGGTCAGTCTCCAGTGTCTGCACGGAGACAGCGGGCAGCAGCCGCGCTCCCGGGATGACTCTGAATAAATTCGCAGCAGCGCCTTCAGGCTGGGAGTGACTGGAGAATGTACCAAAATAAGAACTCAGAGAAACGAGTAAGTTTGGAAAGAGACTCGCAGATTTGGGCGGCCTCTGACGGGGTCCGCCCTTCTCTGAGGCATGCCTTCATCGATGCATTACCTCTTCGTAGTTTCTATCTCTAGTGTCATCATCTTTATCGTGTTCTATGTGTTCAATTTTGGGGGAGATCAAAGCTTCCAGAGACTAAATATCTCGGACTCTTCGATGCTGACTCAAGTTTGCACATCCTTTATCAACGGGAAAACACCTTTCCTGTGGAGAAACAAACTAATGATCCATGAGAAGTCTTCTTGCAAGGAATACTTGACCCAAAGCCACTATATCACGGCTCCTTTATCTAAAGAAGAAGCTCAATTTCCTTTGGCATATATAATGGTCATCCATCACCATTTTGATACCTTTGCAAGGCTCTTCAGGGCTATTTACATGCCCCAAAATATCTACTGTGTTCATGTAGATGAAAAGGCGACAGTTGAATTTAAAGACGCAGTGGAACAATTGCTGAGCTGCTTCCCAAATGCTTTTCTGGCTTCCAAGATGGAGCCAGTTGTCTACGGTGGGATCTCCAGGCTCCAGGCCGACCTCAACTGCATCAAAGATCTTTCAAGCTCAGAGGTCTCATGGAAGTACGTCATCAACACCTGTGGGCAAGACTTCCCCCTGAAAACCAACAAGGAAATAGTTCAGTATCTGAAAGGATTTAAAGGGAAAAATATTACCCCAGGGGTGCTGCCCCCAGCTCATGCAGTTGGACGGACTAAGTACGTCCACCGAGAGCACCTGGGCAGAGAGCTTTCCTATGTGATAAGAACGCCAGCCTTGAAGCCGCCTCCCCCCCACAATCTCACCATTTACTTTGGCTCTGCCTATGTGGCTCTGTCAAGAGAGTTTGCCAACTTTGTCCTCCATGACCCTCGGGCTACCGATTTGCTCCAGTGGTCCAAGGACACTTTCAGTCCTGATGAACATTTCTGGGTGACGCTCAACAGAATTCCAGGTATGTGAGATTCCGTGTTTCGCACCAAGGAGAGTGCCATATTTGGAAGGGCTGTGGAAGAGCCAGCCACTTTTTATTAGGAAGTAGAAGATGAAAACTGAAATCTATATAGTTCTCACCCTAGTCCTTTCTAAATGCAGAATGATATTCTTTATGTGATCATTCACATAGTCTAGCATTACCAAATAATAACTTTCCGTGGTATCGCTTTGCAGTTCAAGTTCTTTCGCAGACATCATCTTACTCAATCTTTACCACAATCGGTATCATTGTTCTCAGTCCACACTGCTGTTCTTTCTTTCCCCCAAATTTGTCAAGGTTGCTCTTACCCCAGGGCCTGTGCCTGGTCATCCTCCTGCCTACTTGAGGCCTACGCAGGCTCCTTCTTCCTCAGCCAGATCTCAACTCTCACATGGGGACAGATCTGACCGTGCCTCCTGGGCACTGGCCAGCACATCACCCTACTTTCCCTTCAAAGAGTTTATTGCCGTCTGGAATTCTCATATTTACCTCTTTGCATGGGCTTGTTCTTGATCTTCTGTGTACTAGCTCAGTGAAGCCAGGGTCATTTTCTATCTTGTTACTGCTGTGTCCTTAACACTTAGCGTAGTAAATGCTCAGTAAATACATATTAGATGAATGAATGAGTGAATGAGTGAATGTCAAAGCATGAGGCTTTATCAGGCACCACAACTGTCTCCCTGGGACCCAGTGAGCTGAAAAATAATTGGACTCATGCTTGCGCCTTATCATGCATGTCTGTAGGGTGTTTTTAAAAACATATTTTACTTAAGATAAAATAATGGGATTCCAGGAGAAACTTCTTCCTCTCTCATCAAAATTTTTCTATCTTTACTAATATGGACCAGATCAATCATTTTTTAAAATGTATAAAACATAATAGGATTTCTTCTGAAGGAAACAGTGTGTTTTAGACTCAATGAAAAATACAAAATGGATCTCTGATGAACTAGACAGCACTATTATAGCTAGAGAAAAGCAATCATTGTTCTGGTTGTTGGGGGCCTGCCAAGTTGGAAACGCTGGTAGGTGCTCTCAGGCTGCAGGGCAGGGCCTGCTGGGCGATAAACACGCCAGCATTCTCTGGAAAATACCATGTACAGTTTCCGAATCCCAAGGTAGCTTGCCTGGTGAACAGGGCTCCCTCGTGCACTACGCCTTCTTTTTTTCCTGATTCTCTTTCTCCTAACCAGTGGCCACCATCTTTTCACCTTTCATCTGTTGTTTCCATCATCGCCATATAATTTAGGAGCATTAGGCACTTAGAGGTTGATGTTCCTATTTAAATATTTATTCCATTTCTATTTTCACCATTCTCTTAAAATTCTTAAGTTGGGTACTAGCCATGTGGTTCCTTAGGTATTGTACTGAGATGAAGGTATTTCGTAACTTAGCAAAAGTCTGGATTGTCGCTTTAAAAAAAAAAAGGACAAAAGAAAAACATGGGTTTTGGTTTGTGTTGAATGTCTGTGGTTACTTTGCCAGAAGGATGGTCAGTTTTATCCATGTCAAGTCAGTATAAGAAAGTCAAGGAGAGAAGAACACCGTGTTTTTCCTGACACCTTTCCTCTTCCCTGCCCTAGTCAAATAGACAAATGATCTTGGTCCCTTGGGAGACCAAGAAAGATATCTATATAGGTACAGGAAAGAATATCTTTTTTGCTGTAGGTTTGTGGGGATTGGCACCCTGGCTTCTGCCCACTCAGGGCAACAGTGTGACCCCATGTAAATCACAGAACCTCAAATCTCCTCAGCTCCAAAATGAGGGGCCCCTTTCATTCCTACACATGCCTTTCTTTGCAGAAGACACAATGCCCAGAACCACATAAACACTTCACATGCAGCTACCGGGAATCTGTAGAGAGAAAGGCGGAAGTGCTGGTGAGACTGGATTCCGCATTGTCCTTTGACTTGGGCAAGTACATCCCATTTCCCTTGCAGGAATTGGAAGTGAGAGCCCCTCTAGAGAGCATCTCTCCAGAAAGGAAGGTGAGCATGGTCTGCCCTGATTCTGCAAGGGATGCGTTTCAGCGTAGTGCACCATTTCCTGGGGCTCTGCCTCTTCTTTTCTTAGACTCTGGGCAACATCCTGGTTCAGGGAGAAAGGATATCCTGCTCCTAGGCGGGGCCTTTCCAAAATTACAAGTGAATTAAAGCAAACAAATCATCAAATGCCCTGGCGGTGGCCCTCCCCACCTTCAAAGGCCACATAAAATCTAATCACACGCTCGAGTAACTCCAGCGGTTTTACGCTTCAGCAAGCTTTGTGATTTAAGATTTAGAGTGTGAATCGGTTCTTTATAACCAGACAGCCTTTAATCACATCAGCTCTTCTCCTTTCAGTGTCATGTTTTAAGGGGAAAGGTTCTTTGTAGGCACAGCATAAACGTCTTTTTCGCAAACATGTGAGCACAGAGGGTGCTGTTCATTTCTCCCCTCGAAGGCACTACCTCCCTGTCGCCTAAATATGTGTGTTAGAAGGACCCTGTGTGGACACATCAGGTTGCCCAGAACACCCCCAACAGTCATACAACCAAGAAAATGATTAGCACCCTAGAATTAGATGGTATCAGAAAACAAAGTAAAAATCATTTAGAATGGGTAAGGCTGAACAGAAAGGATACTGGTAGGAGTAGCCCTAAATCTCATAGCTTCACACTGCCTTTTGTTTTTCCAGAGTGCCATTCTCTTGAGAGGATGACTTCTCTCTCGGTTTTTAGCATTTAGGCTCTCTCTGCACGCTGTTAGAAGTGGTGATAGAACAGGCCAGAAAGAGGCTCTTGAGAGCTCCAGACTCACACCGTTTGGGGGAGCCAGGTGGCGTGGCTGTCATTCTGTTCTGTGTGGCCCATGTGCAGATGTGTGTCCACCTTGTCAGAGGAAACCCTCTAGGGTCACAGATTTCTCTGACTCGTGCTACAGAGCATCAGATTCTGATGGCGGTAGCTTACCCTGCCTTCTGGTGCACCCTCGCATTTTCTAGCTTCTCAGATCGTTGCAATTCCTGCTCTGTCACCTTAAGAAAAACCCATTTTCTGTAATTCTTGGGTTATTCTTGTAGCACTTTCAACTGCCCACCTGCCCCGAGGAGGCAGAGTGCCTGAGGCCATTTGGACTTTTGCTGTACCTCTTGAGAATTGTTCAGCACTTGCCCAAGCGGCCACTGGTCTATCTTCTGCATGGTGCATTCCCACGGCTAGACTGTCTTCATACCCCCCCCCCCCCCGCCCCCGCAGGGCTGGTTCATCTCTAAGGAAAAGGCAAAGCTACTCCATGCTTTGGTTTTAGCTACTTTTTTTCCCCTCGCTGCTTTAAGTTTGTTCTTTCAAATCTTTGCTCATTCATTACCCTGACCTTTCTCATGCCATGGTGTTTTTGTTCCATAAGAATGTTTTCATTTGTCTCTCTTCCTTTTTCCATTTTGTGTACATTTTTTTTTTCAGAGCCCCTTTGTCAAATTCTCTCGACCTCAGAAGGGACCACATGATCACATTTCCTCATTTTTTTTAATTCTAAAAATAGTGTGTTTCCTACTTTGATTCATTTTGCTTTTTTAATTGTGACTTTTGTTTATATGTGCACATTCTTTGGGAGGGTGTTATGACCCTATAGGTTGCAAGTGTCAGAAACTCAACTCAGAGTAGCTTAAACAAACACCTGCAGGGGGCACATGCCTGAGACACCCTAGGGAGCTCTGAGTCCAGCCGGATCAATGGTAGAAACAACGTGTTCAGGACTCTTTTTTGCCAGTTATCTCTCTGTGGGGTGACCAGCTGTCCCTGCTTGCCCAGGTCTGTCCTGGGCATGGGACTTTCATGGGTAGAACCAGAACATCCCTGGCTAACTGGGACAACTTGGTCACCCTGTCTCTCTCTGCCCTTCCATTTTTGGCTTCTTTCATGCAGGTTCTCCCACACGTTTCAGAGCTGGCCAGAAGTAGCTCCAGGTTTACTTGCTTTTGACAGCTGGCTCTCCTGGGGGGAAAGATGGCTTCCCCCCCCCCCCCCTTTCTGATAGTTCCAGCAACATCTCAGAGGAGACCTCAGATTGGTCCTGCTTGGTCTAAATTCCTATCGGGAGTATGAAGAATGCTGACCAGCCATTCTTGGGTCATTTTTCCCGCCCTGGAGCTGAAGGCTGGGACGGACCCTGGTGAAGGATGGCTCCTCAGAGAGATGTTGGGCAGACAAAAGCACGTGCCCACTGCAAGACGGTTCTTTGTCCTACACGGGGAGATATTAATGAGCATGTCCACATGCTATTAGAGGGGCAAGATTTAGTGATGATATATGGAGGGGTGTGGTTTTAACCACATGAGCAACTTTAACTGATCTCGTTACCATATCCTTTTCCCTCATGCAAACATTTTTAAAATGATAATGTTACTTTATCATATTTGGACAGTACTAGTTTGCAAGGGATTTCTTATGTACTTTCTCCTTTAATTCTTATAAGAACCCTATAAGAGGGGGACTAATGGTCCTGTTTTACAAATGAGAAAATTTGATTAAAATATATGACTTGTCCAAAGACAAATATTGCATGTACCTATCAAGAAATAAGAATAAAAGAAAAGATCCAGGGGAGAGAGAAGTAATACTTACATACATTTTAAATTGAACCTCGTTTTACAAATTCTTCCTTTAATTATTGCAATAGCTGCAAGTGTTCAGAAGATGAAATTTGGCTAATTCTAAGTCTCCTTAAGCTTGTGGAATGGTTCTATAATTGGACCCACTCAAAAATTTTTTCTTTCATCCTGACATTTAGCCCATTTTCCCAAAAATTTTGGCTTTTTAATGTGAGCAGAGGTATAGGAAAGATGGCAGTTAATGCTTACTCACATGTACCTATGGGTCTAAATTATCTCAGCTGAATCTTCACAAGAATCCTGTCCCGTGGGTACTTAAACCCACACTTTGCAAATGTGAAGATGGGGTAGGGGGTTTGAGTAATGTGCCCTGCTCCAAAAGCAGGCAGCACAGTAGGTAACGTGCGGCAGGCACCTCAAATTCTACTGCTTAGGGTTCAACTCATGCTCTCCCCTTTGCATGGCCCTGAGTTTGACACCAGCCTCCTGTTAGCTCAGGCCTACAGGCTGGGGCCTGTCTCTCCCTTAGCTCTCACCACCCTCATCCCTGCTCATTTGGTTTCTCTGGAGTGTAGGAGTTAACGGCTCAGGCTCTAAAGTTGAAATCCTGGCTCCTTCGTCACCAGCTGTGTGACCTGACATTTGTCACCCTCAGCTTTAGAGTGACTACGTAGCACAGACAGCAAAAGCCTGGGTCCTGGAGCCAAACCGCCTGAATGTGAATCCCAGCTCTGCCATTTCCAAGCTGTGTGACCTTGGACGAGTTACCTAACTTTTGTGTCCCCAGTTCTCCTGTGCAAAGTGGGAAAAATAATACTATATATATCAAATATGTGAGACTTAAATGAGTTAGTTATGATTATTATATTTTCATCTATAAAATGGATATTCATTGGATAAATATTTGGGGAGCAAATAGGCACTGTGCTAGGTACTGGATATACCAGTGACTAAGGCAAACAGACCCCCACCTCACGGAGGATCCTTGTAGAAGGAAGAGACAGATAATAAAAAGCAGAGAGATAAGCAAGATCATTCGAGACTGTGAGAAGTGCTACAAAGAAAACATACAGGCTGACGCAGGGAGGGACCAACTTTAGAGGAGGTAGATGGAGAAAGGCCTCTCGGCAAAGGCAGCCCATGAGTTGCATCCCGAGAGGAGAGGGAGCCGGCCGTGCTCTTGGGAAAGAGGTTCTAGGCAGAGGGAATAGGGACAGCAAAGGCCCTGGGATGAGCGAGACCCTGCTGTGTTCAGGAGCCAGAAAAGCAGCCCATGGGCCGTTGCCAAGTGAGTGAGTGTAAGAGCCGGACCTGGCGTGAGGTGGGCCACGTACGAATTGTGCAGGCCCTTGCAGGAGGCCCTGGGAACGACACACCGGACAGCACCCAGCTCTCGGGCACAGCGCCGGGCGCAGAGTAAACACTCAGTGGACTGGATCTAGCCACTGGCCTCCTCTCCATTCCTGGTGCCATCATCCACCCTCCTCTCCCTTACAATAGTAGAATTTCTTCCTGACTAGTTTCCCCTGCTCCGTGCCCAGCCTGCTTTAATCCAGCCCCCACAGCGGCAGAATGACCTGTCTGTGGTCCTGTGATCACACCTCCCTCCTTAGAAACCTTCTGTGGATCCCCATCCCCTGCAGGTAAGGACCAGCCCCTTAATGGAACACAGGGACCTCAGCACAATATGGCCCCCTTGGCTTTCCAGCACCTTCTTTAGCTGCACCCCCATCCCTGGGTAACCTGTGGGTCGCCACTGTGCCACTTCCAGCCTCGCTGCGCCAGGCCCTCTGCTAGGACAGGCTCTAGGCTGCCCTTCCCCTCCCCCACACCCAAGTGACATGCGCTGTTAAGATTCAGCTTAGAGTCACATTCTCTGAAAAGCCTTTCCTCCTCCTCACTCCTCCCGCCTCCCGTACCGCAGCGCCCTGTCATCTGCCTGGCAGTGCTGTGCTGTGTTCTGGGGCCTTGTAGACCAGGCTTCAAGGGCAGCAATGGCACATGCCAATTCTGTCTTCCTCGTACCCAGCACGGCCCTGGCACACGAGTAGTGCTCAAGATGAGGAAGTCCCGGCTTGTATTCATTTAACTTACACAAACTCAACTGTATTCGCGCACACACACGTTTAAATGAATGTAAATGGCATTGCCATGCCACCGTGCCCTGCGTTCCACCCAATGAGTGGGCTCCATAGTGACCCACAGATTCTGTTTGTCCCTGTGCTGGGGCTGGGTCCCCACGGCTGACTGGTTAAAGCACAGCGCATGTATATCTCAGAACATAGCTCCTCAGCTGGAGCCAACTTCTTCATCTAGTGCTTGTCAGAAGAAACAACCATCTGGATCAAGATTAAAGGGAGAACGGCCGTGTTGGAGCGATGGTGTTGGCTGAGCGTGGTGCATTCCCAAGAGATCTCTCCAGAGGAATTTGACAGTTATGCTGTTTTCCCCTTTCCACGCTGGCGTTGCAACCTCGCCTCTGTGTGGGATGTGTAGCTACTCTAAATATTAGTTGAATTTATCAAACAGCTAGTGATTCTCAAAGACAGGCACAAATTCATATCTTCTTAGTTCTAATCCAGTGCTCGGTCCCCTGTCCACGATGCCATGTACAGACGCGCTTTTTTTCTAAAAGTTGCTTTTACTCAGAAAGGCGGATAGAGTTAAAGGTGCTAGCGAGAGGTAACTATCAAAGACCAAAGCCAGCAGTCTTTGAGTTATGAATTTGTCATAGCACTTTGACTTTGTCACAGAACACTGAGCTACAACCTCAGGATCGTGAAAAGACTCTCATGTTGCCAAATGTGTTAGAGGTCATTCCCTTTACAATCCCTCTTTGAGAGACTTGTATGTAAATGCAGAACTCTGTCCTTTTCGTGTTCTTGGTTATTGACTATTGAAATGAGACTTGGCTAACAGCTGAGTTTGGGAGCCACTATCCTCAGTGAAATTCAGAATTGGGGGAAATTTAAGTTTTCAGTGAACATCCTCTTCAGTTCTTTCCTCAGTTTACTCTGTGGCTCTTGGAGTTCCTTCTCCCTTGGTGATCTCATTTACATCCATGGGTCATCACCGTTTCTGTACGGATGAGTCACGTGTCCATGGCATGCTCCCCGGCCGTCCCCCACATTCCTCCGTGTCTCTTCCCGAAGCTCCCACCTGCACCTGCTGGTGCGGCCCCTTCCATCTCCCTGTGCCCCCCGCGCCCAGTTCCCCAGCCACAGCCTTCGTGTCAGCCAACTTCTCCCCAGCCGGCCCCCCAGGTCTGATCAGCACATTCTGTACATCGCATCTATGGGAGGTTTCTAGTGGCTTCCACTGCTTCTGTTCTCATCACTTGTGCTCCTAACTCCGGCCCATCGTGCGCTTCCAGCAGATTGTTGTCAGACCTGTCCAAGTGGTCTCTCTGGCGAGAGTCTGCCTCTTCAAACCATTCCTACACTCTCGACACGCTTTTCTGCTTAAGCTCTGAGAGTAACATTTCTCAATCCTAAAGGTGTTAGTGAGTATCCACGTCTCATTGAATTACTCAGTACAGGCAGCTCAACATGGCACGCTGGCTATCAACACATCCCTGCTGGGTATCCCCTCGCTGTCACCTCCGTCACCTCACTGTCAGTTCCTACTGCTGCCTTCCCTGAAAGGGACACTCCAGAAAAACCACTGTGCCTTGGATTCCTGTCTTTGGCCCTTTTCTTCATGTCACCCTCTCTTCCTGGGCCAGTCCGCCCATCTCTCCATTTTAACAATGGCCTTAATGGGTTTGCATTCAGTGGTGTGTCATTTAGGAAGTTTTTCCTGATCTTTTTCTCCTTAATTTTACACCTTTATATTAATAAACCTCTGTTGTAACTCCTGTATGTCATTCTTTGCATTCTAATTATGAATGTAATGAGTATCATATTACCCAGATTAGAATATAATCTCTTTGTGGTCTTTTGTATTTTTGGCCACCCAGCATAGCAAGCATCCAGTGGGCTGATAATAAATATTTATTAAATTGAGTCCAATGGATCAATGTGTGACGTCAAAAAAAAGAAAAAAAAAAAACAAAAACAAACACACACACACACAAATTGAGTCAAATGAAAAAAATGTTTAATATGCTGGTGTCCCTCAGCACTGCTGCCCAGTCAACTGCAGGTCACCACCAGATATCAACATACACACACACACACACACCAAGATTATTTTGCCAAATCCTGGGGCATCAACTTCAGACAGTATCTTTCAGCCATGTTCAGTCTCTCCTGGACATTTCTTAAACACCTCTCAGCCCTCGGGCAACAGCAATGGGATAGTTCTCTCCCATGTAGGTTTTCCAAAGCATCTTGCTCATTTGGGGAATGCTTCTCACTGCTGAGTCCAGCCTGGGGGCAGCACCTGCTCCAGCCAGACCGTATTCCACCCCAAAACCTGCCCACTATCGTGTGCTTTGCCAAATTGGTGCCATATTCTGCACCAAAGAAGCCAAAAAAAAAAAAAAAAAAAAAAAGCTCAACACCAAAGGCTGCTGATTCAAAGACCAGATGTTTATAAGGCTGCCTGTTTGATAGAATAACCCATCATTTGGTAAAGCAAATGACCCTGCTAAGAATTTTGGTGACTTGCCCCCACCCCCGAGTCTCAGAGCGGACAATTTGCAGTCTTAGAGCGGACAATTTGCAGTCTTAGAAGGCTATATCCAAAACAAAAGTATATTAACTGCTTTCCTAACTTACCATTTCTCAGTGTGGTTTCTCCATTCCACATCTACTTATGAACGTTTCTCTCACCGTCTGACCTCACAGTATGTGACATTTTTCCTTAAGGTGCTCATGGACAAAACCATGGCGGCACAGAGTTTTCCCCACATCCGTTTGCCTCGTATGCCCTTTACTGCCACACTTCCAGAGAATGATGGGTGGAGGTTGTGCTTTCAAAGCCCTTGTCCTTGAGCTCTGTACTTCACGATATTTATGCTCCATAATCTTTCCCTTCAGCCAGATTTAAAAGATCAGAACTTAACTGTGAAAATATTGGAAGATAAAACCATGATCTTTCCTGAGTGAGCTGGAAATACTCGGGTCATCCTAATGGATCTAGCTTTGTGCACCCTCAGTCCTGCATCTGGGCATTTCCCGTTTCATTTCCTCTTTAGCCTTCTCCTCCTTAGCCCCAGTCCTCACATAAATCCTCTTTACTGAAAATCTGTAATCCCATCCCCGGTCCAGGTGCTTCTTCGAGTTCTTTAGGGGTCTACAGAAAAAAGGTCCTCCTATCTGGACTCCAAATCCTTGCCTGAGTCCAGGTGACAACTGCCCTCCCCCAAACCCTGAAGTCCTTGCTAGGTGGTGGGTCATCTCCTGGAGAGATCAAACCTGTGCCTGTCTGGTTTCTCCCCTCCCAGGACTTCGCTCTGTGTGAGCCAGCTGACCTCTTCCCTGCTTCCAAAGCTTCTTGATTTATCTCTGTTCTATTAATATTATCCTACCACTTTCTGGAATTTCTCTGTCAAGTACTCAATCCAAACCAAGCTTCCCAAATACAGTTTTCCTGTAAAAATAGTTTCCTCTTTATTGTTTGCTGAATCTAGAATCATCACAGCATTCAGCACCAAAGAGGGCCTTAGAGAGCATCTCATTCCAATCCTAAAGTTGTACAAATTAGGAAATTGTGAGTCAGAGAGCTCAAATGTCTGCCTGATCTTCCTGCTCTGTAAAGTGAGTTTACATTTTCTAGCCTCACTGCCTATTTTTTCAAAATAAACTTTAAAATGAGCATTGCATTCATAAGATCCTATATTTTTCTATTAATCCTACTTCATACAGAAAGAAGATCTCTCAAGGCACACGTGGTGTGGAAGGGGAGGGGATTGTAGATACTAGTAACCCCATACTAACAATTATTATCTCTTTAGGTTCTCCCATTATTATTTAGGCTGTTACCAAAACCTTCCTATATCCACCGGCGAACATCTGTGCAGTTAGTATGATTTAAATGCATTCTTTAGGGTCCACTGTAAAGCCATCCCATGAATGTTAATCACTTGGTCCCCATGCCTCAGTGGCTCACGGAAGTGTGAGGGAGGATCACACAGAGATTTCTGCACTGCAGACTTAGTGATGATGTGCGTCCTTCCCCTGCTCCCCGCTCCCAACCCCGCCGAGATCAACGGTTTGAACAGTTCTTTTCCTTTCCCACTGATCAGCTCCTGAATAGTCTCTAATTGGTAATACCTTCAGTAGCGATTCTCAATCCAAGAGTGGGTGGGACCTAGGGTATCTAGGGTGACCAGTTCGTCCTGATTTGCCCAGGACTTAACCAGTTTCAACACTGAAAATCTCGTGTTCTGGGAAATTCCTCAGTCCCAGGCAAACTGGGCCATTGGTCACGCACCCCATTTCTGCTCACTTTCCCACACACAGGGCATATCCGGATGAGGAACTAGTACCCTAAGTATTTATGTTCTGTGGAACAGCGCTGATGAACACACTGGGAAAAGTGATCATCGAAACCGTTCCCTTATGTAGGTTACGACACATCGAAGGCTAATGATCGAAACTGCAGAGTCATCCATGAGGTCCCCAGCCCGAGCAGACCAGGACAGAGCCTACTCATATAACAATCTCCCCACTGTTTTTGAGAACATAGTATAGACTTTAAGGATGTCATCTAAAAGAATAGATGGGTAAATATAAAATTTGAATTTAAAACCACTTTACCCAGTGGGAAAATCAAATGCAAAAAATTGTCTTCAATTAGTTATAATAAGCATAGGACATGTCTTGGAGGCAGATTTGTTTCAGCTTTAATTTCTAGGAAAGCAGAGGAAACATCTGGTTTTGGGAATTTATCCAAGCACTTTGCCCTAACAAACTGTCTAAACTCAAGCAAATGACAGTCTCTGTGGGAAAGAACTAGTGTAAGAGTGGATTGAATGAACGGAAAATGAGTCAAGAATTTAATAGAACTATTAAAATTAGAAGTTGGAGGAAATCACTGCCTATCTTTATTTTAAAACTGTTTTGCTTCTATTTATTTGAAAGTGTTCGGAAGATAAAGAGTTTGGGATCTTTAAGATACATCTGAATTGCGAAATACTGTCTCCTGGAATTTGCGATGTTTTTCTCAGGCGAGATATTTGAAGTCACAGAAAAGTTGCATAGGAAGACAAATAGTTACCTGTGCTGTTCCCTGAAATTTAACAGATTATAGCCAAACATAAAGTTGTTGTTTTGTTTTCTTATTTTTTTGTTGTTGTTTTTATTTTTGCTTGGGCAATTAGAGTTGACAGCTGGGCAGTTAACCCCAGAAGGAAAAGAAATTTGCTCCCCCAATGGGATTGCTAGGGAAGTCGAGAAAATCTGTGACCCTGGAAGAACGAGGAAAGCTGGGGTGGAGGCAGGTGGGATAACAGAGGGAGGCTAGAAAAGGCTTCTTAGATTTATTTCCTACCACTTGGGTAGACTTTCTATTATTTTTTAAGAATTAGGAAGCTAAGACACAGCGATATCAAGAAACTGTCTCATGGCCACATAGTAAGCAGCAGAGCCACATTTAAACCTGGTCTTCAACTCGAAGGCACCATGCGGTCCGCCGCCTCCATTGTTAGCTTTTTGCAGTGTGCACCAGCAAGCAGGCTGCTCTCTGAAGAAGTAACCAAGTCGGAGGCTGTTTCAAAGAACAGGCTCAAGAGGCTGCAGTTGGGAATGAAGGGCAGTCCCTTCAATGGGTGGGGAGAGAGAGAAGAAGAGGCTGGTGCTGCCCGTGATTATGGTGGCCTTGAGGGCTCCAGCCTGTACTTAGGGATCTTTAAGGTGGCAGAATGACCCCTGCACACACAGCTGTTCTGCCTCCACCAAACCTACCTAGGAAGATGGTCAGGGTGCGCAGGGTTTTATATGAGCCTGGTTTGCAACAGAGAGATGTCTTGAGATTTGTCAGGTATTTATTATGTGCAAGGCATTGTTCTAAGCCCTTTCTATGCATTAGCCTATTCAAATCTCTTAAGAACCCTATGAGGTCGGTGTTCTTATTATCTCCATATTATAGAAGCAAAAAAGAAACTGAGGCATATAGAGTGGCTCTGCAGCGACATCTGACTCTGCCCTGGCATGTATACTCCTGGGTCCCTTGTCCCCTTCAACAGAAACCAGGTTCAGGGGGTACCAGGGTAACATATATGTGTCTGCTTTCACACCCTCCATCCCGTTTAATCCTCAGCCTTGTAAGGTAGTTTCTATTACCTCCATTTTACAGAAAAGAAAACTGAGGCCAAGAGTGTAAATTACTTGTCCACACTCTTTATAAATCCAGCACTCTGCACTGCAACCCAGATGGTGTATGTAAAGGGGCTTCATGTGGGTATGAGAATGGTCAAACTTACTATTTTTCCTCATTTCACGCTTTCTCTTCTATAAAACCTCAGAAATTATAGGTGATTGCAAAGATCCCAAAATTGCAAAATTTAGGCCTGGAGGAGCATGATTATAATCTAGAGCAGAGATCAGCAAACTGCAGCCCCTCGGCTAAATCTGGCCTATTTCTGTACTGCCCTCAAGCTAAGAATGGTTTTACATGTGCAAATGGTCGGAAAAAAACATCAAAAGAAGATGACTTCATGACATGAAGAGTGATATGAAATTCAGATTTCAGGGTCCATAAAGAAAGTTTTATTAGGGTACAGCCACATATTGTCAGGGCTACTTTCATGCTATGATAAATAGCAGAGTTGCATTGTTGCGGCAGAGACCACACGGATGGCCACAAGCCTGGAGTATGTACTGCCTGGCCCTGTCCAGAGGAAGTGCTGACATCTGAGGTAGAATCATGTGGTAAACATATTTGTCTAGTGTTTTCAAGGAAACTGTTTTGTCATAATTGTGAATTTTCTAGATATTAATCATTGAAGTCTACCCTTTAGTGCACAAAATAGCTAATTAAAAAAAAAAAAAAGCTATTTCGGGAGGCCAAAGAGGAGGGATTTGAAAGGGGGGTGGAAAGGTTTAGGGGAGTTGGAGGGCTGGGCTGGGGGAGCTCCGAGGGTGAGAGAGCTGGAGAATAGGACAGAGAGAGAAAGAGAGAGATCTGGGGAGAGAGAACCCGAGAGACAGAGAGAAACACAGAAAAAGAACTGGGATTCAGAGGGATCGTTAGTCAGAAAGGGAGAGGGAAAATACTGCAAGAAGCAAGCTCAGAAGCACATGAGAGGGTGGTGGGAACTGGGCTCTTGTCTGACCTGTATCCAATAGAGCACCGAATCTGCCAGTTCTACATCCCTCCTCTAATCTGTGACTTCCCATCTGTTTAGCTCTAAGAACATTGAGGTGTACTTTTTACGAATATACATACATACACACTTTTTAAAAAATTTTAAAACAACTTCTTGCCCCAAAAGTTCTAGCAATTCAAACTCCCTTCAGTGGATACTTTTGCCAACACTTGCAACTATTCTTCAAATTTTTGCCTATTTGATGGGTGACAAAATGGCTGTTGTATTTTTTTCTTTCTAAATCTGGTCTTGAGGTTTGTCTCTGGCTGTAAACTCTGGCCTTGCCCTGGTGTGGCTCCAGGGGAGGTGGTCGTGGTGTTTACGGTGTGCCTTGCACCAGATACTTCTTTACCCTGGTGGGCAGCCTAATGCCTAAGTGTCCAACCTGTGACCAGGAGTCCCTCTCCCAGGAAACTTGTCTATACTGGCAGATGCCCTTGTGGCTCTTGTCTGACCTGTGTCCAGTTTATTTCTACCAAGATAGCCACTCTATAGGAGAGACCTGACCGGGAGGAAAGTTAGGCCAGGGGTGTTGGCCAGGTGAGACACAGAGGAGGCAGCCCAGCAGAACATGTGAAATACCAGAACAGTTTATTACTTACAGAGCCGGGAGAGAAGAGGGCACCTCACAAGGCCACCGGGAAGGGGGTGCTGTCTGAGACGTGCACGCTCAGTCAGCAGGTGGGGCCAAGAGAGACAGAGAGGGACCTGCGGCCCCAGGCCTGTACTGGGGTCCTGGGCATGACTGAGGTGAGTTTTCCGAAGAGAGTTCTAATTGCTGGGTTTGGAGCAGGCAGACGTGAGTCAAGTAGGTTGTATCCAGCTGTCCCACAGGGAGGTGGTCACCAGGCTGCGGTCATAGAAGGCAGAGATCTCGATTGACCACACGAGGAGCTGGGAGGAAGTAGAGGACGGTAAACTGAGTCAAGGGTGCCTGAGCCCTGCTTCTGTAAGAGAAGGCTAAACTTATATTCAGAATGGATGCTGAGGCAACAGAAAACTACAGGAATTCCCCACAATGGCATATTAATTTTGTTTTAATCTGAATTGCCCTGACCTCTAGTGCAAAAAGGGTCTTTTTCCATGTGATCATTGGCCATTTGCTTTTTCTGCTTTGTGATTGTCATATACTCTACTTTTCTCTTTGATTGTTTACCTTTTCTTATTAATTTATAGGATCTCTCTGCACAATAGGAATATTAAACCTCTAGTCTTACAAAACCTTGATCCCAATCTATTATCTGTATTCTGTGCTATTAAAAAATGCTTCAATGAAAAAAAGCCCACTATTTTGAATAAACATATTTCAGAATGCCCTTTTAAATAGAATATTTTATTTTAAATATATATATAAGATATCTATGAATACATTTATATTTCTGTTTCACTAAATGTTTGTACTATGCTTGTTTCCAAAGAAAGTCTAGGTTGGCCCATTGTTCGCACTCATCTTCGGTTTTCAAGTCCTTTCACAGATATTATCTTATTTGATCTTTATAAATACCAGAGGTATTGATCTTATAAAGTAATAAAATAGGCATCGAGCTGTATAAATCCTGATTTTCCTTCGACTGAGTGATCTCACACAGCTCTGCTTTTGGACTTGAACTTACTTAATTCTCAGGCCAAATCTGCCAGTTCTAGTTTGTGACATTGCATCTGCTTGGCTGTAAGAACATTTGTTATGATTGTGTCTAAACTAAAAGCTAATAGGCTAAGCCTCAAGAGGAATTCAAAGTACGTGAACTTTGATGCTCAAAGCAAAGATGATAAGACTGGCATCCTGTGGGCCAAATGCACTCCTCAGGCATGGGTGTGTATGTGTACTTATTATTTAAAAATTTATTAATTAGTTGATAACATTTTAAAAATTGGGGAATTTCTGATGAAATTCAGATTTCTCACTTCTCCTAAAACATCGGAAGAGCAGGCAGGACTGGGCTTGTGATCCCGTGTGGCCCTGATGGCGGATGTTGAGGGCGGCAGCTTGCCTTGGGGGGTGGGGGAGGGCGGTGAAGGCTCTCTCATTCCCCAGGGTCCCCACCCTCCTCTACATCCACCATGCCTTGGCCAAGTGTTAGCCACCATCTGTGGATTCTTTCACCTTGCCTTACCTGCCCGTATGCATTTGAGTACACGAATCCAGCCTACAATGTGTGATCTTTGTTTTGGTTGCTTGGAG
Organism: Eulemur rufifrons; assembly: GCF_041146395.1. Classification (NCBI taxonomy): domain Eukaryota; kingdom Metazoa; phylum Chordata; class Mammalia; order Primates; family Lemuridae; genus Eulemur; species Eulemur rufifrons. Next base: position 61,486,547 of record NC_091000.1, on the reverse strand, counting down.
ATCTTTCTTGTTTATTTTCTGTGTCTCAATTGTGGCAAGAGTTTGAGGTTGCCAGACTGACACAACCAAAGCCTTAGACACAGAGCAGGGGGGAAGCAGATGAAGGGGAGGCAGCACTGGGGAAGGAAAGGAGTGGAATTTAACCTTTGGGGGTAAATCAGCCCGTTAGAAAGCGTCCCGGAGGACTCATCCAAAAGCATTGCCCTGGTTCAGCAGCCAGTGGTTATGCCAAGGGAGATGGAGAACTTTGGGGATCTGGGAGCAGGTTAGACTTGGGTTCCAATCCTGCCCCTCCACCAACCAGCACTTCCTTCTGCCTTTGTTAACCCAGCTGGGGTAGAAGCAAAGCTCATAGCAGGTTAATAAGAACTGAGTCCCAGTAAGGGAAAAGAGGTCTCCCCAGGTGCGCAGAGGCCCCCCAGAGAGCCCAGCCCTTGGTTTTAATGTTTGAGCTAAGCTGCATAGGGACAAGGGGAAACTCCACACTCCTCAAAATTTGGTGAAAGATCAACTCTCAGTTAAGGCTGATTAATAAGAGGAAGAGGTTTACTTACCATGCACACAGGGAGAATCACAGAGTGATTACCCAGTATCCCAATGGGATCCAGACATTTTTATACCTGCCTTTTAAAAGGCGAAAGATTTATACGATCTGAAGAGAAACCAGAGTATGTATACCGGCCTTTTAGAGGGGAGGGGGAGATGGGGAGTATATGTAATTCTGTTTAGGGGCAATAAATGGTTGCTAGGGAAGATGAATGGATACTTGAGAGAATGGATGGGGTGGAGGAGGGGGACAGATTGACTTGTAAATTAATTTGAGAGACAGGTATTATATTTAAAATGATTTGGGCCAGGTCTAGTTTTTCATTCTTTATTTTCTTTCCTGCAATATAGTGAGATAACAGGGAGGATAAGGAAAGTCCATTGTTTTTTTGATGGATCAGGCTGGATATGCAGATAGAGGGGAAGCCCCTTCAAGGGCCTGTTGATCTCTAAGTGCCTTTAATTCAAAATACTCTATAACAAGGAGTCATATTTTGGGGTGAAATTTCCTGAGCTCCGTCAGCTGATTACGTGTTGTTAGCTGTGGTGCTTGTGCTCTCTCCTTGTTTGTGACCATAAAGGTTACCCTGGGGCAGGGAGCGGCCAGGAGTCACAGGGAATGTCCACTATGTTAAGCCAACTAGAGTGAACGGGAGCAGAAATAATGTCCTGGCTGGAGGTTAATAGCTTAGCCCACCCAATTATTTTCTGGAAGAAATGCTTATTCAGTTGCCACAGATACCAGGCAAAACAAACCGACTGCTCAGGCCAGCCAATCAGAAGGCATCACATTCTAATCTCAGTCTGTTCCTCTAAACCGTTGTAAATAAGCCAGGACAAACCATATACGTGATTTGGGTGGGGGGCGGGGGGCTGTTCTATTTATGTATGTATTTATTTATTTTGATACTGCTGTTTTGAACTATAAATTATATTGCTACTCTCCCTTTGCAGTCTGCTTGGGTTACATCACAATGAAAGATTTCTTCAGTTTGCTTTGCACTGGTGTCCACCAGAGCTCCCTACTGTAGGATCAGGGCAGGGAAAAAAACCAGACTGAACCTACAGTGAAAGCCCTTTGCTTCCCTTTCTGCCTCCGACTTTCCCCTTCCTGTTCTCCACAAGTCCTGCCAAGGACATGTTTTGCAGAATAGGGTGTGGTTCTTGTATAAATGAAGGGTTGTGAAGGAATCAGAATGGACTGTTTGGTTGTTTCCTTCATTTAGCCACATTTTGTGTGTGTGTCTGTGTGTGTGTGTGTTCTGAGATAAACAAGAGGTAGCTATGAGGAAGAAAAAGAGTGGAATTTAACCTTTGGGAATAAATCAACCCATTTGAAAGCCTTAGGATAAATGTTTTTCTTTTCCATTACTAAGAACAGAAATAAAAATATCAGTTCCTTCGCAGGGTCAGAAGTGTTAGATATTTTTCAAAAGAGAAACAACAACAGCAATAATCATAGCTAATGCTTATGGAACATACACCAGGTGCCCGGATTCCTGCTAAACCCGGAACAAGAGTTATCCCATTTAATCTTCTTAACAACCATGTGAAATGGGGGCCAGTGTAATTTACCCTTTCACAGAGGGAGAACGTGGTACTTAGGGAGGTGAAGTAACTTTACCCTGGTCACCGTGACCAGCTAGGATTTAGCCAAATGCAGTGGCTTCAGCATCTGAACAAGGGAGCTATAGAATTAAGGCTCTGGTTTCCATTGAGTTGAATAACTTTGGAGAGAATATTTTTACTGGCCTGTCTCCTCATCTGTAAAACAAAGGGCTCTGTCAGTTGATCTCAAAGAGCCCTGCCAATTCTTTGGCAACTCTCCTAATCAATATCCAAATCAATGTCTGTCACATCCATGCCACTGTCGCCATTCACTGCCATTCACTCGTACAGTGAACTATAGAAGTCAAGTGGTGGTGTGGGATAGAGAGGGGGCAGGGAGATCGCGGCATCATGCACCGAATGTTTTCCTAACAAGAGCAGCTGTTCCCAATGCCACATGCCCAGGCAGGTAGGACAGCCAGTGGCTTCTGGAGTGAGATGGAAGCAGGGCCCACTCCATGGTGGCTGCCACATATTTCAGTTGGACCACTAACCTTTTCCCCACTAGGGTCCTTACCACCTGCATCGATCCCCAGTGCACTCCAGCACTCCACATTGCTTGCAGCACTGCCGCACGGGGCTGTGAGAACCCCTCTGTAATGTGGCCAGACCTGCTCTTCCCGGTTCCTCAGAATTACACTGACTGACGCTTCCAGGAATCTCAAAGCAGCCCTGAAGCTTTCCTTCTTTCTTCAAAGTAAGGAAGTGGGAGAAGAGGTTGCATGGGGAGGAGAATGAGAATCTTTTGAGTTCCATGAAATGACCTCAAATCTAAAGATGTTAGGCTTTCAAAGCAACCTAGTGGCTGGTCACTCCACATATTATAGATCATACCGTGCCAAGAGCTCAAGTTATCTGAAGCTTTCTGTGTGAAATGGGAACCAATTCCTGCTCTCCGGGAACAATGACTATCACATTTCTCCCTGACATGCAAACTAAGGTATGTTTACTTCATTATATGATAGCAACACTGACCCTTTAATGTGAAAAGCCACTCCTAGATTCCTTCTGCCCTTATCTTGTGCCCCCAAGGGTGTAATTCCTGGTTCCCTCTTCCCATAGTTCAATACACACACACACACACACACACACACACAGATGTTTTGTTACATCATTAGAATCTAATCTAATCCAGTGAACCTCACCATCAAAGATTTTTTTGCCGCTGATTATATTCTACTCAGACGTATTACAAGTGTATTCTTCATTCTCTATGTCTGTGTGTGCCCGGGGTAGAGGGAACACCGAAAGGAAAAGATGGGGCAGAGAAATAGGAAGAGAAATAAACTCCAGGAGCAAACGTCCTAAATGCTGTGGCTTCCAAGCACTGCTAGCAGGTTGTGGGGCTAGCCAGAAAAAAAATAGAGCCACTTATTCTGGAAGGCATGGAGAAAACGTGAGAAGAGAAGGGAAATCAGATCAGATTGGATGGAAGGGGGGAAGCGGGGAGCAAGAGAAACTCGGCTCCAGTGAAAAGGACCCGTCATTCCTTTCCAGGATGTAATTTGCTGAGATCGCCGCTTGCATTTCGTACGTAAATGAGGCGGCTTCCCTGAGGGTGAGTTGGGCTGGGCTGAGCCTCTGGGAACAGCAGGGATTTGAGCACTGAGGAGCCGCAGAGCAGAGCGCAGCAGAAAGGCATCACATCTCCAGCCAGCCCCAAAGAGGATGGGCAGGACACCGAAGCAGAGAGTACGCGAGGATTAAAGGACTCGGGAGAGGAAGCCGGCACTCTGCAGAAGCTGTCAAAATTAAGGACTGGCAAGAGAAGTCAGGTCAGCCTCAGGCTCGTAGTTTCAGGGACTGACCATTTCTCAATCCCCGAAGAGATTCCTTCCCCAGGGAAGTGAAAATAATGAACTTTTGGAGGTATTACTTTTTTGCTTTCACTGTGTTCAGTGTGGTTATTTGTGTGATATTTTACAATAGCCAGTTGAGCCCACCAAAAAGTTACGAGAAGCTGAACAGTTCCGGAGAAAGGTATTTTAGAACAGATGCCTGTAATTATGCTTTAGAAGACGAGCCAACCTTTCTGTGGGACAATACCTTACCATTACCTTTGGGAAGTGTTCCCTGCAAGGACTACCTGATCCAGAATCACTATATTACAAGTCCCCTGTCAGAAGAGGAAGTCGCATTCCCTTTGGCCTATGTCATGGTCATCCACAAGGACTTCGATACTTTTGAAAGGCTCTTTAGGGCTGTCTATATGCCCCAAAATGTCTACTGCGTTCATGTGGATGAGAAAGCCCCAGCTGAGTTTAAGGAATCTGTGCGGCAGTTACTGAGTTGTTTCCAAAATGCTTTTATTGCTTCAAAGGTAGAGTCTGTGGTTTATGCAGGAATTTCCAGGCTCCAGGCTGACCTCAACTGCCTGCAAGACCTTGTCACCTCCGAGGTTCCCTGGAAGTACGCCATCAACACCTGTGGGCAAGACTTCCCCCTGAAAACCAACAGGGAAATAGTTCAGCATCTGAAAGGATTTAAAGGGAAAAATATTACCCCAGGGGTGCTGCCCCCTCATCACGCAATCGGACGGACTAAATATGTCCACCGAGAGCATATAGGCAAAGATGGCTCTTTTGTGAAAAATACGAAAATTTTGAAAGCCTCACCTCCACATCAGCTGACCATATACTTTGGCACTGCCTATGTGGCCCTTACCAGAGAGTTTGTCAACTTTGTTTTCCATGACAAAAGGGCCATTGATTTACTACAGTGGTCGAAAGACACCTATAGTCCTGACGAGCATTTCTGGGTGACACTCAGTAGGATTCCAGGTAGGCGCTGCTGTCCTTTCCCATTTCTTCTCCTCCATAGATGGAGTTTGCTAACATTCTACTTCTCTCCGGAGGACTCATTTGAAATTATTTTTTAAAAATCAAATACTTAGAAAACTATTAGTTTAGTTGCTTTTAGCAACAGTTTAGCGCTGGCTTTGTTCTCTTATAAATATGTGAGATATGATGATCTAAGAAATCTTGAGCTATTGTTACTCTGGCAAAACTACTGTTGATTGTGTATCACATAGTTGCTGACTTTTAGCGGTTTTTTCAATGAATACTTTTTGTAGTCATTGATAAGCACAGCTGTAACATAAGACGGATTTTTTTAAATAAGCATTCTAGAATTTATGAATTGAAACAGGTGATGTTTCTTTTAGAGGGATGTTATACACTGTTTCATTAATGCAGGCATTGCTCGAAAGTCATCGCACTATTTTGGGGGTGCTGTTTTTATAATCTCGGAAGCCTATTTGGATGTTTACAAATTATCACTCCAGCTTGAATGTCAGTGGTTTAAGATCTGAACAAGTAGCCAGGTCTCAGCTCATCTTGGGTCAACAAATCTAGCCTGATATTTTAGCCTAGAGGAGTAGGTAACAATGAGTTGAAAACATACAGAGAGAGCTTCTAGCTGGAATGGATCCAAAGAGAATTCTCAGCTTTAAGTCACAGATTTTTATTAGAAATTCCAGTTTGCAGCCTCTTGGTTTTCTATACCTTGAAGTCTTTTCAGTTGTTTATGATAATCTGGACAGGGGTCCAAGGTATGCCAGGCAGCTGAAGGCAGAAAAGAGTATCCAACTCCCTCTTCAGTTTAGGACTGGGTTTCTTTTCCAAATTCTGTTTCCCACAGGTGGTCTGTGACCCGCAGCACCTCTTTCTGGTGATGTCCCAATACGCTTGTTTCCAATATTGCACCAGCATGCCTGTAGGTGTCAGTCCTGTGTGAGGGTGGTCCTATGCCTGCCCTTCTTGAAATAACTCCTGCTCTTACGTGTTATTTTCATTGGCACACTTTTGGATGCTGTTGGAAGCTACCTTTGTGTCTGAAAGCAGACTCAAAGCAGTAAGACGTACCTAGTTCCCCAATAACTCAGCATCCTTCAGAGCTAAACTAGAGTGGTGGTCACAGAAGTCTACTTAGGCAGAAAGAGGATGGACAAGGTGGCTGGGAACAGAGACACGGCTATCCCAGGAGAGATGCTAAATTGTCAGGTCACCAAGACTTGTAGATGGGGGAGATGAACCAACGTTTCTCATAGTGTAGTGAGTGTTAACCCTTTATGTACAAATAACTATTTTAAACACGCATAAATATTCTAGGCATGGCATTTACTATTGTTTTTGTTGGTACAGTTTGTGTGAGGTATGTTATGGTCTACGTCATTCCTTTTAATTTTAAGCAATCACCATTGTTATCCTCACATACTGATGAAGACAACGAGACTTAGACTGATGTCGTATGTCTGTGTTGTTTACACAGCCTGTCCCAGGCAAAGCCAAAATCTGATCCTGGATTTGTGTGGCCTGAAGTTTGAGCTGTTTCTCTCGTACCAGGCAAAGAAGGAGTGATCATTTCTTCTTTCCTGTATATCTAAAGCAAATTCCCTGCAGAATCCCAGAAGGGAGAAAGGATAAGGATGGTTGGAAAAAATGAGGAGGGCTGTGGAAGGAAGCTCCTGGCCACTTGGAGCTGGAATGAGGTTGGCAGGAATATGGAGAAGGAGGGAGAGAAGGAGAGAGTCGGAAGACAGCAAACATGCCAGGCTGGTCAGGGCCACGTTTCACCGGAGTCACCAGAAGGTACCCTTTCTCGAAGAGACCCTCATCACCCTCCACGGGCTTCTGTGCCCATTTCCTTGGTCTCCTCTGGAACAGACTTTGATGTGGTTCCTCCGTCTCTGAAATTCGAAGTGTTCTTCAGTTAACGTTCTCAGAGACTCTGAACCTAATCACCGTTACGGTAACAAAAGACAATGAAGCCTCTCAGGACTTTGTCTTCACACAGGATAGAAAAGAAGTCTTCAAAAAATAATCGACTATTTTGATTTCTGTATTTTCAGCAATCACCAAATATTTATTTAGCCCTTTGTGGTACCAACCACCCTCCGTGTTATGAGGGTACAACTGTAGGCAGACAGACATGACTTCATAGCATTTAAGTTTCGGGATTTGAATGGTTGAGTATTAAGCTTTAGTAAGAGTATTTTGGGCTAATTTTCCCCCACCTCAACCCATTTTTCCTGAATGTTCTTCCCTATTTTTAATTTTTTTTTTTTTTAGACAGGGTCTCCCTCTGTCCCCTGGGCTAAAGTGCAGTGGTGTCATAATAGCTCACTGCAACTTCCAACTCCTGGGCTCAAGCAATCCTCCCACCTCAGCCTTCTCAGTAGCTGGGACTACAGGTGTGCGCCACCATGCCTGGCTAATTTTTTCTATTTTTAGTAGAGAGGGGGTCTCGCTCTTGCTCAGGCTGGTCTCAAACTCCTGACCTCAAGCAATCCTCCCGCCTTAGCCTCCCAAAGTGCTGAGATTACAGATATGAGCCATCATGCCCAGCCAAAAACATTTTTTAAGTTAGATTTTTTTAAAAAACACATGAAATATATTCACAAGTTTCAAAATTTTTAAAGTTTGTACTCCATCAGCTACCAATATCATGCTTCCTTGTATATCCTTCCTGAGGTATCTTACTACATGTATAGACAATAAAACTGATTAAACATCATGTGGAAAACATTATATATGGATTTTAAGTTCACCACAAAAATACTCCAAAAAAAAAATGGTTCTTATTTTAGGCACCATATTGTCTGTGAATGAGAAATACTGCAAAATCTGTTATTTAAAAAGGTCATATGCAGACATTTAGGAAGCTATTTTTTAATTTAAGAGCTCATCCTTTTTTTATTTTGAAGCAATTTAAACTCTAGGTCCAAGAAATCTGGTGGGACAAAGTTAGCAGGGACCTTTGCTCCACAGTGTGCCACTGTGGTGAATGCGCAGAACTCTCAGGTAGGCTGGTAGAACACCTGCTCCCGAGCTCCAAGCTTTACTGTGGCTTCTCATCTAAAGGATCACGTTTAAGTTCTTACTGTGGCATGACCTCCATGACCTGACCCCACCCATCTCTCTACCTTCACTTCTTTTTATTTGATGCTTCATATTTTATGTTCCAACAACTACGTGGCCCTACACACTTCTGCAAATTTCACCGTTTTTGATGGCTTTTTATATCCTCTAATAAAGGATGCCATTGTTACCCCCCCTATCCAAATCTTCTTCATCCTTTATGCCCCACCTTGGATGTCACCTCTTCCAGAAGCTGTCTCTGATGACTCCCCCACCCCAGCCCGCCCTGAGAGTTGGCACTCCAACTCTGGGTTCTCCTGCACCCAATGCCACTGTTGCCAGCGTTGACTTGCAATTACCAGTTGAGTGAATATCTCCTCTACCCAACCTCCTCATTATTTGAGCTGCTTAAGGGTAAGAAATGTGACATCCTTCTTTGTATCCCCATCACTATAATTTGTCACTGTGCATGCAGCTGATTTGAGAATATGCAGAATGCTAGATGGTTACAGGTTGAGTCAGGGGAGGGGCAAGAATGTGCTGAATAACTAGGAATAACTTCTCATAACTATGAGAAGATGGGAGGAACATATAAAAGTGTACTGTACCTGGAGTGGGGGATAATTTTTGATAGTAAGGACTAGAGAAACAGTAGGTAAAATAATACTTGGAGATATAATTCCACAATAGCCAGGCCAACAAATGATGTCAGTAAATAAAACATAGAGAAACCTGGTACAATTAGGAAGCTCCAGAGTTCCAGATAAGATGTTTATTGGGTAGAGTCCTTCCTTAGAAAATCTGGTTTCCAGGTAGCCAACCTGGGCTCATGCTGTCAGGTTCTGATGCCAAGAGAAAGCAGCTGCAGGCAGCACGTGTAGACACCTCCAGTTAGTTTCTGCCTCACCTGCACCTGGTTTGAGTTTCCCCCACACCTGGCACCCACTCAGCCCTGCTGCTAGGACAATTCCTGGGCTATTCGGTTCATGCAGTGGGCTGCTTCTGACTTAATTTGATCCAGGGCTCCTTAGTTACTGGCTTAGGAAAAAACAAGATTATAAGAATGTGAAAGGTTAAGAAGAGATAATAGAAGGAAACTGAAAACATCTCCCCAGGTGTAGCTCTCAACACACATAAACACTGAGCTATTTAGAAGGTATGCGTTCTCTATAGAAAGGTTACCAAGGCCTTTAATCTGGGTGTGGCTGGATCCGTCCCAGTGTTTTTCAAAGTATGCATTGTGTTCTTTGTATACCAGCCCAAATTTAGAATTCAGTTTCTAGAACCACAAAGGAGGCATTCACTCACGCTGATTGTACGGATGGCTGAGAATTATAAATATTAATGGTCTGGTAGAATCATGTCTTAATGAATGTCACCACAACATTCAGGTCTACAATAACATGATCTTTTTGTGGCTGGAGGATAATCCACAGTGGCATTAGTTCTGTTAATGTGGAGAAAAATTCTGGTTGAAGGAGAAATTCCACAAAACTGATGGTTCCATGGGTGCCTATCCATTTAATGGAGTTTTAAAATAATATTTTTGTATAGCCAGATTATATTAAATACGCATAATAAATTTGAATATGATTTTCAAAATGTTATATTAGCGATGTGGGCCTCTTTGGCTTGTTTTATTTACCTCTTTGGTAAAGGGCTCTAGGCTCTTCCCAGTTCAGTAATTCAGGTAGGATTGTAGGGGGAGATTTATAGTCTACAACATATCCCAGCCCCTGGTAGAGAAATCTTAGACAGGTTATAGGATATTTACATAATTAAACTATGCTGAAGCTATAGCCGTTTGTAGAATCCTTTGTGATGTTTCTAGCATTGGCTCCACTATAGTATTTGAGATCATCTGTGCTCAAGTAATTTTGCTCCCCCACCACTAAGAAGGAAGTGATTAGGAAACACTACTCTTAATTAGCTCTTAATTTCTAATCTCTAGAACAATATTCTACGAGACAAGAAAAATTGGATTAAAGTATATATGTATGTTTAATTAAGTATAAATACAATTATGATTGGTAAACATCCAGGAAGCAGAATTTAACTTCAGCTTAATTCCGGCAGAGAGGATTAACATAGCTGATACTTTAGGACTGACAAGACCATTTTTCCAATTGATTCAACCTCCCATCATTCCTTACCAATTGTGTAAGACAATTTTTTTTCTAGAAGCAACAGTTGTCATTTTTTTTTAATTTTTTGAAACAGCCTCGCTTTGTTGCCCAGGCTAGAGTGCTATGGTATCAGTCCACCTCACAGCAACCTCCAACTCCTGGGCTCAAACCATCCTGCCTCAGCCTCCTAAGTAGCTGGGACTACAGGCGTGCAATACCACGCCTGGCTAATTTTTTCTATTTTTAGTAAAGACGGGGTCTTGCTTTTGCTCAGGCTGGTTTAGAACTCCTGACCTTGAGCGATCCTCGCTCCTTGGCCTCCCAGACTGCTAGGATTATAGGCATGAGCCATTGCCTGGCTGTCTTTTTTTTTTTAAATGAAAGCATAGTATTGCATTTCAGTGACTTTTTAAAACAATAAAATACTGTTTATCAAAGTCATATAACTGATATACGCATATGTCAAAGTACATAATACAATGATCAATGTCTGAATTATCTATTTAACATAAATATTTCTACCTTATTTTTCTTTACACAATATAAAAGCATCTCTTTCCGTCCTCCTCTGAGACCACACAATATTATGAAAAGGGCTTTGGACCCAGACAAACATGGTTTAAGTCCTTCCTCCCAGTATTTGCTAACGGTGTGATCCTGGCATTAGTTTATGCTGAGGCTCTGTTTATTCTACTGTGATGATGGGGGTGATAAAGATCACTTAATTTCCAGAGAAGTTGTGAGTGTTGAATAAGATAATGTATACAGTGCAGGGGTTCTCAATCTGGATCCTGCCTCAGAATCCCCTCATGGCCTGTGAAAGCCCCACCCCAGAGTGTCTGATTCTTCAGGTCTGCAGCAGGCTCCAGAATTTGTATTTCTAGCAATTTCTTGGGTGATGCTGATGTTTCTCACGGAGGGGGGCACTTTGAGAGCTGCTCACACAGACATCTCTTACAGAGACTGGCACATATATAGACTGGCAGCACATGCTGGTTCTGTTCATTTCCATATGGAGACTCTCTTTGAGAAAAAAGGCAACCACCAGTGAAACTGAAAGCGAGTTTCCGAGTTTCCGTAAGGAGACTCTTTATGATGTTTGTTGCACACGGCAGCCTTCGCAAAAGCGGGGTACGAATGGCTGATGTTCGGGGAGTGCGAGTATTGAGCAAATATCATGGGCTTTGGAGCGAGACAAACCTGATGATGCATTTCAACTTTATCTCTGTTAACTGTGTGATCTTGTGTACCCGGAACCTCAAACTCCTCATTTTGTACAGTCACTTAGTAAGGTTGTTTTGAGAATTAAATGAAAAAATTGGGTGTAATGTGACAGGTTAAGATTTATCCACTTACTAATAAGAGTATATATTAAGAAAACCTAAATGTGGCCTACTGTTCCTATACTAATGAGATCCTTAAGGTGTTGAATAAAATCAGTTAAATCTCTTCTCAATACAAAAGTGAGTTTTACCAACCATGGTAAACTAGATACAGATATACTCAAAGAGGGATGGGCGAAAGATGGGAAAATTTAAGCAATTTGATATGTTCAGATGGATACCTATGCTGGATAATTTTGATTCGTCTTAGTGTTATTGGTGTAATTTTTAAGACTGCTGAAAAGCTTCACCTAATCCTCACAATAACACAATGAAGTGTGTATTATCCATTAGAAAAGTGTTACCTTAAAACCATGAAGGATGCCAATAGCATCCTCAAAACTCTTATTTTTGAGATCCCATCACACGAAAGGAGTAGGAATTGGGTTTAATTGGTTCCTTTTTTTTTAAACCCTGTCAGGTTCCAGAAAAGATTTAAGATACCTATTTAGAACATAATCTAATTTCTTGGAAAAGGAAGTCAACATAGCCAAGGCTTAAAAGAAATGAGAACTTTTCACAATTATTCTATACAGGTTTTTGTGAGCCCAGCTACATCCTTCCCATTTTGAGTGTTCAGCTTCCTTGATATTAAAACAAATTTTGCCCATCCTAGCTACTTACACAGGGCTAATTTTTAAACCCTGATATAAAAATATATAAACACATGGAATAGTGCAATAATCCTCCTGTGCCCATCAGCCAGTTTCAACAACCCTTAGCATGTTACACAAACGCAAGACGAGAAAACAAAATTTATGACACATCTTTGAGTTGACTCTATAATTCTCCGAAGTGAGTAGCTTCCTCTTTTCAAAGGAAATGAGAAATGCTGATAGTCCAGACTATGGCTTTCAAGGTATCCCATAATAACAATTTGCTCAAAAGTGAAAATATTTTCATCCAACTTAAACTTTTAGGATATAGTTCATGAACCAGACTGGGTTTTCCTCTTTGTTTTTAATCAACAAAGCTGAATCTATAAGCACAGGCTCCTTAGGCATTAGAAGTAAGCGTTAGCACTCTGCTTACAATTTCCATTCTCTTGGCCTTCCTCTTCCTATAGGAGAAATGGGAAGGAGTATCTTACTAAGAGTAGTAAGCTGGTTAGTAGAATAGACTGTTCCATGTGTGGTCTTTAGAGGTACCTTTTTTTTTTTTTAATCTCTTCTCCATACTGAATATTCCACTTCCTCTATTTTTAAAAAAAGACAACTGACAGTCTTACTGGGAGTCCAAAGTATGTTTGAAGATGGAATTAACATGAAGATATTTTGCCTTCAGCCAAATCTTAATATATTTTCCATTGCTGCATGTTCTCGTAGAGCCCTCTCTGTTGGATTCGATCTTCTTGTTAATTTTACACATATGTAATTTAATTGGAGATGCCCAGTTATCAAGTTTTGTTGCTTTGCATGAGGTCGCTCTGATCTTGCAGGGTAGAGTGGATGAGAGAATATGGACTTTGGAGCAGAAAAGATCTGTTTTGACTCCTAGCCTTGTCACTTAACAGCCTGTCAGACACTGAACAAATTACTTAACCAACCTGAGCCTCAGTTAATTTTGATTTCAGGACATAAGAGAAAGTTTGGAAGGTGTTTGAGAATTTATTAGAAAGTAAGAATTGTTTTAATTCAACTTCATCCCCATAAAATATATCTGGAATATATCTGGTGACGGAGTCTTGCAGCAGTGACTATGACTTGCTAATATTTCTCTTCAAAGATGTTTGTAAAAGGGCCAGAAGAATCTCTGGGTGGCTGTAAGGATATGACTTTTGATGACCCCAAAAGACATTAAGGATTGGAACAGTAGCTCATGAACTTGGACTTTTTAAACACTTCACATTGTACAGCTAAGAATAGTAAATGGTCAGTAAAGATTATGAGCCATGTGTGAATGTTTTTTCTTTTTTCGTAAGTGCTTCAAACTCCCAACCATTATCCTGTGTAAGAAGGACTAGTAACCTAGATGCCCACACTGTAAAATTATTTTCTAAGTTCTATCCTCTGTTCTTAACTACATGTTTGACCTTGGACATGTTACTTAACCTTTCTGGGCCTTGGTTTTCTCCTCTGTAAAATGAAGAAATTGGGCTAGGTGATCACAAATGAGATTCCTGTATTATTTTGCTTTAACTCTGGAGCATGTCGGGGAACCACAAAGATATTAGAGGTAGATAAGACAGACTTAGGTTTCATTTCCCTGCTGTCAGATCTTTTTTTTTTTTTTTTTTTTTTGAGACAGAGTCTCACTCTGTTGCCCAGGCTAGAGTGAGTGCCGTGGCGTCAGCCTAGCTCACAGCAACCTCAAACTCCTGGGCTTAAGCGATCCTCCTGTCTCAGCCTCCCGAGTAGCTGGGACTACAGGCATGCACCACCATGCCCGGCTAATTTTTTCTATATATATTTTTAGCTGTCCATATAATTTCTTTCTATTTTTAGTAGAGATGGGGTCTTGCTCTTGCTCAGGCTGGTCTCGAACTCCTGAGCTCAAACGATCCGCCCACCTCGGCCTCCCAGAGTGCTAGGATTACAGGCGTGAGCCACCGCGCCCGGCCAGATCTTTCTTTAAAATTTTTCTTTCCTTTCCAGGCTTGGCTTTCCCTTAAAAAAAAAAAAAAAAAAAAAAAAAAATTTCTTTCTTTCTTTCTTTTTTTTTTTTTTTTTTTTTTTTAAATATAGAGAGGGTCTTGCTCTGTTGTTCAGGCTGGAGTGCAGTGGCATGATCATAGCTCACTGCAACCTCAAACCGTGAAGCTCAAAGCAGTTCTCCTGCCTCAGCCTTCCAAGTAGCTGGGACTACAGGTGCTTGCTACCATACCTGGCTAATTTTTTTATTTTTTGTACAGATGGGGCCTCACTGTGTTGCCCAGAGTGGTCTGGAACTCCTGGCCTCAAGCTATCCTCCCATCTTGGCCTCCCAGAGTCCTGGGATTACAGGCATCAGCCACCATGTCAGGCCTGCTGTCAGATCTTGAGCAATTAATCTGTCTTACATGGGTTTCAGTTTACTCATCTGCAAAATGGGGGCAATACTGATTTCATACGATCGTCGTGAGAGTAACAGACATTGGATTGGGGGACAGCTCCCATCTCAGCCATTGTTAATTCTGTGATCACCTCTGTCCCTCCGCTTTTCCCTCTTTCTGATATATTAATGTCATCACTTTCCCATTTATAGTACACTGTGACCAGCAGCATTGACGGAACAATGGCCTCTGGGCAGTGACTTTCTCTCCTTGTCACAGTCATGGTGCCCGAATCTGGATGCAACCACCACTACTGCCACGTCTTAGAACTCAGGCTGGCCACCGTGGGCAGTGTGCGGAGGTGATTTCTATGCTCTAAAGTTCTGCCCAAATGAGGAAATTGAGCGCTGAGCACTTACACAATGTCCCCACCTCTCTCATTGTTTTAATACAGCAGGTTATCCCCTCATTTCTGGAAGGTATTTTCTCAGCGTGCCCATAAATGCTGAGCTAGATTGAGGTGAGTGTAGTGTTGTTAGAGCCGGTTCCCCTTGGCCCCAGGAACAGAGAGGCAGAGTCATTGAGGCTGCAAAAAGGCAAAGGAGTTTATTGGCTAGCTCGAGCTAGGGTCCAAGTCCCAGAGCACCAATGCAGCGGCCTCTCCACGAACTAGGACCCTGCCCTGGGGTAAAGGTTAAGCTTTTATACTTTCTATATGCTAGTTTTCACACGACACATACTAGTCTGCACACAACACACTAGTCTGCACACAACATACTGGTCTGCACACGACACACTAGTCTGCACACGACATACTGGTCTGCACACGACACACTAGTCTGCACACGACATACTGGTCTGCACACAACACGTTAGTCTGCACACGACACACTAGTCTGCACTCCATCTCCCTTTAGTTTATTTGTTCTTTTAGAAGTGGCTGATCGCGTTGGCTCCATGGTTTGTTGACTCTAAACTTCGGGCTTTTCGTGCTGGCACCAGTTGTAGTTAACGTCATTTAGGGGAAGAGGAGGGTCTCCGACGGGGGAGGGGGGCTGTTGTTGCATACCTTCTAGTTTTTGGTTACAAGTGATGCTGGGAACACACGCCCTGCACAAGCCGTTCATGCGCTGATCATGTCTTGCCCTTCTTATCTACTTAGTTGGTTGGAGGGCCCCTGGACTCTCCAGCCCTTTATCAGGAAGTAACTTGCGGTTACCTCCCCGGGGCTTTGTTTTCCTTTACTTTAGTGAAGCCTGCCATGGCTCCACTTACGCTAAGCATCAAGCCAGCAAGCCATATATACAGAAGCAGAACTAGGCTGTTAGCTTCTCACATCCAGGAAGCCTAGCCT
The DNA here is from genome assembly GCF_041146395.1 of Eulemur rufifrons. Lineage (NCBI taxonomy): Eukaryota > Metazoa > Chordata > Mammalia > Primates > Lemuridae > Eulemur > Eulemur rufifrons. The sequence goes on along the minus strand of NC_091000.1, from coordinate 61,470,702 downwards.
ATCATGGAGTTACCCTTGCTCTTATACCTGTTTTTCATTCTGATTAACTATATTTATCAAACAACTAAAAGCAAGCACAGTCACAGAAGCGAATAGCATCAGTTAGAATCAAAGAGAGCACACATTTTCCTACTATCAATTCCTGTTCTTCAGTGTAAGTGTGGGGGACAGAGGGGACCCTGTGGAGCCAGACCCCTTGGCGTCAAATACAGCTTTGCAGATTCCTCATGTGTATGATTTGAGGCAAAGTATGTAATGTCTCTGAATCTCAGTTTCTGTATTTGTAAAACAGAGATAATAATATGACCTACTATTGTATGTAAATTGTGTGTATTAGTACATATCAAGTGCGTAGACTGGTACATGGTGCCAAGTAAGTATCAATGACTGTTAGTTCTTTCTATTCTACCCAATTGCCCTCATTAAGGTACAACAGGGGCTGGAAAAATGCAATCCCCCAAAATGCAGAGATTTCAGAAAGTACTACACAGGATCTAGAAGCTTTTCTCAAACTCAGACAAAATCCACTTGAACTCCCTCCCTTCCCTCCGCTTCCCACACTACTAGCGCTCACCCTGCACGGGGCAGTGAGAGGGCGGAGTGCCCGGGAATCCTGCATCGGTTAGCGGGATGCACTGCACCATGTGCGGCGTTTGCAGGGGCATCAATTCAAGTACTTCAATACCAGGAATCGCAGGTGGCCAGCAACAACCCTGCGTCAGTGTGCGTATCTTAACTCCTGCAAAGACAATACGTGCAATTTCCAAATAACCTGAATCTCCTCTCTCTCCCTCCAGTGAAAAAATGCAGTGTTGTTTTCGCCAGAATGTGGGGCACCTGAACCAAGTTGAAACAGGGTGTTTCAGTGAGGGGTATCGTGCCCATTTCCCTGTCAGCTTCTGTCCACTGTGTCCCAGCAGGGGCAGGGCTCGGGGGAGTGTGTCACATGAATCAGAAATGGCCTTGTGTACCTTCAGAGTCTGCCCGTGGTCCACATGGAATTCAGAACTGTGGTAGAATGAAGAGGGTGGATTCCCCTCCCTCAAAAGGTGGGGGGCTCATGTCATGGCTTCACCCGCTTGTGATCTTGGACAAGTCCTTCCAACTCTCCAAACTTAACTTTCCTGAGCCGAAGAATGAAAAGCACTAATCTTGGATGGGGGCGGGGTGGTGGTGAGAAGTGAAGTACTAACTCTGTAACTAACGACTTATTACTCTGTAACTCTGGAGCCAATAGCAGCACTTCTAGAACATAGAAGAAGGGGTGGTGATGGTTTCTTTTTCTTTTCTTTTTTTTTTTTTTTTTGAGACAGAGTCTCACTTTGTTGCTAGAGTGAGTGCCGTGGCGTCAGCCTAGCTCACAGCAACCTCAAACTCCTGAGCTCAAGCGATCCTCCTGTCTCAGCCTCCCGAGTAGCTGGGACTACAGGCATGCGCCACCATGCCCGGCTAATTTTTTCTATATATATATTTTAGCTGTCCATATAATTTCTTTCTATTTTTAGTAGAGGTGGGGTCTCGCTCTTGCTCAGGCTGGTCTCGAACTCCTGAGCTCAAACGATCCGCCCACCTCGGCCTCCCAGAGTGCTAGGATTACAGGCGTGAGCCACCGCGCCGGCCGGTTTCTTTTTCAAGTGGAAGATATGGAAGGAATCGAAACTGAGACTGGCTACCTCAGGAATAACAAAATGATCTTGCGAAGTGGAGTAGGTGATTTTGTGCTGGAGTTGGAAGGGACAGTCTAATAGTTTAAGATTTAGGGAGATGAAATGATTTATTTGCGTTGCATGATTTAGCGGCTAGACGAGGTCTTAAAGATGAGACGTCTAAGTCTTAATACAGTAGTCCTTATATGTTTAGTGCTTCTCACAATTTCTCTCTGAAATGTCCTAGATATCAGAGCAAAAGGACAGAAGAATATTTTGGTATGTATGCTGTCTAATACTGAAAGATGGGTTTTAACAACAGGATTCTGTAAAGTGTTCAGAATTCATTAAAAAAGATAGTATTGATATTTCTCAAATGAAAAAAATCTATAGGTATATTACAAAATATAATTTTAAAAATTTATCCATTTGCTGTGAAGGAGATCCATTCCATTTTATTGTTGTTGAATTTGCAGCAACTTCCTTTTTCTATTTTTAAATTTATATACAGTAAAACTCACTGTTTTTGGTGTCCAGTTCCATGTGTTCTGACAACTGCATAGAGTCATGCATCCACCACCACATTCGAGAACAAGTCCATCAGCCCCAGTATTCCCTCAAGCTGCTCCTTGTACAGTCCCTTCCCCCAGTCCAAACTCTTGGCAAATCCTGGCCTGTTCACCATCCCTGTGCTTTCCCAGAATGTCCTAAAAATGGAATCATAGAGTATGTAGCCATTGGGGTCTGGAAAAGCAGCTTCTTATTCTTTTTTTTTTTTTTAATGAATTCCTCGTGTGTGTTATAAGGTGACTATTGTGGTTTCTTATGGGTCCTCTCACGGCTTAAATAATCTCTGTTAAGTATTGGTTCTTTTTGGCCTACTTTTCTTTTTCCATGTTATTTATTTTTTTAATAAATAATAAAATCAGTTGGGCCTCTTAACATTTTTTTTAAAAGTAGGGTCATTTGTAGTAGTATTTTTCATTTGGGATAATAAACTGAAAGTAACTACAGCATTTATGTATGCAGTTATTAAACTTGAACTTGGTTTACTTTGATTGCCTTTAATTTTTCAGTATCAGTGATTTCAAATAAATAGTAGGAACACCAAGAACTTAACTGGAAGAATAGGAATAACTAAAACTGTGTCCCACTTTTATTCCAGAAACACATGTGGCAGACTCACAAAACTTCCCATCCCAGGTCCTTTCCAACAATCAGATCACGCACAAGCGTGGTGAGGAGCACGACACCTCAATATGGTTTCTTATGAGAACTCATACAGGAGAGGCTCTGTCTAAATTAGCAGATGCTCAAGGGTTTATTTTTTCCTATAAATTGAATATATTAGTTGTTGGCCTTGATCTAAAGATGTCCATTATTCAGAGTTTCTAAACTACTGAAATAACTATTACACAAATGAAAACAGCGGCACTCAAATGCTTAAAAGTAAAGCCCTTAACACCTGAAAACCGGACACTGGAAAGTGGTACCACAGTTCCTAGAGTGGCCCTGGGCAGAGAAGGGAGCAAGGGCAAGGAACTGAAGAGACCAACATTTCTTTGAAGTCTCATGTTTTATTTTACAAAGCTATGTAAATATTGCATTCCTGTCGAAACTTTTTAAGACTTTTTTATTGAAACATAATACTACCTACAGAAAACTGCCCATGTCAGAATTAAACAGATCACTGAATTTTCACACCCTCCTTATCTAGAAACCCAATTCCTCGTATTCTCAGAACCCCTGAGGGTTCCTTTCCACAGTAACACTTCCAAGAATAACCACTGTCCCAGCTCCATACATTAGATTTGTCTGTTTTTGTGTCGCCGTGTGTGTAACTTCTACTTGAAGCCCAGGGCTTTTCACCCAAATGTCCAGGTTAAATTGATGTTTCAGGAAGCAATGCCAGGCCGAGTTTTCCTGTATTTGTGCATACTGTACAAGATAGGGCTACCTGCTAACTAATCCCGGGCACATGGAAAGGCTCTTTCTTCCAGGTTTCTTCTCTTTTTAAAGTTTATTTAGGTGTTTTTCATATTTGCAGAATAAGACTGTGAACAGAACTGCCCTGCTGTTCTGTATGAGACATTGCTATCTATAGAGAGGGACTTAGTTCCCAGAATTAGCAACCTATATATACCCCAGTACGTGCAGTAGCAAATGGAATTTATCACTGACCTTCAAAAACTTTTGACCTGTCTTGGATTGTAAACAGGGGTTAAAATTAGACAACAGTCCTAAGTGAGCATGTTTTTTATCTGACTGCTCTTACATGGAATTAGAAGGAAGGGTCTACCTTCTTGATTAACTTCTTGATTAACATTCAACTGGGTGTAGCCTAGTGCCTTGTTTTGAAGGTGAAGCGTGCACTGTGTGCAGGGCAAGATGAAAATTTGTCTAGTGGAGTCGTTGAGGACTTTTCCCTAGGCAACAAACGAAACAGCACAGGGCCTACTGTGCTCTCTTGATCTCAATAAGGGAGGACCTTGCCATGAGAAGACAATCAAAACCGTGCTTTTATTTGAAAGTCACCTGAAAACTAGGAAATGGCACTTGATATGCAAAGTACCTAATTCAAGCTGTGAACAAACACATCTAAACAAGGAGAGGGCAGAAAACACTTACTACTTGATGTCCAAGTGCTGCAAATAACAGCAGAATCTCCCAAGTTTCTGGAATCCAATACAAACTTGAGTCCCAGGGAAGCAGGTTTTTGAATTCACAAACCCATCAAAGTGATAAACAAGTACGTAAGTGATGCCTGAACTCATTTAATTTAAGGAAACCTAACACATATATCTCGATGGTAAAGGTCACTTGTGAAAAGTCATTGCAATCTTTGATCAATATAGGTTAGTCAGCTGGTTCATAGTTACGTTGTTGTCATAAAGTCTCAGGGAAGTATTTGTGCCGAAAGGTGCTTTATTAATGTTTTCTTTCTCTCCTTTTTTTTTTTTTTTGCTGTTGAAAGCAAACATTAATGTTATTCATAGTTCCCCTAGAAACGAGAGGCACTGCACGCCACACACGGCCACAGGGGCCACAGGGAAGCAAGCGAAGCAAGCGCCAGGGCCAGTCCGTCTGTAGTAAGCAGGGAGACGAAGGCATAAGCCATAGTCTTTTTTTTTTTTTTTTTTCTTAAAGTTAATGGTTGTTACTTGTAGGTTTTAGATTTTGTAGCATGGCATTTTTTTTTTTTTACTTTGATCTTTGTTCTCTGTACTTTTATGCATTATTTGAATTCATTCTCATAACCAGCGTCCTATTTTTCACAAATTACAGAATAATAGCTTTAAGAGGAAAAGAGTAAAGATTCACAAGGTAAATGTGGCAAGTTGCTAATTTGGGGGAAGTGGAAAATAAACAGGAAAATAAACAATTGGCTTCTTCTTTGAACTTTCCTATACTTTTTCAATCTCCAAAACCTAAAAATAAAGTTAACTTTATTTGTTGAAAAATAAACTCTCTTCTTATTGAGGCACAATACTTGGTGTTTTAGAAGTGTAGTATAGATAATACTAGAAAGTATTTTCCCTGTGAAGAGGTGCTCAATAACAGACTTCTCTGAAGAACAAGTGTTCTCAACTCTGGCTACACATCACGATCATGTCGGGCATTTAAAAAAATGCCCGTGTCTGGGTCCGACCCCGATGGGCCCCAGTCACCGGTACTTTTTCAAAGTTCCACAAATGATTCTAAAGTGCAGCCAGAGTGACTTGACAGAGACGAAAGCTGCCGTTAGAGATAAAAGCTGAAGCGTGGAATTTATTAACTTGTTGACTGAGCCCTCATCCATTCCTTACCATTTGCACCTGATGTCTACTTAAAAAATCAATTAAAGTTTTGTTGGGAGCAAAAGAACTTCCTAAACTTAGTGGCTTGAAAAAAGTTTTTCATGATTCTGTGAGTTCTGATCACGGCCAGCTCCACTAGGGCTGAGTGTCTTGGATGGTGTCGCTCTCCAGACTCGGGGACCCCGCGGGGTCTCTGGTTCTCTGGTAGGCTGGCTGGGCCTGCTTCCCTGGTAGCCTCCAGGCGAGGGCAAGCCCCAGTCAACAAATGTCTGCTAAGTTTCTGTTTGTGTCACCTTTGCTACTGTCCCCTTGGCCAAAGCAAGTCACGCAGCTAAGGCCAGATTCAAGAGGTAGAGAAACATTTTCTACTTCTTAATGGAAAAGCTGCAAAGTCATCCTGACCAAGGGTCTGTGTGTAGCAATGGGACACATTCATGGCCCCATTTTTTGCAGTCTGCCACAACAAATCAAAATATATCCTTGTTTAGTGGAAACATCTGATAAAGCAAGATCTCTACTGAGAACGTTTTTAAAAATAGTATTTTTCTAGTTAATTTTGGAAATGTACCTTTAAATTCTATTACAAAAGAAATGAAATGGTAGTTAAGAAATTTTAAAAATAGGGCCGGGCGCAGTGGCTCATGCCTGTTATCCTAGCACTCTGGGAGGCTGAGGGCGGAGGATCGCTTGAGTTCAGGAGTTTGAGACCAGCCTGGACAAGAGCAAGACCCCTTCTCTACTAAAAACAGAAAAAATTAACTGGGTGGGTTGGTGCACGCCTGTAGTCCCAGCTACTCAGGAGGCTGAGGCAGTAGGATCTGAGGTTGCTGTGAGCTAGGCTGATGCCACTGCACTGTAGCCCAGGCAACAAACAGAATGAGACTCTGTCTCAAAAGAAAAAAAAAAAAAAAAGAAAGAAATTTTAAAAATAGCTACCTTGGCCGGGCGCGGTGGCTCACGCCTGTAATCCTAGCACTCTGGGAGGCCGAGGTGGGCGGATCGTTTGAGCTCAGGAGTTCGAGACCAGCCTGAGCAAGAGCGAGACCCCATCTCTACTAAAAATAGAAAGAAATTATATGGACAGCTAAAAATATATATAGAAAAAATTAGCCGGGCATAGTGGCGCATGCCTGTAGTCCCAGCTACTCGGGAGGCTGAGACAGGAGGATCCCTTGAGCCCAGGAGTTTGAGGTTGCTGTGAGCTAGGCTGACGCCACGGCACTCACTCTAGCCTGGGCAACAGAGAGAGACTCTGTCTCAAAAAAATAAAAAAAATAAAAAAAAAATAAATAAATAAAAATAGCTACCTACCTCCCAATGGTCAGGAAAGTAACATTTTGAAAATACAGACAACTACAAAGACTAAAATAAAAATCATCAATAAATTCAATACTCAGGGATAATACTTTTATATATTTCTTTCAGGCTACATTTTTACATAAAAGCATATTTTTACATGTCTTTACTGATTTTCATAACCAGCTCTCCTCACTTAATGGTATATCATGGCTTTCCCAGGTCATGAAGAATTTTTCACCGTAATTTTTAATAGCTCTATAGCAAGCCATCATTTGAATGCATTATAATTTATTTAGCAAAGCTGCAACTTATGGGCATTTAGGAAGTCTTACTGGTAATAAATTATTTTATTAATAAAATTGATAATTAATGATGACTGGATACTTTTACAGCACTGTGTACCAAGCACCATTCAGAGCGTTTTAAGTATCTCCTGCACTTCACAATAACTTCATGAGGTGTAGGTACTGTTTTTATCCTGATGTGCAGATAATGAAACTAAGGAACAGAGAAATTAGGTAGCCTCTCAGTGGTCTCACAGTTAGTAAGTGACAGGGCTTGCCCTTGAATCCTGGTAAGATTCCAATTTAGTTTCAGAATCAATCCTAACTACTTCCACTGCTTCTCAAAATAATGATTTACAAATAACTTCCTTAGGACAAATTTCAATAGATGGAAATGCTGAGTCAAAGGGTGTGCACATTTTTAAGGGTTTTGATACAGAGTTACAGAGTTACAAAAACTGCACCAATTTTATACTTCTGCTTGCAAGTTTGAAAGATTTCACTCTACCGTCTCTGCTGTGGGGCATTATCATTTTCTACATCTTTGCCAACTTGATAAGTACAAAAAGAGGGGCTATCTTAGGGTTTTCACTTTAGTGATTTTAGTTCCTAGCAAATGTTTTTTTATACTAATAGACATTTTCATAAGCCAAGGTACAAGGAGCTATGTGAAAATGGAAGACCAATTCAGGAATTCCCAGATGGGTGGCAGAACAGTTGGGTGTGCGGGTGGTGATGAAAGGTGAGGTGGGCAGTGTTGCAAGATAAGGCCTGGAACCCAGGGTTGCAAACTACACACCTACAGGGCCAGGCAATGTAGGTGAGTCAGAATGGTGGGGCCAGGGTGGCAAGGCCAGTCCTGGCTGCCTAAACCCCCAGTGAATTGTTGTTAAAGGACACTGAAAGTCCAGACTTTCACGGGAAATCACTTCTTCAGTGTTGACTTAATTCCACCCCACTGCAGGAGTCAAACCGAACAGGCCTACCAATCAGCTGCTGTTTGTATCTGGGGGTACCTTAGTCCATTTTCTGCTGCTATAATAGAATACCTCAGACTGGGTAATTTACAAAGTAAAGACATTTATTTGGCTCATGGTTCTGGAGGCCAAGTCCAAAAGCGTGGTGCCGGCATCTGTTGAGGGCCTTCGTGCCGTGTTATCCCGTGGAGGAAGGCAGAAAGGCAAGAGGGCAAGAGAGCACAAGAGAAGAGAAGGAACTTGCTTTTATAATAAATCCACTCTCTTGATAACGAACTCATTCCCACAGTAATGAACCTACTCTCAAAATAACTACATTAATTTATTCATGAGGACAGAGCCCTCGTGACTCAATCACTTCTTAAAGGTCCCACCTTTCAACACTGTTGGATTGGGGATTAAGTTTCCAATATATGAACTTTGGGGGACATATTCAAGCCATAGTGGGGAGCAAGATTGTAAAAACTCTTGTGTATTATGGTCAGCGTTTTGGTATTTTTCTGGCCAGAATGTGATTACAGCATGGAAGTGGTAGATCCAGCCAGGGTTACAGTTCTGATGAGCTGGCTGGGGCAGTCTGCTTGATTAGTGACAGTCTGAAGCAAAAGAAAGAAATGATGGTTCAGAGTCAAGCTTCTGAGGGAGGAGATTGAGAAATGGGGTGTGTAGTGAGAATTCTATAATAGTAAGGGGTGGCATGGGGCGGCATGGGGTGCCCGCAGGAGAGGTCTAGGATGATGGCAAGTCTCAGTTTGCTTGCTTGTTTGAGGGTGAGTGATTGGGGGGCAGCATCTGAAGCTGGCTTGACAAACCAGACACAGGGTCAACCCTTCAAAGTAATTTGCACCCCCAAAATAGGAAAGCAACAGGATCAATGCTGATTAGAGAAAGAACCGTCTTGGTAGTATTGCCATTGAAGCGGGCAGACTTCAGGCAAAGAGACCCGTTTGCAAGGAGTTAAAATAACCTTGGTGAGAGAAGTCGAACACCTGAGCAACAGCTGTGACGACAAAGGAAAGCAAAGGGCATGTGTTTGAGCAACGCTGTTGCCAACCAGATAAGACTTGAAGAACTGCTGATAGATTGGGAGTTCAGTGGGGGCCCCTGCACTGCACACAATTTCAACAGTCAGAGCTGGAAGGGATTAACTAGTGGATTCACGTTAATCACGAGGGTGAAGGATTTTGAAAAATGTCATAGTTTAGTGAAGGAAAGAAGGAAACATTATCAGGCTATAAGTCTTGGAGTAGGGAAGCTTAAGGCCTTCACCACGTCAGGAAAATTTGCCATAATTAAAGGAGAGTTTGACAAGAGCTACAGATGATAAACAGCAGAGACATGGAGGCAGAGAGCCAATGAAATGAACCAAGGTCAGCATTGAGGTCAGGATCATAACAAAATCTGAACTGCTCTGAGCCAAGGATTGCCCACGTTTCTAAACATTCCACTGGTCTTTCGTATTCTGCACCAGAAGACTGTCCAAGAAAGACTCTGGAGTGAAAGTGTTTGGGCTACAACTAAAAATATTGATAAATGTAAATCCTCTGGATACACTAGTCTGAAATCTCTAAGAATATCCCATGCGAGGCTTTATCCCCATACTGTGTAGGAGGCATTCAAGAACCCATTTAAAGAAGTGAGTAAATTATCTTGAAACAAAATCAACAAGTTATTTTGCATGTCCATACTCCTGGGCAATTCACTTAAATTTTCTAGGCTCTAGCTTACACAGCTTGGTGCAGGGAGGGTAAGCATATTAGGAAATTTCTAAAATCCCTTCGATTCTGAAATTCTGGGTTTTTCTTCATTCCATCTTTTCCTTTTACAACTAAGGAGTCATTAATTTGTTGGCAGTTATCAGAGATGAATGTAAAGGATGCTACGCCATCGTCTCAGGGACTGCAAAACTCTAGAAAACATCCACATGAAACAAAATAGGATCTCTTTTAGTAAATTTCATGTGTTAAAAATCTTAAGTGATTAATGATCACTAGTAGTAGGCAAAAACAAATATATATCTTTTTATTTCTAAAAAGGACCCAAATTAATAATAAGAAAAAGAGGCTACAAGTTGCTTAACACTGCATTTCCCTGCTATTGAGTAATTTTCAACTTTTTGCTGTTAAAAATAATCAACAATGAATATTTTGTATACTTTTTCTTTTGTACTATTAGAACATTAACAAGCACAATTACTAAATCAATGAAACAAATAAGACTCAGATATATAATATTAAAGTTTTATAAATCAAGAAAAACTAGTCATTTCTTCCACTCATATTTCACATGCAACAGTATACTATTAACAGTATACTATTTCATGGTCTGTTTTTTTTTTTTTTTTTTTACTGTAGATCTGTAATTCTCAACCAGGGATGATTTTGTACCTCAGGGGACGTCTGGCAATATCTGGAGAGATTTGGGGCTATCACAACTGAGTTTTGGGGGGCTGCTACTGGCATGTAGTGGGTAGAGGCTGGGGATGCCCCTAAACATCCTACACGACACAGGAAAGTCCCTCACCACCAGGAATTACCCAGCCAAATGTCAATCGTGCCAAGGTTGGGAAGCCTGCTTTTGATTGTAGTCTCTTCCACAGATACATTGTCCCCATGATTTTAATAGAGGGATATTTTTAACCATCTATTGAGCAATCATGTATGCCAGGTGTTGCAAAGAACAAAACATACATTGTCTTATTTAACACTAACAAAACTCTGTGAGGTTTTAATGATAGTACATTTCGTCTTAGAGATTAAGTAGTTGTTCAAAGTCACACAACTAGAAATAGCAACCACAGGGATTTGAAATTCCATCTATCTGACTTAAAAGCCTGTGCTGTTAGTCATTATGTATAATACATATCATAATAAATATCTTCATATAAATATTCAGGCATTTTAAAAATTATTCCCTTAGATGATTTTGAAGGTATCGCTTTAAAGGACCAAAGGGGATGGCAGGTGTGGTGGCTTCTCCCTCATGTCTCCAAGCTGGCTTTCCGCCGTCACACCAATTTACAGCACCACTGGGATACTGTAAGAAATTCCTTTCAATATATTCTCATCAGCATTGACTACTGGACATTTAAAAACAAAATTCATTGTTTATTTAATAAGTAAAACAAGAATATGAACCTAACTGTGTAAGAACAAGGAGAAAGTCAAGTCAATATAAATAAAGCTTGCATTGCAAAGAATCATATTCATTTATTTAACAAACACAGTTATTCGACTAATAAAGGATGAGCCCCAAGAAAAACATTCCTGGTTACTCTGTAAACTTTGTCTCAAATGTTTTGTATATATGAGCCTATGAAGAACAAATGAGAGAATTGGATTTTATAGTTTAAAATGTTTTCTCTGATAATATTGGCATCTTCCTTTTGCCCCATCCAAGATACAATGAAAAATAGGTCCTTCCTGGGATACTTGTAAATTGAGGGTAAACTCATACCCATATACCCCAGAACTACACTCCTAAAATCCTAACAGTAATAATAGCAATCATAACAGCAACAATAATAATATGAGGATCGAGTCCAGTATTTTTCAAATAGTAGTTGTATCCCATTAGAGGATACAGAAATCACTTTAGTAGTTTTTTTTTTTTTTTTTTTTTTTTTTGAGACAGAGTCTCACTCTGTTGCCCAGGCTAGAGTGAGTGCCGTGGCGTCAGCCTAGCTCACAGCAACCTCAAACTCCTGAGCTCAAGCGATCCTCCTGTCTCAGCCTCCCGAGTAGCTGGGACTACAGGCATGCGCCACCATGCCCGGCTAATTTTTTCTATATATATTTTTAGCTGTCCATATAATTTCTTTCTATTTTTAGTAGAGGTGGGGTCTCGCTCTTGCTCAGGCTGGTCTCGAACTCCTGAGCTCAAACGATCCGCCCACCTCGGCCTCCCAGAGTGCTAGGATTACAGGCGTGAGCCACCGCGCCCGGCCACTTTAGTAGTTTTTGACCAGAATTTTTAAGATGAAACTAGACTAAAAAAACATAAAATAAGCAAGGCCCTGGTGTGGTGGCTCACGCCTGTAATCCCAGTGCTTTGGGAGGCTGAGGTGGGAGGATGGCTTGAGTCCAGGAGTTTAAGACCAGCCTGGGCAACATAACAAGACCCCATCTCTACAAAAGAAATTTAAAAATTAGCCGGGTGTGGTGTGCACCTGTAGTCCCAAGTACTCAGGAGGCTGAGGCAGGATTATCACTGGAGCCCAGGGGTTCGAGGTTGCAGTGAGCTATGAATGCACCACTACACTCCAGCCTGGGCAACAGAGCAAGACTCTGTCTCATTTATTCATTCAGTAATAAATAAATCATTACATTGCATGTAATAAGCCTCAGTATTGTTTTGTGAAACCTTTGATTTATATACATATGTATAAGATGGACAATGTGAAATGTTTTTTTCTGTGGGTTGCAATCTAAAAGGCTGAAAACCAGTGATCTAATTTACCTACTTCATTTGAGAGGTGAGGCTCAGAGACAGTAAATGATGCCCAGGGATACCCAGCTGGTTAATGGCAAAGCTAGAATGAGAGGAGAAGTTCCCTTAATGCCAGTGTCGGGTCCATCAGAGAATTTGTCCTGAGGTCAGTCACTGGAAGAAAACCAGGAAACAGAGTCAGGCTTAGTAGAGGCTTTTAGGGAATAGAAGGAGCGAACTGTTTGTTGGCACAAGGGATGGGATTGGGAGCTTTGGGGTCTCCATTATTTTTTAACCCAAGCCAAATTAAATTACTGAACAGTGGACACACTGCGCATTTGGGGTATTCAATCTTAAACTTGCCATTATCTCCTCTAAATAATAACCAAGTGATGCCCACAACATATTCAAATTGAGCAGTCACCAGAAGTCTTGTTGAGTGTTTTAGCTCCTGTGTACGCCAGTTGAGCTAGGCAGGGTAGACTGGAGAGTGAATGATTGATGGCTACCTGGGATGGTGCTCGCTGAGAAGGTGGAAGAAATACTTTTTGATGCTGGGAAGTAGAACATTGTTATGCCTTAAGTTTCTATGGCCTGTTGGGTAATCAGGGCAGCAACTGGGCACACATAAGGTAAACAATCTTCACCATCTGCACTAAAGGCTGCGTTGGTGGGGCAGCCCTTGTATTGGGAAGGGGTGCTTATTCCTTCCTTTAACATTGACAATCTCCCGGCATCCAAGTGCTGTGAAGTCAAAGGCACCAACCATGAGGACTGTCTCTCTGATCAGCGTGGCTTTTCCCTGTAACAGGTGGGCTGATGTCTTCCAGGAGGTGACTTGAGAGGTCTATTAAAATGCATATAAGCCCAGCAGTGGGGACGAGGTAGTTAAATTACCCCAAGGATGTAAAGGTACCAGACTCATTCATAAGAGCAGATTTTAAGTGAAAACAGGAGAGTTAGTAAGATACTAACTTAGAAACTTGATGAAGGCTAAGGGATGGATTCTAAGGAGAAGAGGAAAAAGGGAAGGCGCTGTTGTTGCCCAGGACAGGCTGTGTCCTCTTCACAGTGTTGCTTATAGCTCAGAGCTTCACATACTTGATCACACACAGGAATCCTCTGGGGATCTTATGAAGATGCTAATTCTGGTGCAAGAGACCTGGGGTGGGGCCAAAGACTCTGCATTTCCAACGAACCCCCAGGCAATGCTGCCGTAACAAGTCTAAGAAGTTTACTTGAGTAGCAAGGGTCTGTGCCACTCCTGCCAGATAGTTCTGTGCCTCAGGACTCTGCAAAAAAAAAAGACAAAGTAAATTCAATGTGATCTGTGTTTGCCCTTCTCCCCCCTTCTGCTTTTAAAAATGTAATATTTTAATGCAGGAACATAAATAATAGTTAGACATAGACATGCTTGAGACCTACCATCAAACAGAAAGCACAGAAGTTGAGGTTCAGAATTTCATTAGCAGGAGGTTAGTCGGTGTTACACGTTTATTTTAAAGACAGCAGGTCAGCCGGGCACGGTGGCTCACGCCTGTAATCCTAGCACTCTGGGAGGCCGAGGCGGGAGGATCGTTTGAGCTCAGGAGTTCGAGACCAGCCTGAGCAAGAGCGAGACCCCCGTCTCTACTAAAAATAGAAAGAAATTATATGGGCAACTAAAACTATATATAGAAAAAATTAGCCGGGCATGGTGGCGCATGCCTGTAGTCCCAGCTACTCAGGAAGCTGAGGCAGGAGGATTGTTTGAGCCCAGGAGTTTGAGGTTGCTGTGAGCTAGGCTGACGCCACGGCACTCTAGCCTGGGCAACAGAGTGAGACTCTGTCTCAAAAAAAGAAAAAAAAAAAAAAGACAGCAGATTATTAATTATGAATGTCACAGTCTTATCTCTGGAATAATGGAATGTGTTTCTGAGTGAGAGTCAGTTTGGGATAGTCAATTTTAATGAGAATGAAAGAGGAAGAAAATGTCCTTTCAAAAATATAGTCATTTAAAGGTAAAGGGACTTTTTATCATGAAAAGGTTCTATGCACTTTTCTGATGTAGTTACTTATTCTAAATAGATTCATAAAAATCAAACACATCAGCTAAACTTGTTGACAAATAAATAAACCAAATTCTCTCTTTGCTTTCCAGACTCCATTCCCCACCCCTTAACTTAACCAAGGCAAGTTTTACTCTAAATTTTTTAAAAATGTGTGTTAAGAACAAAACAAGGAAGCTTCTTTTTGGATAGGCAAGCACTAAAATAATTTTAAAATATTAAAATGCAAATAAAACAAGAGAAAGTAATATTGCTCAATAAACAGTGATTTTCTTGAATATTTTTCTTGAATAACTTCAAGTCTAAGTAGAAAGAAAAACCAAAAAAGACCTTTGCCTTATAGAGAGCCTTTAGAGTTTAAGACTCATGCTATTTATAGGGAAGGCTGTGGCACAATTTAATTTTAGGTGGGAGAACTGGGTACAATTTAGATCATCAAATAATCGTGTGTCATCTGAGCAAAAGAACAGCTTTTTTTCCTTCTGAAAATGCACCTTTTTATTAACGTTTTAAAATGCCTAATTCAACTAAATTTCTTTAAAAGTATTGGTCTTGTCCAGTTGTTTTCTTATTAAAAATATCCATCGTCTTGAGTAATTTTTTTCACATTAGTTATGTGTCTTAGCTTTCTACTTGCTACCGTAACAAACTACTGCAAACTGAGCCCCATAAACAACATACTGTCTTACAATTCTGTAGGACAGAAGTCTGACCAGGCCAAAGTCAAGGCAGTGGCTGGGTCGTTTTCCTTTCAGTAGGCTCTGGGGACAATCTCTCTCCTTGCCTTTTCTGGCTTCTCGAGGCTACCCACGTTCCTGGCAGAGTGGCACCTTCTCACATCACTCTGACCACCTCTTCTGCCTCCCTCTGCCGCTGCTAAGGACCCCTCGTGACTACACCGGACCCACCCTGATAATATAGGATAATCTCCCTATTTTAAAGCCAACCGATCAGCAACCTTCATTCCCCTTTGCCACGTAAGAGAACATACTCTCAGGTTCCAGGGATTAGACGTGGACATCTTTGCATGTGTGTGTTTGGGGGGCCAGGGACCAGGGGGCATTATTCTGCCTGCCACAATATGTCTTGCCAATATTTAAAAGCAATCTTCTAAGAGAGGACTGTTGCAATTTGGGTGCTGAAAGCATTTGTGTAGTGTCATTACACCAAAATTATGTTCAGGTTGCATCCCTCACTGGTGGAAAATGCTGCAGCCCTTGGGAAGCAAAGCATTTCTTTTTCAGTTGCATTTACATTGATTCCCATATACTCCTTTTCCGGTAATGATTTTTATGTTACAATCTTGGAGGATAACTAACCTATATGATTAAACGGACCCTTCAATTTCTGTGACCTACCCAAAATTTATTGAGATGGAGAGGCTTACTTAGATAGCTTAGCACAATGTTTCTCAAATGGGGCGATTTTGTTCACCCACAGGACATTTGGTTGTCACAATTGGGGGAAGGGCACTATTGGCATCTAGGAGGCAGAGGCCAGGGATGCTGGTACACGTCCTGCAAAACACAGGACAGCCCCCACAATAAGGAATTATCCAGCCCAAAGTGTCTATAGTGATGAGGTGCAGGAATCCTGTCTTAGTGAGATGCCAACCGAAAGCACACCCCCCCAAACCTTTTTTTTTTTTTGAGGCTAATTCTTTACATTTCAAAGAATTAAGTATTACACTAACATCTAATTAGTGATAAGATATTAGTATGTGGATTAGAATTGTATTAGTATACTTATTTGTATATTGATTGAATTAGATATTAGACTAATTAGCTAATGAACCAGCAACTACAATTCTGATCAAAAGGTCAGCTGGAGGAAACAGAAGGCGGGTGGATCAGGCTGCACCAATCCATGTGAAATGTGAGAGGCAATGTGCTGAAAGAAAAGAAGCAGGACTTGGAGGCTTAATTGGCGAAATTGATACCATTCCCTCGTGGTTCTCATCTCTGCCTTCTTTATCAACATTGCAGGTGTCCCTGGCTCTATGCCAAACGCATCCTGGACCGGGAACCTCAGAGCTATAAAGTGGATTGACATGGAAGACAAACACGGAGGCTGCCACGGTGAGGCTCTTGTTTCATGCTGTTAGGCCACTGCTTGTTGGTGTTGGCGTGAAGGTAGCTCTGGAATCCGGGGGTTCTCATGGAGAGAGAACTGCCACTATATTTAGACCAATCTTCTAGTTACTAGAGAAGCCAGAGGCTTCAAGATACAGTCCTTCAAAAATACAATTAAACATCTCACCAATATTCTCCAGCTTATAATTACCTAGGGAGACATAGTGGTGGGTTCCGATTATAATGGCACTTTCTCCTTAGTAGTTTCCACTTTCTTGTTCTTCATTCTTCTTGCTGTTAAGGGAAAATGATCTGCAACGGAAGTGATGTCATGTCCTCATCACAGAGCAAGCAGGACCCCATCCCTCAGGTCAGCCTCTGCTCCCTCCCCAGCCAGGCTGCCGGGGGCTTGGAGAGCTGTCGGTGTTTGCTGCAGCTCTGGCATGATGTCAGGCGACACTAACATGAAGGGTTTTCCTCCTGATGGACAAGGACTAGAAACCCTACGCTGTTTTCATTTCCGCAGAACCTTAGGAAGAAGGATTTTATCGGTCCTGGCACACGTTGCTTTCAGAATATTGCCTGGCACATGGTGGGCATGTGTATTAGTTTGCTAGGGCTGCCATAACAAAGGAGCACAGACTGGTGGCTAAAACAATAGAATTTTATTTTCTCAAAGTTCTGAAGGCTAGAAATCCAAGGTCAAGGTGTCAACTGCATCGGTTCCTCCCGAGGTCTCCGTCTTTGGCTTGTGGATGGCTGTCTTCTCCCTGTGTCTTCACAGGGTCTTCCCTCTGTGTGTATCTGTGTCCTAATCTCCTCTTATAAGGATCCAGTGATAGTTGATGAGGGCTGGCTCGTGGGATCTCATTTTAAAGTAATTACCTCTTTAAAGACTCTGTCTTCACTCTGAGTGAAGGTGTTAGGTGTTAGGATTCAATATATAAATTTAGAGGGGCAACGATTCAACTTATAACATGCAATAAATATTTATTCAGTGAATGAGTGAGTGAATGAATGAGAATACGGAGGTTTGGCCTTTTCTCCCTCTGGTCACCAGTCTTTGCCTTCACTCTCCCACTTAATCTACAGCTTCGCTCATCAGTGCACCTTACCTACGCCTAACATTTCAGGTGAAAACCTCCACGTTGCTACATCTCTACAACTGTCGGTCACATCCAACCTCTTTCCCACGTGACTCTTGATAGTCTGTCGCCTTCTGCTGTGGATAGTGATATACTCAAGTCACTGCACAGAAATTTCAGCCTACCCGTAAGCATCTTCATATCTTTACCTTAATCGGCTCATATTTTCCCCAGACGACAGTGCGTGCCACCTGCTTACATTCTCACCACAGCCTGTCCTCCCAGTGGAAGGAGGAAGATGGAGAGGAGATCATTTTACTCTTCAAGCTCCTTAGTCTCTAGAAAACTCACCACCACATAGTCAGGTTCCCAGTATCTGGGATATGTCATCTTCTCTACATCCTTCCATCAGCCACTCTCCCACCTCCAGGACCACCATAGCCACCCTCTGGTCTGCTTCACCACCACCTCTCCAGCAATAACCCTTGAGGACTTCAACATCCACACTGGTGACCCACGTGGTGTCATTACCTTGCAGCGCTAGCTGTCCCCCTGCAGAAGCTCCCATCTCACAAGAAGGGACTGCCCTCCAGTCTTCCTGCCATTACCTGTAGTCAGGCCCTATCCCAGCAGAGAAGGTGTAGGCTAGTTGGGTTTGCATTTTTTGTAGGAACCTTATTGATCATATGATAGACAGGGGCCGAGAGAACTGGCCCTAGCCTGGAAGCTACCTGAGGGCATAAAGTTTGGGGTAGCCCAAGCCCCTTGCAGGCAAATGTCTCATTTTTCTTCTTTTAGTACCTGTTATGCCAGTGAACATCTGAAAGCATTATATGGTCCAGAGCACAAAAACTGTCTAGTGCCCCAAACCACTATATAGGGGAAAGAAAAAGGCATAAGCAAGGAGGTAGAATAGTGCATGCCAAGGCAGTGAGTCAGCAATACGGTCTGGTCCTTTCCCCCTCGTCTGTGGGTACGTAGGACTTGTTCCAAAGCCACGTCCATACCCCCTTTATCAGCCTGCTTAGCACTTAGAGTGGTCTTACGCTTGCAGCACACATCTCTGATTACAATCCCTTTGTTACCTCTACTAGTGTTCTTCAACTTACAGCCTATTTATTTTACTATCTTCCTCCCCAGAACAGAGCAGAAGCTCCAAGAGGGCTAAGATTTGTGTCCAGTTTATTCATTATCATATCCCCACACCTAAAACATGTTGTTGTTTAACATATGATTATTTGAATTGGGATTTCCAGAGGGTCAACATTTCCAGCTTCTTCCTTCTACTAGTTTCCTCCCAAGGACTCCCTGTCTGGCCTGTGTGCAGTGATCAGCCTTTCCATGCTGTCCTCATCAGCTCATTTTGGGTTCCCTTACCACTCTGACCCTACAAGGCTGATTTCCTGAGCTTAGTCATGACCACTATCTACTTTTTGCCATTTGTGCTCCCCTAGGCAGAAGGTTGTTGGAGAAGGTTACAGAACTCTCTTAAGACTCATCCACCACCGGGTCCTGCCATCTCCCATCAGCTGCATCCTGGCTGCCTCTTTATCCTTAATTTACCTCACTGTTTTCCTGGTGCCCTTCCTAGGATGCACCTTTTCAGCTTTCCTGCTCACCTTTAAGCTCTCAAGCTTATGCTAAAACAGCTTTTCCACTCCCAAAAGGTAGATCATTTCAACTTTAGAAAGAACTTTCAAGACATTTGATCAAAATTCCATTATCTAGTCCGTTTTCATGTCATATTAGAGTAGTGTGGACATATTCTTTCATCGTTCTCTCCTGTTTCAGGAGGAAAAGTCACCCATCCTCCCAACCAAAGCCACCGTCTGTGGCCTCAGCTACACGTGGGCTTCCCTAAATATGCCCCTACTTTCTCATCCTCAGCACCTCCCTCTCTGCTTCCTCTTTTCCCTCTCTCTGCAAGTACGTACTTGTTGCCTCTGTTGTGAAGACCACCAAGCTGTCTCTGAACCTCTGCTTGCTTCAGGCCGAAACCTTCTGTCCTTGTTCACTTCCGCTTTCCTAAGCATGTAGATGATGCCTGTTTTCAGTTCTCACCACCTGGTCATTCTTTAACTTCTTACAACTCTGGTTCTTTCCCCAGTGATTTCCACCCTCTATTGTGCTTCTTCCCAGCCCGTTGAATGAATCACCAGGTCCCATCTGTCCTTCTGTGTACTCTTGTCTCTAATATCCTTCCTTTCCCACTCATGATGCCCACTAACTTTGAACAAGCTCTCTAGCTTGTGTTCAGTTATTACTGCAGTCTCTTCGGTTTCTAGTGTACCCTGCAACACATTCCAAAATTAATCTTGCTAAAATCAATTTCATTGTTTGATTCTTCTGTTGAAAAATCATCAAGGACTCCACACTTATGAAATAAAAGGCCCAACACTTTAGTCTAGGTCAATCAACTGGTGGTTATTCTACTGCGTGCCAGAGTTCTATTGATGCCTCTCGATTCTACCTATCCACTAACCACTCATCCTTCTCCATCCTCGGCTACAAACTGAACACCTGGTATTTACCAGGCATTGCTCCATGGGCAGTGGATGCAGAAGTGAACATAATGGTCTGAAATCTCAGCTGTTCTGGAGGTTATGGTCTAGTCTGGGCAACAAGACAATAAACAATTGTCTGAAAAGACAGACAAGAAACAAAATATAATTTTCCCTCTTGGCACTGATATATACCAGTTGGTAATAAATGCTAAAAGAAAAATGAATCAGGAAAGTGGGAAAGGTGGTCAGGGAAAGCCTCATCGAGAAGGTGGCCTTGTCGCAGAGATCTGAGTTGTGCACGCTTGGGATGTCTGGGGATGTCCCAGGGAGGAAGAGCAGGTCCTCGGGGAGAGCATGCCTGGTGTTTTGGAGTTAGTGAGGAGGCCAGTGTGGCCAAGGGTTAGAGTGGCGGGAGGTGAGTCCAGAAGGCCAGAGGCGCCAGCCTCTGAGGAGTCTTCAGTGCCATTGTTAAGGTGTTGAGCAGAGGAGATGTGTTCTGCTTACATTTTAAAACAACCTCTCTGGCTGTTGCACTGGGGACATACCACCAGGGCAACAGTGTGGGGAGGAGAGACCAGTTATTATTGCAGTTCAGGCAGGAAGATGGAGGTGGCTTGGACCGAGGTGGTAGTAGTGAGGGTGGATGAGAAGTGGTCAAATCCTATTAATAGTTGAAGGTTGAATGGACAGAATTGCTGCTAGATTGGATGTGGGGTGTGAGAGAAAGGGGAGAAGTGCCTGGGGCACTAAGGAATAGAATTACCATGGACTGTGACGGGGAACACCTTGACCGGAGCTTTGTAGGGAGAGGATTAGGACATGTTCAGTGCTGACATGTTCTATCAGTGAGGTTTACTACACATCTCAGCAGAGATATAGAGTAGGCACTTGGATAGACCAGACCAGAGCTCAGGGAAGAGGCTTAACCAGTGCAATCCAGAAAGACCACTCCCGTCTGTAGCCTTGCAGAACTTCTCATCCATGACTCTCGTTTGATAATGCAGTAGTTCCCCTTACCCACAGGGGATACGTTACAAGACCCCCAGTTGAAGCCTGAAACCAAAGATAGTACTGAACCCTAAATATACTGTTTCTTCCAATATATACCTATGATAAAGTTTAATTTATAAATTAGGCACAGTAAGACATTAACAATAACTAATAATAAAATAGAACAATTATAACAATATACTGTAATAAAAGTCATGTGAATGTGGCTCCCCGTCCCCCGCAAGTATCTTAGTTGTTTGGGACCACAGTTAACCATAGGTAACTAAAACCTCAGAAAGCAAAACCTGAGATAAGGGGAGACCACTGTATATGAACTGCCTTATGTCACCTGTCATAGTATTGCATTATTTAACTCATTTTTTTTCAAGTATATATTTGTACCTCTTGTCCTCTTAGATACAGTTTCAGTTCTTTGTGGGCTGGGACTACACAATCATAGTTCTTTAGAATCCCCTAACACTTGGCACGGTTTTTGCTACGTGATAGTTGGGGAGTAACTCTGCCATTCTGCAAGGTCACCACCCTTGACTTTTGAAAGCAAGTATGTTTTGACCGTGTTTCTTGTTCTCTCCTCTGCAGGCCACTATGTACATGGTATTTGTATATATGGAAATGGAGACTTAAGGTGGCTGGTGAACTCACCAAGCCTGTTTGCTAACAAGTTTGAGCTTAATACGTATCCCCTTACCGTGGAATGCCTAGAACTGAGGCTTCGAGAAAGAACCCTCAACCAGAGTGAAACTGCGATACAACCCAGCTGGTATTTTTGATCTGTGACAACTCATGACCGAAGGGACATTGCAGATGGGAAGAAGAGCTTTTCTTTGTGAGACTTTTGCCTTGGTTGTGTTAATGGTTTCAGGACCACGGTAATGGCTTCAGGACCTGGCGACACGATTATACTTAAAATATCCACTGGACACTGTGAAATACGCAAACAGGATGGCTAGGAGTGATCCTGGCACTTTGGCCAGCCTTGCTGTTCCCTCACGCCCACCTCTATATTAGCTTGTTGTTATGATCAATGTTAAATTTAAATGTCATTAGATCTTTGCACCAGAGACTCATTATATATAAATGTTGTAATAAAAAGGAGAATTGTAGATAATACTATTTAGCAAAATAAGAATTAGGTTTCTTTGAAGAAGGAATCTTTTATAACACATTAATAGTCACCACTCTGCTCAACTAAACATAAATATAGAAACAGCTTTGGGTAACTCACCAATTTCCTTTAAAACATAAGCTGTCAGAATTGAGAACAGATCTTGCTCCTGAGTTGCAACACTAGCATTTTCAGTTTTCCCACATCCAAACTTCTGTATATAGTATAAAGTCATTAACGAGAGACAGGATGTGCTTTAAGACAGAAGTCACTGCTGTTTCAGTAAAAGGACCTCAGGGGAATAGAACATTTCGCTATTATATGCCAGAATGTACTCTTCCCTCTTCCATGTTTTTCACTGAGAACACTGAAAAGTCCTTGTGAGAATGAAGATATGTCTACAAGAGAGATGCTATTGCATAGATCTAGTCTCAAGACTGGAACACCTCAGAATGAATCACTTTCCTCTTCTGTGACCGCCCCCTCCTCAATATTATCTTACTTGCAAAATAGAGACCAAATTCTACCCTGTGAGCCTTTTAACTACACCATAGTATTCTCTGAGTAGCCTGATGCTGATAGGAGTGCCTGGATTTTTTTTTTTTTTTTTTTTCTTTTTGAGACAGAGTCTCACTCTGTTGCCCAGGCTAGAGTGCCATGGTGTCAGCCTGGCTCACGGCAACCTCAAACTTCTGGGCTCAAGCAATCCTTCTGCCTCAGCCTCCCGAGTAGCTGGGACTACAGGCATGCACCACCATGCCCGGCTAATCGGCTAATTTGTTTTTCTATTTTTAATCACCCAGCTAATTTTTTTTTTCTATTTTAAGTAGAAATGGGGTCTCGCTCTTGCTCAGGCTGGTCTTGAACTCCTGACCTCAAGTGATCCTCCCACCTCGGCCTCTGAGTGCTAGGATTACAGACATGAGCCACCACACCTGGCCAAGTGCCTAGATTTTTAAGAGCTTTCAATTGTGGGTGAGCATCTCTGTTATTTATCCCTCATTTATTCACCCATTAATTCATTCAGCCTGAGATCAGTTAATATTTTTTGAGTGTCTACTATGTACCAGATGTGCTGAGACAAGAGAAAGAAAAATAAGATGGTACTTTTTTCATTCTAAAAATCTTGGGAATAATGTCAACATTGGACATGCTTCTCTAGAGAATCTTACAGAATGATTGTATTTTAACACATTGATATGTAGCGCTGTATATTGTAATATCAGGCCAAGGAGATCAGTAATTACAAATTGAGGATTAAATCAGAGATTATTCAACAGAGCAGGGAAGGAGGAGATAGAAGCTAAAGCCTGTTGTGTTCTAGACATTCTACTAGTTCTTTTATAAATTTTGTTTCATGAAAACCTAACAACAGTCATGTGAGCTTCTCAGGTTTACTCCCATCTTGCAGATGAAGTAACTGAGGCTAAGTATTAGGAAACAAATTCTGTCTGAGAATTGGGATTCTCTTACTGGACTTCTCAGTTCATTTCCTGAGGTGGAATATTGAGAGAAGGTGAAATAAAGCCATATTTAATATACCAGAGAAAGTAGGTTTTAAGATTGGTCTCAGTGTTAATATTGAGAAAAAGTCTTGTCACCTCAGAAAAATGTGAAGTCTACTTTAGTATTCCTCTCATCCGTCAAGTTCCTAAATATTTATTTATTCTAATGAAAAACAATTACTACAACTGATACATCTAATTAACACAATTTTATTTTTTTATAATTGTACCTGTTGAATGTTAATCATATTTAAAGGGAATGACTTTGAAGTAAAACCTTTTTTCTTGCTACTGAAAAAAAAATGGAATTGTATTTGGTGGTAAAGGGTTGAGGGGTCAATGGTGAAGTCTAAAAATTATCTCTTTTCCACTTATTATTTAAATGACAGCACCTGAGAAGAAGAAATGTTTTACACTGGATCTTTCTTATGTAGAATGAGAGACCTTTCTGGAATAGATGATGTTTACATGTCTGTTGCTGGTCATCTCTCCTATGTCTTAAATACTTTAATATTGGAAGAGCGTAGTGTTTGGGCTGGTAGATTTCTGATAGCCCATGGGAATGCCCTGAAAATACTGTATCTGTCTTTGTTTTTGATGATGTTCCATGTTTTGTTTTCAAGGAAATAAATTAATATATTGTTTTCCACCTTTGGGAATATTGTGTATTTTTATTTGGTGGTTGGTTAAAATCCACTAAAGAGTATGTTTAACGAGGCAATTCTAGTATTAAAAAATATATACATTCATACCTGTCTAAAAAAATTCATCCACTGGAAAAAATCATTAAACTTCCCCTTTGTTGGGGTATTAGGGAAAGTAATTGGGAATGATACAAAAAAGGGTGAAATGCAAGATGGGATTCATTTAAATTTGGCATAACTACTTTACAATTTGAGGAAGGAATAAGTTATTATTTACCTGCCTTATTCATTCACTTTTTTAAAATCAAGATATAATTTAGAAAAAAGATTCATGTTAATATTAAATAATTACTTATCGGCCGGGCGCGGTGGCTCACGCCTGTAATCCTAGCACTCTGGGAGGCCGAGGCGGGTGGATCGCTCGAGGTCAGGAGTTCGAGACCAGCCTGAGCAAGAGCGAGACCCCGTCTCTACTAAAAATAGAAAGACATTATATGGACAACTAAAAATCTATACAGAAAAAATTAGCCGGGCATAGTGGCGCATGCCTGTAGTCCCAGCTACTCGGGAGGCTGAGGCAGTAGGATCGCTTAAGCCCAGGAGTTTGAGGTTGCTGTGAGCTAAGCTGACGCCATGGCACTCACTCTAGCCTGGGCAACAAAGTGAGACTCTGTCTCAAAAAAAATAAAAATAAAAAAAAAAAAATAATTACTTATCAAGTGCTAAAGTTTTTGAGCATTTCAGTTATAAGTTTGCTAAATAAATATTACAGATACATGCAATATGATAAATACTAAGGAAAATAACACATTTAAAGGACAGCTTATGTACCATATTTTTAAAATGAAAAAGATTTTAAAACTAAAATGAAAAACATTTCAAACTATAAAATAAAAATATATGCTCATAAAAATGGAAATAATACAGAATATAGAATGAAAAGTGAACTACAGTCTCTAGAGGTAATCACTTATTTGGTACATCTTCTTAAGTGCCTTTTCAATGCAGTGACGTACACACTTACATACGTACAGTCCCATAGCAGTGCCGTCCAATAGAGTTTCCACAGTGACGAAAATGTTCTATATTCTGTGCTGTCCAATATGATAACCACTACTATAAACTACTGATTACTTGAAATGTGGCTAGTATGACAAGAAATGTTATTTTAAATTTTATTTAGCTTTAATTAATTTAAATAGCCACATATCACCAGTGGCTACCATATTGGACAGCACAGTTCTAGAGGTAGATACCAGCTGTGTGTACGTACTTGTAGATACAGTGGAAACACCACAAACACACATACATACTGGCATATTTCTTTTTGAAATGAGTTGATTATATAGGTAAATAATAGAAATTATTTCGTTTTGCAACTTGCTGTTTTAAATTTTTACATAAACCTTTTATTTGCGAATAGCTGTAGAAAAATTGCACAGATCACAGAGAGTTCCCATATACCCATGCTGGTTTCTCCTGTTATTAATGTATTACATTTGTATGGTACATTGATTCTAACTAATGAGCCAATCTTGATACATTATGGTTAAACTTCATACTTTAAATTTCCTTACACTTTACCTAATGTCCTTTTTCTGACAGGATCATCCCATCCAGGATATTATATTAGATTTAGTTATCATGTCTCCATAGTCTCCTCTTGGCTATGAATGTTTCTTTAGACTTTTCTTTTTTGATTTATTTATTTTTTGAGACAGGATCTCAACAGAGTTGCCCAGACTAGAGTGCAGTGGCATCAGCCTAGCTCACTGCAGCCTCTAACTCCTGGGCTCAAGCAATCCTCCTGCCTCAGCCTCCCGAGTAGCTACTACAGGCGCGAACCACCACGCTCATATAATTGTTCTATTTTTTGTAGAGACAGGGTAGAGCAAGAAGGAACCATCTATGCACCAGGAAGAGAGCTTCCCCAGACACCAAAAGATAAAAGCAAAGGATAAGACAAGAGCGATCCACAGTCCTAAGGTGGTGGTGAAGGAAGTTGGTGTATGGTGGTTAAAATGTGACTTGTATGTTACAGATCACTGGTTGGAAAACCCTGACTCAGATTCATTTTCTCATAATTTTTCTAAGTAGATTTAATGGGTCACAAAGAGCTGGGAGGAAAAGCACTTCCATGTCTGCACATTTAAACTCTGGCACTTAACACCTTTGGTGGTGCCCTTCCACATGCCTCTGAGCAGGTGAGGTGAGGTAACACCATGATTAGCATTCACACAGTGGCTTTTACAGAGCACTCAGCAGAAGGTATGCAAATTAAACTTTCCAACAACCAGGCTGTTTATCAGAGATGACCCAGTGGAAGACGAATGGTTTAAAGAATAACCACAGTAACAGCATGAGATTCTTTTGTGAGCAACAGTGACTTAACTACAATACAGGCTGGTAGAGAAATATTTGAAAATGTAGGAAACTTACTAAAGCATTGCTGTTGTAGTGATACTATGCATGGAAATTTTCCTATCTGGATATGTGATTGGGAAATTTTTCTAAGGAATGGTGGGACTCTGGAGAAATGTCATTTGAAAAACTTCCACATATAGAAAATGGAAGTAAAGATGTAGTGTTGTGTTGTCAGAGGATTTTTGAGCAGAAAGATTCCATTCATTCTTTTTTATTTGTCTAGGTATATAACTGTGTATTAAGACTGACAGGTCTTCATAAGTAACAGATGATACTAGTTAAGCTCATGACAAAGGGGTCAGTTTTTACTGGGCATTATTTTATACTTTCAAAGCTTTCTTTAGACTATTTGACTCATATATGTATAAAGCCATGCATTTTTTTTACTTGCAAATATATCGGCACCTCCTACCTGCCAGACATTGTGCTGTTGAAGCTTATCAGAGACAAAAGTCTTGCTCTCCTAGAACTCATTACAAATTTATCTTTGTAAATTTTAAAGGACACTTTGTATCTTGTTCTCTGGCAAAAGGACGTGAAGGATTCTGAATTATCTATCCTTAATATTTGTTACTCAGTCTATACCTGAAGCAAGTTAAATATGATCTCTCCTAATTAGTCACTATTAATTTAAAAAAAAGAAAGACTGACAAGTCCTTTATAGTCTACTTGGAAGTACAGGAAAATTACAAAATATACCAACAAACAAGATAATTTTAGACAGTCATTAAGTGCTGTGAAGAAAATAAAACAGGGTCTGGTGATACAGATCAGAAGACAAAGGGATGAGAGTTCCTTTGGCTTGGGCTGTCAGGGAAGGCCTCTCTGCAGAGGAGACATCTCGAGACTGCAATTTTGCCATCTGCGAATGATCACACACAAGGGCTGTAGCTGACATTAGGACTTGCCTTTACCAATGTATTCCTTGGCTTTAGTAAAAATTTAGCCAGTCAAGGGTTCCTTGGAGAAAAAGCCGGTTCCAGAGCTTTGGCAGGGAAAGTGTAAGATGAGCCTGGAACATACAGTTGTACCAGAGGAGAACATGTAAACATACACACAAGTTGCCATGCAAGAGCTCCTACTGGCTAAATCTGGGACATGTTGAGCATTGAAATAAATGATGGTAGTAATAGATTGCAATCCAATAACTAAAATAAGAATTTATGAATACATGTACGCGAGTGTGTATATATGTATATGTAAGTTATATATGTATGTAAATGCATATGCATATATAAAAATGTATATATACACATATGTATTGTTAAATAGAACTTATAGGAGGCCATTGACTTAGACTGAACTCTTACACTAGGGCTCCAACAGATCAAACCAAAATGGAGTCACTCATGCTAAGGTGTCACGTCACCAAACCAAAACTAAGTTGTTTATCTGACCTCCCAAGAAATCGAGAGACAGAGAGAGAGCCAAACTCCCAAACAGGCCAGTTTGAGCCAGCGTGATAAGCCCACGGCTTTAACACTTACAAGAAAAGTAACCTGATGCTAATCAATCTGCTTTTTATATTAAACTGTTTCCTTGTTCCCGCTCAAGGTACCTTATAAAAACCAATTGTCCTACCACGCCCAGAGTAGCACCTCTCTATTTTTAGATGAAATGCATGAATCACAAATAAAAGCCATTTAGAATATTTAACTAAATTTGTTGACATTTTGTCTTTTGACAATATATACATATATTAATGGAGGAGAAGCGAAAGCTCTTACAGCAAAAAGGCCAACTAATAAACAGGAAGGAATGACAGAGTTAGGAAATCATCAATAATGGCTAAAACTAGTGGGTGAAAGTTTGATGAGGAACAGGATATTTTCATAGTTTCAAAAATCTCTCCCCACAGATTGTGTATTAATTATAAACCTACAATAGTCACTTTACAGAGAAACCTGGGAACACCACCTTAGCCAAGTGACCAAAGTTACATCACTAACATTGGGACAAAACAAATCATGTTTCTCCTGATAGGAAGCACTGAGAAGGACACATCGTCACTGTAGTGGTATTCCTACCAAAAATGCATAACCTGAATTTGTAATCATGTGAAAATATCAATCAAACAAAACTGATCAACATTCTACAAAATAACTATTATTCTTTAAATATATCAAAATCAAGAAATTCTGGGGAATTATTCTAGAGGAGAAGAGATTAAAGAGAAATAAAAATCAAGCACAATGTGTGATGTGGATTAATTAGATCCTAAACTGAGGATATAAAGAAGAGCTATAAAGGACATTACCTGGACAATAGAAAAAAAAATCAGATATAGACTGTGGATTCAGATAATACTATTGTGTTGGCCGGGCGTGGTGGCTCATGCCTGTAATCCCAGCACTCTGGGAGGCTGAGGCAGGAGGATCACTTGAGCTCAGAAGTTCAAGACCAGCCTGAGCAAGAGCAAGACCCTGTCTCTATTAAAATTAGAAAAAATTAGCCAGGCATGGTGTTGTGTGCCTGTAGTTCCAGCTACTTGGGAAGCTGAGGCAGGAGGATCACTTGAGCCCAGGAGTCAGAGGTTGCAGTGAACTATGAACACACCACTGCACTCTACCTAGAGCGACAGAGTGAGACTCTGTCTCAAAAAAAAAAAAAAGATAATATTGTGTCAATGTTAAATTTTCAATTACATAAGAAAATGTCTTTGTTTTTAGAAAGTACTGAAGTATTTAGGGATAAGGTAGCATGATGTCTCCAACATACTCTCCAATAGTTCAAAAAATGTAAACAGCGAGAGAGAGAATGGCAAAGCAAACAAGGCATAACGCAAACAATTGGTGGGTCTGGGTGAATGGTATCAGGAAGCTTCTTGTGCTACTATTCCAATTTTTCTATAAGTTTGAAAATACATAAAAATGAAAAGTTATCAAAAATCAAACAAATATATGCAAAACCTCAGCTGGTTATGCTGCTTCTTCATCTTGTGGTAATTCCCGAAGGAATTCTGGTCTTTGTAGCATAAGCAGGAGAAAGTGGAACTGGGTTTCTATTATTTATAACGCCTGGACAAGGTAGTGCCAAAACACAAGTTCCAGGCATAATCTTCTCTGCCCTTCGAGTGCAGCAGAAAAACCCTATTTATCCTTCATAATCAGTAAGTATTCCAACCAAAACCATGATCTTTCTCTTTGCCTGCTTTCTCACCAGCATAAAGCATCCAAAATAGCTGGGTATTATTCTCAAGAACCAATGCAATGGAATCTTTCTCATATCTCCCATTAGAAAAAAAAATTATCACACAAGACTCTTAAAAGCAATCAACAGAAACTGATTCTGGCTGACTTAAAGAGAAACTGAATTTATTAAAAGGTATTAAAGTAGGCCAGGTGCAGTGGCTCATGCTTGTAATCTCAGCACTTTGGGAGGCCACTGTGGGAGGATCACATGAGCCCAGGAGTTTGAGACCAGCCTGGGCAACATATCGAGACCTCATCTCTACAAAAAAGTTTTTAAAGTAGCCAGGCATGGTGGTGTGTGCCTCTAGTCCCAGCTAATAGGAAGGCTGGGGCAGGAGAATCACTGAACCCAGGAGTTCTAGGCCACAGTGAGCTCTGATTACACCATTGCACTCCAGCCTGGGTAACGGAGCCAGAACCTGCCTCTTAAAAAAAACGTATTAGAGTAGACTTTTGCTTTTGGTAATAACAGACTAGCTGGTTCAGACCAATTCTCCTATTTAGAACAACTAGGAAAGCTATATATTATATAAGTGTCCTTCCTAGCAGCATGAAAAAGCTAGGAAGATATTGAGGAATTACTAAGCCAAGATAACAAAGAAAATGGAAATATAGAGATTTCTATTCTTAAAAGTAGCTAAGTAGCTTTTGACAGCCTCACAGGGCTAGGTCAAGAATCAGAAAACATTTTCTTAAGGCTAGATAGTAAATGATGTTTTACTATTTACAGATATTTTAGGGTTGTAGCCATATAGTTTCTGGTTCTCTGTCTTAATTACTCAGCTCTACCAATATCATACAAAATCAGTCACAGAAAATACATAAAGACGTGAGTGTGGTTATGTTCCAGTAAAACGTTATGTATATAAATAGGCAGCCAGCCTGCAAGCCACACTGTGCTGAACACTAGGTTAGGAGGCAAAAGTCAGAGTTCAAAGCAGCTGGTTGCGGAGGCCTAATATCACCCCAGTTACTAATAATGAGAGTCATTTCATGAACGGTTTTATTCACCAGAAAGATATAACTATTATCATTTGCATGTGCTTAATGTAACCTCAAAATATACAAAGCAAAAATTGACACAATGTAGGAAGATAGCCATGTTTCCGATCATAGTGGGAGATTTTAACATATCTCTTGTAAGCAGAAAAAATACCAGTAAGACTATGGAAGACTTAAAAGACACAATTAACAAATTTGACTTACTGTCCATAAACAGAACGTTGTAACCAATAACCTTTGTTACAATCACATTTGAAACATTTACAATAATTGATCACGCACTAAGCCATAAAGCAAGTATGGACAAATTTCAAAGAACTGGAGATATACATAGCATATATTCTGGCTGAAAAGCAATCAAGCAATAAAGTTTTTAAGAAAACTAGATGATCCTTATATTTTTGGAAATTAAACAATACATTTCTAAATCACCCTCAGGTCAAAGAAAATATCACAATAGAAATTATAAAGTATTTGGACTATTTTGATAATGTAAATAAAATGTGTGTGAATATAGTTAAAGCAGTGCTGACAGGAAAATTTGTAGCATTAAGTGATATATTAGAAAAGATAAACAGATGAAAATTAATGAGCTATGCATCCATCTCAAAAAAGTTATAAAATGATCAAAATAAACCCAAAGAAAGTAAAAGAACAGAAATTTAAAAGATAATAGAAATCAATGAAAAGAAAACAAGCACACAGTGAAGACTATTTACAAAACCGAGGGTCAGTTTGTTACTCAGAGGTCTCATACTTTACAAGTTTCTTCAGCAATGGAGTGGAAAATCGTTCCTGTCCCTCCCTTCCTCTCTCTCACTGACACACCCATTGAGCCTTGAATACAAATAATTCAATTAATATTATTTAAATGAGTGACTTTAGTCTACGAACCAAAAAACAAACTGTGAAGCAAAGAGACAAATTTCAAATGGGATATCTGTGTGTTGTGTGTACGTGGGCGTGTGTGTGAAAAGCTGTCTAAGCCACTGTAACAGAATAGAAAACTGAGATCAAAGAGGAGTTAAGTTCCACATAATTGGGGTCAGACATCTCCACCGAGGATTCCTAAGCGATAGCAAAACCAGCCTCATTAAATCAATCATGATTCTCTAACGCAGGGGTCAGCCAACTTTTTCTGTGAAGGGCCAGGGAGTAAATACTTAGCATTGTGGGTCACATGGTTTCTGTTGCAATTATTCAACTCCGCCACTAGAGCCACAGACAATGTGTGAACACAGCTGTGTTCCAGTAAAACTTTATCTACAGCCCATGGCTGTAGTATGTTGATCCCTGCTCTGAACATTTCTTCTGCCCCAGTAGAAGTCTAAATCTGAAGAGGGCAAAAGAGCATTGTCATAAATATGAATCAGCAGCCTAATGGGAATGCGATGGCTGCCCACCAAGTGAGGGGCAAGAGAATAACCCGAAAAACTGAGAGAGTGCACAAAGGGAAGACCGGCATCCTTTACTCTGGCTAGATCTCTCCCCAAGGAGTGAATTTATGGCACTGTGCTTCATCTAGGTGAGCAAGGAAAAGACCTGGAAAAAGTTGGAAGGCAGAGAGAGGTGGCACAATGGAGAAAGAAAAGCAGCAACTGTTTGATGTGACAGTTGATATGTGAGAGTCCCCTGGCTCCAGGGGACACAGTGGAAGGAAACTGGACATGATCAGTTCTGCCCTAATTTGACCAAAGAGGGCTTGCAGCCTGGCAAGAAGATGACCCGATCAGTTCATGCCAGGTCCAGACTCCCAGGTCAGAGAAGTTGGACAGGCTGTCCCAAGAACACATGCCATGCCCCGAGAGCGCTGGTGACCTGCTATGCAGTAGGTATCCACAGCCAGTCGAGGTGGAAAAGGGAAGTAGCCATAACCAAGGAGGGGCCAAATCAGCAGCCAGATTATTAAAATCTTCAGCTGTTCCTGAGAAGGAGGGAAGGCAGGAACGTCTCAGAGGGAGTCCACATGTCCTCCCACCCTCTCACACCACACTCACAGTTGAGGGAGGGTGAGCGGCGGGCAGAGAGCGGATCCTGCCTCCCACCACACTGCAGCTTCCCTCCATGCAGGAACCTGGTCAGTGGCCGGAGACAGGAAGCTTCCCATTGGAATGAGATTGGAGTTCTAGAGGGGATGGATTTTGAATTGCAGAAGAAGATGACTTGGAAGTTACGGAATCTGCTATAGAGAAGGAGATTTAAGACAATACATTTGGGAACCATGATTACCTGGGAAAAAGGCTTAGTGTTTATATCCCCTGGGCTGCGACTGTTTGGAAACCAAGTATTCATCTATATTAACAGCTCACCCATCTACTTAGCATTTTTGGCTACACTTGCCAGAGTCAAGAAATCAGACACTATCAAACACACCATGTGCACACACACCCCCACTTGGAGAAAAACGTGCCTCTTCAACAGGGATGAATTAGCTCAATGATAAAAGTGATTAGACTTAAAAAAAAAAAAAAAAAAACAACCTTGGCAGGGCACAGTGGCTCACGCCTGTGATCTTAGCACTCTGGGAGACCAAAATGGGAGGACTGTTGAGGTCAGGAGTTCCATACCAGCCTCAGCCAGAGCGAGACCCCATCTCTACTGAAAATAGAAAAAATTAGCCAGATGTGGTGACGAGAGCTATAGTCCCAGCTACTTGGGAGGCTGAGGCAAGACTCTTGAGCCCAAGAATTTGAGGCTGATGCCATGGCACGCTAGCCTGGGTGACAGAGTGAGATTCTGTCTCAAAACAAACAAAAAAAAAAAAACAAAACCAAAAACACCTTTATGATTTCTCACCCACAGCAGGTAACCTGAAAGCACTGCCTATGGGATCAGAAAGACCCTAGTTTGATTTCTGCTTTTGTCATTCAGTACTTGTGTGACCTGGAAATGAAACTTATTCTCTTGTAGCTCTGTCTCCTCGTTGTAAAACAGAAGATAATCCATCCTCACAGAGAGGATGTGGGGATTACACTTTGTAATGTACGTAATGCACTTGGTACAGTGTCTTGCCCCTAGAAATGACTGAAAAAATTTGTTGTTATTGTCACTGTCATCATCATTATCACAGAAGAAGCAGGAGGCAAGCAGAAAAAGGAGATAAAAGTGGCTACAATTGAAAAGGATAATTTTGTAACATTTTCTGAATGTAAAAAAATTTTTTAAAGGGTAAGCAGGGTGTACTAGAGCAGTGGTCTCCAACCTTTTTGGCACCAGGGACTGTTTTCATGGAAGACAATTTTTCCACAGAATGGGGGTGGGGAGGTAGTCTTAGGATGATTCAAGCACATTACATTTATTGTGCACTTTATTTGCATTATTATTGCATTGTAATATATAATGAAATAATTATACAACTCACCATAGGTTAGGGGCCCCTGTACTAGAGGACAGAGTTTCTAATAATTGTGATAATATAATATTCCTTTGTGATTTTGGGGAATCATCAAGAAGCACTTATCTCTAGTATAACTTACTAAAGAAGGAAGAGAGGCCAGGTGCGGTGGCTCACACCTATAATCCTAGAACTTTGGGAGGCCAAAGCAGGAGGATGGCTTGAGCCTAGGAGTTTGAGGTTGCAGTGAGCTATGATCACACCACTGCACTCTAGCCCAGGTGACAGAGCCAGATCTTGTCTTTAAAAAAAAGAAAAAGAAAAGAAGGAAGAGAAAACATACTACCTTTTGAAAAAACTAATAATAGTTTTAAAAGAAATTGTCCATAAAGAAATGCACTCCAGGCCGGGCGCAGTGGCTCACGCCTGTAATCCTAGCACTCTGGGAGGCCGAGGCGGGTGGATTGCTCAAGGTCAGGAGTTCAAGACCAGCCTGAGCAAGAGCGAGACCCCATCTCTACTAAATATAGAAAGAAATTATCTGGCCAACTAAAATATATATAGAAAAAAATAGCCGGGCATGGTGGCACATGCCTGTAGTCCCAGCTACTCGGGAGGCTGAGGCGGTAGGATGGCTTAAGCCCAGGAGTTTGAGGTTGCTGTGAGCTAGGCTGATGCCACGGCACTCACTCTAGCCTGAGCAACAAAGCGAGACGCTGTCTCAAAAAAAAAAAAAAGAAAGAAAAAAAGAAATGCACTCCAATTAAGAAATTTCACATAAAGATATTTAAATCTACCTGTGAAATTGTATGAGTAATCAAAATTATTAATATAGACAAGTAATATGTTAAAACTTACTCCTTAATCTTCCACAATTCACAGCAGCTTAAATGGAGATTTTGTCTCCTTCGAAATCCACAGCAGGTTGTGGGGAGATTTTGCCATCCAGAATTTCCAGGGACCCTTCAAAACTAAACAAATGAGGAGAACGAGTCATTCCATTCAATCATTCATTATCAGAACCTACGGAATGCCTACGTGTTCCAGGCTCTACGTTGAGCACTTGAGATAAAAACCCCTTGAGACTGGCCCTGTCTAATGAAGTATTCTAACTTGAGAGGACAGAGATCTGGAAGGATCCTCCCACTTAAAGGGCTGGCAGTGATGACCTAGATGGGAAATTACTAGACTATACCCAGATAGGCATACTCGGAAGTTAGCCAAAGCAGGAGGGGAGGAGACAGAGAGGTATGTAACTGGACACAATTATGACAAATGTGCTGATTCAACAATAGAAACAGTGAGAGCCAGGTAAGAGAGAAAGGACGGGGAATGACACATAGTGGCTTTGGTAAGCCAGCCTGTATGAGGATGTGTTGACCACAAGAGATCAGAAGACACCTGGAACAAGAAGTTAGAAGTATCACAAGATCATGTTCCACCAGGGAATGGTCTGGAATCAAGACACAGCAGAGAAGTAGGCAAATTAGATCTGCAAAAGTGAGTGCAACTGATAGAGTGGCCAAATCTAGAGACTTCTAGACAAGTGGTATGTTTTTAACTCTTAGGAAAGGATTCTATCCCTCCACAACCCACTCCAAGGTGTCAAAAACAAAATGAAACTCTGGAGAGGTTATCTTTTTTTCATTACTGTTCAAATTATAATCAGTCACAGTTTTGTACAACATGCAAGTATATCAACCAAACGGTGGTCAGAGAGAGGATGTAGGTGATGAAGATCAATTTCTTTCCCTACCACAAGCCTGTGATGCAGCACTAGAGGGGAAGACAGTGCAAATATCTTCAAGTGCCTTATCCACAACGTTTAGACTAGATCCTTGCCCCACTATGTGACGGAGAGCCACTACCTCACAGCTCCTCTGTCCACAGAAACAGCAGCATTCCCTCTGGCATACATAATGACCATCAGTCAAGATTTTTATATGTTTGAACGGCTCTTCTGAGCTATTTACATGCCTCAAAATGTCTACTGTATTCATGTAGATAAGGCGGCGACATATGAGTTTAAAATTGCTGTGCAGGAATTATTGAACTGCTTCTCAAATACTTTTATGTCCTCACAGTCTGAGAACGTCATTCACAGGAGTATATTCAGGCTGCAGGCGGACCTGGCCTGCATGAGAGCCCTCGTAGCACTGGATGTTCCGTGGAGATACGTCATTAACACGGGTGGTCACGATTTCCCCCTAAAAACCAACAGGGAGATAGTTCAGTATTTGAAAATGTTGGATGAGAAAAACATTACCCCTCACTTAGAGTTTGTTCTGAAATCTACTGAAAGGATCAAATACGCTTACAGAGAGTATAGAAACGGAACACACACTTTTATTCTACAGAAGCGTAGAAAGAAGAGCCCACCTCTAAATCAACTCAAAATCCACTTTGGTTCAAAGTATGTTGCCCTTACAAGGAAATTTGTAAATTTTGCCCTTTTTAATGAAATAGCCATTACGTTACTCCAGTGGTCCCAAGACACCTCGGTCCAGAGGAACATTTCTGGATTACACTTAACAACATTCCAGGTGAGGGTGGTTTCTTTTTTCGTTTCATTTTTGCTTGTTAATTTTCATTTTTAAATCAAGGCAATGTATATTATTATGATTTTAAAATCAAATATTATTAAATGGTTTCTTATAACGAAGAATTATGGCCTTACTCGATGCTTCATCCCATGTACAGTTCCAGTTAACAAAGGCAACTATCACATTTTAGCTGTTTCTCTTGCGGATACTTCCCTGCAAATACTAGGCTCACCCTCCCATTTCTTGATATACCAAAATGAACATTAAATAGCAATATCCTGTTATAGTGGTTGAGAAATAGGTTTGTATCCTCTAACCACAAACTTTCCTTCACCCATCTCTTTTAATCTCATGATTTAAAATCAATTGTCAATATTTACATTTTTGTAACAATGAAGCTATTGTTCACAGCTGACAAGCACTTTACTGGAATTACTTTTACTTTCTTCTAGACATTTTGTTTTTCCTGAGGTCGATAATTGTCTCAGGTTTCTTTCTTCAGTTACTTATTTTTATACACATACTTTGCACTAATTATTTCAAAATGCTTAAACTCATCTGTCAGGTAACTGTGATTATTTGTCAAGTGTTCAACTCCGTCAGTTCCTGTTTCCCTAATGTTGCCTCTGTAGGCCTGTTGTCAGTTTTTATCTTATCTGGGAACTCTCTTCCTCACCATTATGTTGAATCCTATATTCCACAGAATCTACAGTATCTATTTTTTAAATCTATCTATATTATCTGTCTTGAGATATTTAAGAATTAATATGATATCACACATCTGCTTCAAAATAATCTGAGGATGGGTGGGGAAGTGAATCATCAAAGTTTTTCTAACTTTTTGTATTAGATGATTATTTCATTTATTTTTATTCTTTCATTTTTATTAATATAATTATTTATAGCTATAATTTTCTTCTGGTCACTGAGTTAGGTATAAGATTCTCATAAATTCTAAGTAGGCCTTTCATCATTTTCTACATATTATCCAATTCTAATTTTGGTTTCCTCTTTGACCAAAGAGTTGTATAAGAAAAAAAGGTTTTTTTTTAAAGTTTCAAGTGGCATTTTTTAAATTTCTGTTATGTTTTTTAGATTAATATTTAGTTTTTCTCTTTTACTCCATTTGATCATAGAATGTTATCTGTATTATTTCTACTTTGAGAAAGTTTTTTTCTCTGTGGCTTCATCTAGGATCACTTTGAGCAAATATTTTATGGACATTTGAAAAGGATATGTATTCTTGGTTTCCAAGGTATAAGATTCTACATATATTCATATAAATGAATATATCTTATTTAATATGTTATTCAGGTATTATAATTCTTTTGTAGTCTGTTTACTTGCTCTGTCGATGTTGAATTAAGGTGAAGTAAAGCCTACAACAACTTTGCTTCTCAAGTTTTAGCTTCATGAAGATTGATGCTGTTATTGGTGCAGAGATATTAATGAGTAGTCTACCTTCACTGAATTGCATTCTATTACATTTGATGCTTTTTACCCTGAATTTCAACTTTATTTGATGCTGACATCATGATTCACTTTGATTTCAGTTTGCATTCATCTGATACATCTTTTCTCATTTTTTTTTTTTTTTAAGAGATAGGGTCTTGCTCTATCAGCCAGGCTGTGGCCTGATCACAGCTTACTGTAACCTCAAACTCTTGGGTTCAAACAATTCTCCTGCCTCAGCCTCCCAAGTAGCTGGGACTACAAGTGCACGACACCATGCCTGGCTAATTTTTAAAAACTTTTTGTAGAGACAGGGTCTCACTGTGTTGCCCAGGCTGGTCTTGAACTCTTCTTGGCCTTTCAAAGTGCTGGGATTACAGATGTGAGCCAATGCACCTGGCCTCAGTTTTTAATTTGTGTCCAAGAGCCCAGTAAGGAGACAGAAACCCTACCCCCAAAGTGAATAGAGAAAATTTAATATACATATTAACTAATAATGGGAGATTAATTACTAAGGGGTAGTTAGAACTCTAAAGAATGCAGTTACAGCAAATGTAGGGAGTGGCTACTACCTCTAAGGCTCAGGTAGAGCACCCAAGGAAAGAACAAACTTGAAAAGGGCTCTCCCTGAAGCTGAGGTTCAGAACTCATTGAAGAGGGTGCAGCTAAGACCCGCTAGATGGCCAAGAAGTTTGCTAGGGTGCCACAGGCTGGGGCTGGCAAGCCGGAAACCACCAACTGTGGTGCCAGCAAGACTCAGTCACCTGCTGAGATATCTAAAAAATCTACTAGGAGCCGTCTGCTGGACTCCTGCTGCAAATCGATGAGAAGCCCTCTGGTGGGGTACCCCTGAGACTTTCTCTGAAGCCATGCACTAGGATGCTGGTGAAATTCTCCAGGAAACTGCCTGCTGGGATACCTGCAAAATTTGCTAAAGAGTGAGCACTACTGGGTGCCCTTCAGCCTCACTGGGGTGCTGCCGTGAAACTTACTGGGAAGCTACCCACAGGGTGTCACTGAAACTCACGGAGAATCGGCCCTCGGAGGTGCTGCCAAAATTAGCTGGAAAGCCTGGCAGTGCAAGCTACCAGAATCAGAAAGAAAAAGCCTATTGGGACCAGGAGGAGAAACCCCTTCCTCTGGTAGTGCCCCTCTGCTGCCTTTCTGACAAAACAATCTGTGAGCTGACAAAAAAGAAATGTTTACAGGATCCAGCCCCAGTGTGACAAAGGAGGATGCATTTAGAGCTGAACGGCACAGCCCAGCTCTTTGGCTATTCAGTTCCCGTTTGTGTCCCTACGCTCATCTGAACTGCCACATAACAACAAAACAAATCTGTTTCCACCTGAGACACATCTACCCTTTGTGTAAGTGAGGAATTCTCATACTTTCTCCCAAATTAGGAGACACCCAGTCTCAATAGTCATTGCTTCCACAGTGGCTATATCAACTATTTTCAAATGCAGTCACAGTCCAACTGAATATTCTGTTACCTAAAGAATAAACCATAAAGTTAATATCCTACAACAGATATATACAATAGTGGGAAGAAGAAAGATGAGAAATGGTTAGCATATATAAACATACATAAGCAAAAAGAAAATATGGAAAGCTGCTATAGTCCTTACTTTTATAATTGGCCACAAGGCTAAGTCACATCTATGACTTTCTCGTTCTACTGCTTATTTCATGTTTTCCTTGCTTCAGGGAGATATCAGCTGGTCAAGC
Source organism: Eulemur rufifrons (assembly GCF_041146395.1). Taxonomy (NCBI): domain Eukaryota; kingdom Metazoa; phylum Chordata; class Mammalia; order Primates; family Lemuridae; genus Eulemur; species Eulemur rufifrons. The sequence goes on along the minus strand of NC_091000.1, from coordinate 61,430,623 downwards.
TTCTTAACCTGGTAGGGTGACCCAGACAATCTGTCCTGTAGTGTATGAGTCTTCAATAGTCTTGCCTCTCTTTGGTTGCTGTAGTTTTCTATTAACCTTTACTATTGAGCATGGAAGTACCAAGAGGTAGGTATCATCCAGAGAATTCCCTGGGTTTCACAGTTCACTTTGCCTCCACTGAGTGTGCAATTTCCTGTTGGAGATTTGGATCAATCACCAGCCAGTACAGTTACTCTTATTTCTCCCTGTGGATTAAGTGGCATGAGTAGTTCAGAATAGCCAGCGGCAATCTCATCTTTGCATTCAATAGATCCAGTGTGGTGCCCCCTGATGACAGCATTTCCCCATCTCCCCTTGGAAACTAAGACCTTCAGATCAGTAGAGTTCAAAGTTGTGAGTATAGAAAGCAAAAACACTGTGAGTGGGATATTAAGTGCAATAACAATGGAGCCACACCCACTTCCAGTCCTTGATTTACAGACCCATGTGCTCTGGCTATGGAGAAGACAGCGCCACACTATGATCTCTGGTTCAAAGCATATACTGCATCCCTAGACAATGCATATATTGCATCCAAGGGTGGTAGTGAAGGAAAATCCTCCAATAGGCAGAACTTCAGTAGTATATTTGGTAGTCTACTGTGAAGAGAGAAAACTCTATTCTTTCAGGGAGTTGTCTCTCAAATGGAGCTAGAACCGAACCTTCAGTAAACCATTACAAATTTCAACTAGGCCAAACACTTCCAGTTACTGAAATTTATGGTGAGACTGGTTAATTATATGGACATGAGCCAACTGACATATATCCTTTGTACCAAATGAGTTCCTTGATAAGAAAGATCAGAATTGAGTTCTCTGATCATTATATACAACTACTTGATCATAAACAAGTCACTTGGTGAGTCAATGGATGGTGGTGCTAGCAGAAGGACTGTGGGCAGGGAAGGCAAATCTACATTCAGAATGTGTGTCTGTTTCAGCGAAGGCAAATCTCTACTCCTTCAATGATGAATAAGGTCCAATGTAATCAGTGGGTCACCTGATAACTGGCTGGTCCCCTTAGAAAACTGCCATTTCGGTGTTCAGTGTTAGTTTCTGCTGTTAGCAGATTAGGCACTCAGCAGTAGCCTTGGCAATGGGAAGTCCATATTATTGAGCCCATGCATAACGTCCCTCCCTGCCACCATAGCCACTTTGTTCATGGGCCCATTGAGGAAGCACTGGGGTGACTGGGGAAAGTAGTTGATAGACACAGTGTGTCATTTGTTTCACCTGATAATTAAGAGTTGCCTTTGTATTGTGTGCTGTTTGGTGAGCAGTCCCATGGGACACAAATATCTTCACAGTCTGTGCCCACACTGAGAGATCCATCCATGCACCTCTTCCCCAGACTTCCTAGTCACCAATCTTCCAATCCTGTTCCTGCCAAGTCTCTAACATCCAGACCAACCACGCCAACTGCCTTGTAATGTGTGTAGAGCCACATGTCTGGCCAACTTTCTCTCCAAAGTAGACTTCCAAAGTCCTGACTATTGGAGAATTTCCTTCACCGATGTCCTTCAGGGTCACCCTGATGGGTGCTCTAAAGATACAGCCATCCACTTCCAGCAGTACAAGCATGTCATGTATACCAAGAACTCTGCCCTGGGGCAGTTCTCAAATCTATATTTCTATCACGAGCCCTACCTTCGCTCCTCAGTTCCAAATACGTATTTTTTATGATGCAATTTATTTTTAATGTTTTAATAAAAAATTCCCAAATATACTTTAAAAATAGAGTACAATGAACACCCATAAGCCTATCCATCAACTTTCACAATCATCCATATAATAATGATATATTTGTTTCATTCATTGTGCTCCACATTTTTTTTAACTGGAACATTTTAAAGCAAAGTTAGGCCTTTATGTCGTTTCACCCCCTAAATGCTTCAGTGTGCGTCTTAAAAGAAAAGAAATGGACATTTCTCAACCAATATAATGCCATTATCACCTACAGCAAAATGAACAACAGCCTTTTAATATACAGATGCTCTTAGACTTACAATGAGGCAACATCCTGATAAACCCATAATAAATTGAAAATATTGTTAAGTCAAAAATTCATTTAAAACATGTAACCTACTGAACATCATAGCTTAGCCTAGCCTACCTAAAATGTGCTCCAAACCCTTACATTAGCCTACAGTTGGCCAAAATCATCTAATACAAAGCCTATTTTATAAGAAAGTGTTGACTGTCTCTGAATACTGTATGAAAGTGAGGAACAGAATGGTTGTATGGCTACTCAAAGTACGGTTTCTACTGACTGCATATCACTTTTGCAGCATCTTAAAGTCAAAAAATCCTAAGTCAAACTGTCACAAGTTGGGGACCATCTGTAATTGAATTCCCAATTCAAATTCAAATTTCCCTAATTGTCTAAAAAAATTTATACAGTTGCTTTACTGAAATAAGGATCTGAACAAGTTTCACTCATCGAGTTTGTTCATCTCTCTTAAATCTCTCTGAAGTTCTTTTCTTCTAGAACAGATTTTCTGTCTTGTAGAATATCCCACATCCAATATTTGGCTGGATGCTTTGTTTTGATTTTAACTTGTTTCTGTATCCCACATATTTCCTGTAGACTGGAAATTAGATGGAAACACTTGAGTACATTAAGGGTTAATTAGCCAGGAGGGCAAGAGGACTCTCTGGGTGGTACTGAGGACTTTGTATTGCACGGGGATCACAATGCACGTGACGTCTGGTTGTCTCCCTTTTAGGTATACTGCAGTTAATAACTGGCTTCAGACAGATACATTTCTTTTGACTGCCCCCTGAATGGGAGAATCCACCCACTCACTCCCAAACTCCTCTCCCTCCTTTACTCAGTCATCTTCATCCAAGGCAGAATCCTCCGAAATGTCCAGCATTCTTCCCTTTCCATCGACTCCCACGTTCCAGTTAGTTTCTAAACCAGGAGCATCCCTCGGCTCAAATCCTTCCTCTCCATTCACACCCCACTGCCTGAGCCAGAGAAGGTTCCACAGAGGAGATATCTGAGTAGGCTTAAAATAAACAGATCAGGCCGGGCGCGGTTGCTCACGCCTGTAATCCTAGCACTTTGGGAGGCCGAGGCGGGTGGATCGTTTGAGCTCAGGAGTTCGAGACCAGCCTGAACAAGAGCCAGAACCCGTCTCTACTAAAAATAGAAAGAAATTATATGAACAGCTGAAAATGTATATAGAAAAAAAATTAGCCGGGCATGGTGGCGCATACCTGTAAGTCCCAGCTACTCGGGAGGCTGAGGCAGGAGGATCGCTTGAGTCCAGGAGTTTGAGGTTGCTGTGAGCAAGGCTGACGCTACGGCACTCTAGCCTGGGCAACAGAGTGAGACTCTGTCTAAAAAAAAAAAAAAAAAACCCAGATCTAAGGACCGAGGTTCATTTCTCTGACTCTCCTGGGCAGAATAATCATTTTCCCTCTACTCCCATGTCACTTTTGTCATTTCTCTATGATTGGATTTATCATATTACATATAAGGTCTGTTTCTCTTCATACCTAGGTTGGGAACCTTTTAGAAAAGACTAAGTTTTATTCAAGCCCTAATTTCCTTAGACATGGTTAAATTAAATGTTTACTATTTACCATGCTATAGTTGGGCTCTAAAAATAAAAATAAAAAAATAAATGTTTACTTTTGAATGAATGTACTTGCTTAGAGGCAACAGTAAGCATTTGAATAATGACATGAATAAGTCATATCTTTTCCAGCTCCTCTTTATTATTAATAGTATATTAAATTATATTTGAACGTTTAAATAGTAAATTCAATTTTGTGCTAGTAATCTCATTTATAGGAAAATTTACAACCCAACATTTCACACATTAGAGCCATGACGATCACGAGGCTGTGGGACCATGTCTGCAGTTAAGTGTTAACTATAAGGTCCATGAGATACTGTAGAATTCATGTTCAAGTTCAGAGAGAAATTAGAGTTATTCAGGACCAGCTGGATATGTACAAAAGAGTCACATGCGAGGCCCAGGACTGTTGTTAGATCAGAGGAACTTGAAATAATGATTTGGATCCATAATCCATAATGAAAACCCCAAATCCAAAACTTTTTGAGCATTGACATGATGTTCAAAGGAAATGTTCATTGAATCATTTTGGATCTCCAATACTCAAACGGTAAGTACAATGCAAATATTCCAAAATCTGAAAAAATCTGACACCTGCAACACATCTGGTCCCAAGTATTTTGGATAAGTGATACTCAATCTGTAATAACATCAGCCACAACATCCATAATTAACATTTGTTGAATTCTTGGTAAGTTCCAGGCACTGTGCTAAGTGCTTTTTATAGCATTTTAGTTAATCGTCACAACCATCCCACGACACAGGCCCTAGGATGATTTTTTTCTTTTGCAGATGCAGACACTGTCACACAGCTAACAAGCAGTAGAATGAAGATTCGAACCAGACTATTTGACATGCAGCAATTACTTCTGGCTCCATCTCATGACAGCATAGTAAATCTTTCCATTTCTAAGGCAATCTGACATTTCTAGTTTCAGGATGTTATCATATCAAAGGAAACTTTTATGCAGTCTTCCCCCAAATCTGCCTGTTACCCCAGAGAACAATGATTCAACCCACCACTTCCTTCATCTCCTTGCAGCTTGCCTAACTAACCACCACACCTGCACTTGTTTTACACATTTTTACTCCTTCTCCTTTGTCCTCCATTCGTCTCTTTCTAGCTTCATTTTCCTTGCCACACACGATACCTCTCTTTTGCCAACATTCTCAGAGTTTTGAACCTTTGTCTTTTGCTTACACCCATGTAGAAATCCACAGTCCTGGAACAAATTCAGATATTCACCATCTCTGTTTTCTATTCGTAGGTTGAGACTGCTGAGTTCTATCACAGAAATTGCACAACCAAGCAGAACGCGATCACCGTATGTTCACAGCCTACTGCTTCCCCTGGGCCCTCACACCACCCAGCCGGCACTGAGGAACCTGCAGCCTCAAGGCCACATGCGGCCCTCCAGGATCGCCGAGTGTGGATTTGTTCTGTGAAGTTTGGATTTGGTCGAGGGGCTGCACTCAAGGATCCAGAAGGCCACATGTGGCCCCGAGGCCGCAGGTCCCTTCAGCACTTTTCCACTACCAGCAATGATTACCTCGAACTTTCTCCACTCTTCTCAAACGCCCAGCTTCCCCTGCCAACCTCACTTTCTGCAGATGGCCTGGCCTCCAAATTCACAGAGCAAATACAGTCAAACGGATGGTGCTATGATTTGAACGTGTTCCCCAAAGTTCACGTGTTGGAAACTTAATTCCCAATGCAACAGTATTGGAATGGGGGGCCTAATTTATTTATTAATATTATCTTTATTAATTTGGATAGGCAATGTTTCAACACCATTTATCAAATAGTGCTGATTTCTAGTGCTTTTTCTTTCTCATTCTAAGTTCCTTGGGTCAGTTTCTAAGCTATTGTTTTCTATCTGTTTACTTTTCTAATAGCAATATCATCATTTCCATTATTATGCTTACAATGTTCTTGGCTGTTTTTGGTCCTTACACTTGCCAATGAGTACTAGGAGCAGTTTGGAAAGTTCTGATAAGAATTCTGCTGTGATTTTTGTTGGAGGACATCAATAAAAAGTTTCATTATTATCCCTCTTTCATGGATAATACCCAAAAGCCACATGAGGAATGAGAACTAGAAACTCTAACTTTGATGAAATTAAAGAAACTGAAACTCTAAACCACAAAGTATGTGGAAGGGCTTCCAAAGCAATGAAGATCAAACAGTGGTGTGTGTGGGAAGAAGCAAAAAGGAGACACTTCTACAAATCTCAGAAAGAGCCAACAAAGGATATTTCTCCAAGATGAGCGGACAATCCCAGGGGGGCAAAATCTAATCCCCCCTTTTTATACCAATGAGATCAGGGTGCCTGAACTGGCAGCAAGAATGTCTACGGACCTGGTTTGGTTCCAAAGAAGCAAAGGAGAAGAGGCTAAATGAGGAAACTCACAGAGAAACTGAATTTATAACTACCTACCAAAACTCTACTGCAGACAATGTTATTCTTAGAGGTAAAATCTCAGAAGCATTTTACTGAAAGTCTTTAATAAGGATGCCATTATCACTCTTATATTCAACATATTAAAGGAAATTATAGTCAGCTCAATAAGGCAGGAAAAAGAAAAAAGTTATAAGAATTGGAAAAAGAGATCTTTTCAGTCATAACTAGAAATTAGGTCAGGAAGAGAGGATACGTTCTGCTTATCCAATCTTTGCCTCTACTTTTTAGGCAATTTCTTGACATTGCTTCAAAGCAATGTCATCAACAACTACTTAGATTTAACTATGAATTTTATCTTATTTCTCAGCTTGATATTTTTTCTTATATTCCATTTATCTCCTTCTTAAATTAATATTTCATACAGTTAGAGTACATCCTTGAGTAATTATTTAATAAGTGTTCTGAAGGTGGGGCCAACTATTTGAGTTCTTGCATTTGTTTTCACTCCTGAATGATAGATTAGTTGGGCAGATAATTCTGAATTGAAAATAATTTCCCTTGGAACTTTGCTTGATCACTTTTAGTATCAAATGTCATTATTGAGGAATCTGTTACCAATGAGATCTTTTTTCTTTCCAGATTATCTGTTCTCTCCCTTCAGAATCTTTTATGATTTTTTTCTTTGACTTTGAAGACTTGAAATTTCATCAGGAAGGATCTAACGTGTGGATTTTTAAAAGATTCATCTGTTTGGCACTCAATAGGCACTTTCAATCAGAAGACTCAAATTTTTATTTAGCTCTTAAACATGATTTTCTAAATTTCTTTGCTAGGTCCTCTCTGTCATTCAAAGAGAGGTCCTGGGGTCTTGCCACCTGGGAAAGAAACTCTATAAGCTGTGATTGCAGGGACTAGAGCAGTGATTTGATCTAATTACATTTCTGCAGATAATCTGGGTTTCAGCAAATAGCAGTGAATTTTGGCTTCTACTAGAATAAAGGCACGTTTCCACATGGCTTTGAGTTTTAGCAACAACCTCCAGTTCACAGCTTTGGTGGCAACAACTTCAGCATCACAGCTGACACTGCAGCTTCAAGGAGAGGTCCTAGGGTCCTTTAGCCTAAAAACAGCTTGTTCTGCTCATCAGAATAAGTGGGGATTCAGGAGCTGCACTTTGTACTTCAAACTGTAAAGCCAGATCCCCACCCCTCATCCCACCAAGCTACAATATATAAAGACTAAGAAAAGGTAGGACATGGTGGCTTATGCTTGTAATCCTAGCACTCTGGGAGGTTGAAGCAGGAGGATCACTTGAGGTCAGGAGTTTGAGACCAGCCTGAGCAAGAGTGAGACCCCATCTCCATAAAACATAGAAAAAAATTAGCTGGGCATGGTGGCACACACTTGTAGTCCCAGCTACTTAGGAGGCTGAGGCAGGAGGATCACTTGAGCCCAGGAGGTTTGAGGTTACAGTGAGCTATGACTCTAGCTTGGGTGACAGAGCAAGACTCTGTCTCAAAAAAAAAAAAAAAAAAAAGATGGAAAAGATACATACTTATTATAATATGTTCAGTTATCTCAGATTGTGTATTAGTTTCATACGGCTGCCATAACAAATTACCCAAAACTCAGTGGCTTAAAACAACACTAATTTATTATCTTATAGTTCTATAGGTCAGAAGTATGACATGGCTGTCACTGGGCTAAAGTCACAGTGTTGGCAGAGCTGTATTCCCAACTGGAGGGTCTAGGGAGTATCTGTTCCCTTGCCTTTTCTAGCTCCTAGAGGCCAAACACATTCTTTGGCTCATGGTCACCTTCCTCCATCTCCAAAACCAGCAACATTGCATCTCTGTGACCATTCTTCCCTAGCCACATCTCCCTCTGACCATGGAGGAAGATTTCTCTGTTTTTAAGGACAAATGTGATTAGATTGTGTCCACCTTCCCTCCTTATTCCCAAATTCTTTAAAGAAGAATTGGAGAAATAGACTCTGAAATTCATATATATTACCAGCCTTCATGAATAACTTATTTTCTTCATGATCTTATAAGTAGGATTTTATAACAGACCACAGGATCAAGACTAAGATGAGACAAGCGAAGCACCTAGGGTGTAAAATTCAAGAAGGCATTTGCTTTCAGGATCAGGACCACCATGACCCTGGGAGTGAGGGCCTCATTCACCTTGCCCTACTCCTGGCCCTGAGGCCCCAGAAACCTGCACAGAATCATCAATGCAGTAATAGTGTTACTCGTACTGCGAGAGTGAGATGCAAGTTATTTAAATAGCAGATTCAGTCATCACATACCACCAAGGAAGTGACCCTGGATAAGAACGTTTTAGGAAAATATGTGCTTTAGCTTAGGGCATGTATGCTTTATAGCGAAACATCATAGACCCAAAATATTGCTAAGCCAAACAAACATACACCTCTGCAGTCTAGGGTTAGGGTTAACCAAGCAATCTAAAACAAATTAAACTGCAAAACTAATAATAATTAATAATTTAAAAGCAAAAAAAAAATAAGTGTATATACAATAGGAGCTTCACCAAGGTCAGCAAGTTTAATAAGAAGCCAAACTTAGCAATGGAATATTGAATATGAACCCTGGTAATGCATTGATTTTAATTTTTGAACACAAAATTATAGTTTCCTTTAGTAATTCAGTAATTACTGAATAGTAAACAGCCTTCAGTTGCTATTAAAACAAAAGTCTATTCAACTCCGTGTCATATCTGCATAAGAAAAGACTTGAATGTTCAGATCAATTTGCTGTCAAAAAAGAGGATACCAGTTGGCTACTGACCACACTGTGGCAAGATGAGATAAAGGTGAAACAAAAACAATTTGGAGTGCACAATTCGACAGCATATTCGCAGATACATGTAACCGTCACTACAGTGAGTTTAGAACATTTTCATCACCTCAGAAAGAAACCCTGTGCCCTTATAGAGCTAAATATCATTCCGTCTCTATTTCTCCTCCCTTTTCCTCTACTCCGATCCCTACTGCCCAGCCTAAGCAACTAGATTACTTTCTGTCCCCATAGATTTCCCTATTCTGGATTTTCATATGAATGGAATTATATGTGATCTTTTATAAATGGCTCTTTCATTTTTTAAGGTATATGCATGTTGTAACATGTATCAGTACATTTTTAATGGCTAAATAATATTTAATTGTATTAATATACCACACTTTGCTTATTCATTAACTGATAGACATTTGGATTGTTTCCTCCTTTGGGTGAGGATGAATAATGTTACTATAAACATTTACATATAAGTTTTGTGTGGACATTTGTTTTCATTTCTCTTAGGTATATACCTAGGAGTGGAACTGCTAGGTCATATGGCAATTCTGTGCTTATTTAAGGAAATGCTGGACTGTCTTTCAAGGTGGTTGTACTATTTTACATTCCCACCAACAATGTACAAGGATTCCAATATCTCCACATCCTTGCTAACACTTGTTATTATCTGACTTTTTGATTCTAGCCATCCTAGTGGATGGAAACCGGTATCTCACTGTGGCTTTGATTTTGCAGTTACCTGATATAAACCAATGATTTCAAACATATTTTATGTATTTGCCATTTGTGTATCTACTCTGCAGAAGTGTCTGTTCAAATCCTTTGCTCATTTTTCAATTGGGTTATTTGCCCTCTTATGATTTGCAAATATTTTCTCCCATTCTGTGGGTTGTCTTTTTACTTTCTTGATAGTGTCCTTTGAAGCACAAAAGTTTTTAATTTTGATGAAACCCAATTTATATTTTCTCACTTGTATTTTTGGTGTCCTATCTAAGAAATGAGTGCCTAATCCAAAGTCATGAAGATTTACCCCATGCTTTCTTCTAGGAATTTTATAGTTAGCTCTTTGATCCATTTTGACTTAATTTTTGTTATGATATGAGGTAGGGGTCCAAATTCATTTTTTGTATGTGGATATTCAGTTGTTCCTGCACTATTTGTTGAAAAGACTATTCTTCCCCCCATCAAATTGTCGTGGAAATCTTATTGAAAATCAACTGACCATAATTATAAGGATTTATTTCTAAAGTGGCAATTCTTTTCCATTGGTCAATGGTACTGTTACATCAGTACCACACTGTCTGGATTACTGTAGCTTTGGGGTAAGTTTTAAAATCAGTAAGTGTGAGTCCTCCAATTTTGTCTTTCTTTTTATAGATTATTTGGCTATTTTGGAATCAGTGGTTTTTTAAAACTTAATCTATTCCTTTCTTTCTCTCTGTGTTGAACGTTACTGAAGCAGCCCTTTTTTCCTGTGAATTTCCACAAGCCTTAGTTGATTTAGGACCACAATTTGTTTCCTAATATTCACATGGGTTCTTGCTATTCATTTTTATTTCTATGCCCTTCTATAGCTATCATTTTAGAACAGAGATTATCAAATAGCCCCTGTGTCTAATATATCAAGAGCTATTTTAATACTTCCCACTTTTCTTCACTGGAGTCATTTGTGACTATGTTGTCTGATTCTTGTTCTTTAGAACTTCCTATCCCTCTTGTACCATCTTTCTTAAAATCATGACCCAGGTTCCTTGCCTTCATTGTTACGGGCAGTTGTTTGCTAAAGGACCTGACTCCCACGGTGCAGGGAAAGGCGCCAGGACCACATGCTCATGAGCACACTCTCTCTCCTCACACCTTTGGCCTAGAAAAGAGACATGGTGGGTCACCTAAAACATCAGATTATATGGTCTAGGTCTAGGCCCTTTTATTCTGACAATGTTGGCCAGAAGTTGCGACAAAAGCCTATAAAAACAAATTGCATTTTCCCTAAATCTGTGGGCTGTCTAGTCTAGATATCTGTCAGGAAGACCAGAATCCATTCACAGATAGTGGTGACATGCTGTGACTAAGTACAGAGATGGTCTCCGGGCAGCCTTCCTTCTAGTATTTAACATTAGTAACTCTGGCAAGATACCAGAATATTATGATACATATTCCCTCTTCTTCAACACCTTGGGCTCCTTTGCACACAGTCAACTGAATACTCATTTTTTTTTTCAGCAGAGTTAGAGGCTGACCAAAGAATTGTCTTAGAGCTGGTCAGAGGGCAAAGCAATCTCTGAGTTACATGGAAACCCAATGACTATTTATTTCTTCCCATCCTATGTGATTTCCTAAAAAGATGGACATTAGTACACCTTACTAGGCTAAGTTAATTGCCTTAGAAATAAACAGAGAGTTTGTGAGGTTGGCCAAACACAACAGAACATAATAAATTCAATAGCTTTCTTATAATAATCACCAAGAAATATAATGGGGAAAGATCCCACTAACATAAAATACATATAAGTAATCTAAATCAGAAATGTTCATGATAAAAGGTACGGTGGGGAAAAAATGTTTGGCATATGTGACTGATAAAGATTTAACCATCCTGTTTTATATAAAGAGAGCAATTACAAATCAATAAGAAGACTGCCTTCAAAGAAAATTGTGCAATTGGCATCAACAGGCAGTTTACAAAAGAGGTGAGGGGGCTGGATGCTAGGCCAGACCGCTTCACAGTTGCCAGCAAACACCAGGAGAGAGGAAGGAGATGAGGAAGTGGCAGATTTAGTATTTATGTGAAACTACACAGTAGCTCCTCCATATCCAGGAGGATTGGGTCCAGGACCCCCACAGGTACTAAAATCCATACAGGCAGGATTGAGTCCTGCTGTCGGCCCTGTGGAACCCACGTATACAGAAACAGGCTGTCCCTATACACAGAGTTTGCATCTCAAAAATACTGTATTTTGCATCCATCTTTGGTTGAAAATAATCCTGGTATAAGTGGACTCAAGTAGTTCAAACCTGTGTTGTTCAAGGGTCAACTGAAGTTAAAAGAAAACTCTATAGGACCTAATCTCCTCAACTCCTTCTGTGTTTTGGGAAGCTGGAGTGTTTCTAGTAGGGGAATGTTGCTGGGACCACCGCTCTTCTTTGAAAAAGTAAGTACAAAACGTGTGCATCGTAGGCTCATCACCATACTTGGTTTTTTGAACCTCAGCAATCCTCAAATTAGGGCCCCCGGAGCAGCATCAGCACCACCTTAGAACTTGTTGGAAATGCTAATTCTCTAGCCCCATCCCAGATCTATGGAGTCAGAAACGCTGGGGGTTGGCAGGGTGGTGGGGGAGGCATCTGTGTTTACCAAGCCACCCAGGTGACTCTGATGTACACGAGCCTTCAGGAACCCCTGCCATAGGTAAAAGTTTTCCTGCAATGTTTTTTAGAAATTTAGATAAGTAGTTTGTGTTTGAATCCTCATTATAGGAGTTAAATCATACTAAAATGCTAACATATTACATTTAAAAAATTAAATCTTTAAGGTATTCAATTTCCATATCTCATTAAGTAAAAGATGAATGGAGGTGGATCAAGGAGACAGCAGTTCTGGTTTTGTTGGTTGGTTTGGCTTTTCTAAAGAAAGAGTCCATGGAAGGACAGACAGCAAAGGGAAAAAATACACACATTTCTAGTCCTGAAGGAAGAGTGTGGTTTGTTCAGGGAAGCTCCACAAGCTCTGAGACTTATTTCAGCCACTTCTGTCTCTCTCCTCCCGAACTCCGCAGCTGCCCCTGGATCTATGGACGAAGAAATCTCAAATACTAGCCTTAGAGCTGTGACGTAGATTTATCAGGAAGACATTCATAAAGGCTGCCATGGTAACGCTTTCTCATTTTTTCCCCATTGGAACTCAATGCTCACCATTAGAATAAAGAGAGGGAATGAAACAGCACTTAGAATGATAGTGTCTGGCTAGAGTGGTCACGGAAATGACTGTGCCTGGGTCATAAAGCAACTGGTTAAGAATTAAAAGGTCAGGCTGGGCGAGGTGGCTCACTCCTGTAATCCTAGCACTCTGGGAGGCCGAGGTGGGAGGATCGCTCGAGGTCAGGAGTTCGAGATCAGCCTGTGTAAGAGCGAGACCCCGTCTCTACTAAAAATAGAAAGAAATTATATGGCCAACTAAAATATATCTATAAAAAAAAATAGCCAGGCATGGTGGTGCATGCCTGTAGTCCCAGCTACTCGGGAGGCTGAGGCAGAAGGATCGCTTGAGCCCAGGAGTTTGAGGTTGCTGTGAGCTAGGCTGATGCCATGGCACTCACTCTAGCCCGGGCAACAGAGCGAGACTCTGTCTTAAAAAAAAAAAAGAATTGAAAGGTCTGAATACGGGCCAGCAGATCTGCAGTAATTATTTTATCTTACAGATTTAGAGCTTTAGAACCCCCAGAAGCCTTAGAAATCATCTGGTTCTTCTCATTTTATAGACATGGAGGCCCTGGGAAACTAAATGACAAGCCCGTATTGTGCCCACGAAAGACAGAACCAGAAACGGGATGTGGCCATCCTGACTCTGAGTCTAGGGTTTTGTCACTGTAACCTGCCTCCCCCTTAGTCTCTGTTTTCTGCAGTCACAGCTAGATGGAACCCAGAAAGCCCTTGCAGTCCTAGGAACACACTATAAATGGTGACATTTGACTAGCCTCCTCACTCGCACACACATTTTTTTTTTTATTTTTGATGTGGAGCAAGTTACAAAATTCTTGTGCATCTTAACATATAGACAGGCAAGAAAACGATCTGTTTGTGAAGCACAGGAGAGATTTGCCCTCGCAGTGTTCTTGGCACCCGCAGAGGAGCAATCTGTGGGAAAGCCCCCTCGCCGCCCCTCACCGCCCCTCGCCGCCAGAAGCCAGAGCCTCATTTCTCTCAGTCAGTAGTTTCCACAGCTTAATCTGTGAAGAATGCCACGGTGTGATAAAGTCCTCACTGATCCTCAGCAAAATGGAAAAAAAGGGCAGTGTAGCAGGTTTTTCACAAATCTGTATTTCTGAAGTTTAAAGGAGTGGCCTTCATTTGAAATGAAGTCCTTCTGTTGCATGTATATTAAGATGCCATATTTTAAAAGGAAATGATAGGAACAGATGATGGAATTCATTAATTAAATGGTTAAACAAAAAGTTGGCCATTACAAATTTCTTAGTATTCCTCTAATATTCTAACATTTCTAATCCATGAAATTCACATGTCTGTGAGAACAGTGTCTCTACAACACTGTCTCTAGACCATTGCTCTTTTTGAAAGTGCTTCTTAGCCATATGTGATGGATGAAGAGCCAGCTTTTTCCCTTCTAATCAGTTATGATGTTACTATAAAATATAATGAAATACATTATCAGAAAAACAAAATGCTGCTTGGATGTTGCAGCAATGTCAGATTGCTATGAAAGTTTCCAAATCCACCTAATCTCTGCATTTATGTGGCTGCAGACTGTGGGTGTAAACAGTCAGTGGACCAGCCCTGGTCTGCAGGGTGCATGTGCAGTACATGAATTTATGGAACTTCACCTAATTTACAACACCAGCTTCTGCAAAGGTGTGATGGGCAAAAGTGTTTTATGGTCCATCCATTTGAGAAATGATGAGAAAATCATGCAGAAATCTCAGAGCCTTTCATCTGATGATTAGGAGCAACACACAGTATTTCTTGAGTTTATTTGACCACAGAACCACCATCCCTTTATTTTGACAGTTCATGTCTTTCGACTGTAGCATTTGTTCCATAGACCACAGTTTGGAAAACCACGCTTTGAAGCATAGCATCTGCCTGTTTCCTAGGAGAGACCATCGAAGTCACTGCTGTCCAGGCCAGCTCTCCATGTAGACGGGCCACAGTGGAGTGTGTGGATGTGTTGCTGTGCCCACGACTCTACTCTGTCAGGAAGCAAAACTAACCCGGGGTTTTCTTCTCTCTTATGCCAACTGATATCCCTTCTAAACCTTGCTTCATTTTTCCGACCTGCACCTGTGGTTTCAGTGAAAACTCCTGTGCCTTGTTACCTTTCTCTAATTCAACCAGCCCCTTCCTACCGCCATTGTCCCTCATCCTTTCCTGCTGTGCCTCTGAATTCACCATTTGCTTGTCACTAGAAACCATCTCTATCCTTTAAACTCTTCTTTTACACTGTTGCCAAAGTTGTCTTCTAAAGCCACGTAGCTAACCACGCCATGCCACTAGTTACAACTGTTTCCTGCCTTCTAGGTACAGGGTCCGTCTGACAGACAGGAGTACAGTGTCTCTCTCCAGGCTGCACCTCCCAATCCTAAACCATCCCCCACTGCCACTGTGTGGTCACAGCCCACGAACCCCCAGGGTCTCAGTTTACCCCCAGGATAGGATGGCAACTAAAGGAGCAATAGAAATAAGAAAAAAAAAAAAAAAAAAAGAGGAGAGGAGGGCAGGGCTTTCTGAAATCAGGTTTCCCGGGATTTCCGTCAAGGTGAAGAGTCGTGGGTGCGGGGAGGGAGAAGAGTGTGGCCTTCAGTTCCAGCTTGCATTTGGAAAGAGGGGTACTCAGTGGGGAGGGACTATGTGAAGACGAGCAGGTTCCCTGGGAAGGATGCAGTGGCTACAAAGTCACTGGGGAAGAGCAATACTTCAATTCCTAAACTTCCAGCTGTATACACAGCATAACAGCGCCGTCTTCTGTATAAGATTATGAAGCCACTGATGACTTTAAAGAAAACCCCTAATGATGTACACTGAGTCAATTAAATCCTCACTTGTTGGCTACACAAAGATGGTTAGGTGAGACTAAGGTACAATTTGAGACAATTTTTTAAAAAAACTTAGTATCTCACACAGAGCTCTATTTCTACAGCTTGACCTCATAACTCCTGCAGGGCTCTGCCCGTCTCTGGGGCATGTATTAAATTTTATATTGTACTTTAGTACTTTGCGCAGTTCTCTTCCTCAGCCCATGAGCCTCTCCAAGTGTGATCAGATGCCGTGATTCATCTTGCAAATTTGAAGTGTCATGTAGTAGTGTTTATTTATTGAAGGAATTAGTGCTATAAATGTTTACAACTTCTCAGCATGAAACTTGCATTCGCTCACAAAATTCCATTTCAGACTCACCCTTGCTGCTTGTGCAAATAAATGCAGTTGATAGAGTCATTTGCAAGTGATCTTTTCATTATAAAATAAAGCAGTATATCATACACAATAAGCACTCAGAGAGTCTGAAGAATCCAGAATGCCTTCTTTCTCTGGAATGTAAGATGTTTTTGTTTTGGTTATTGTTTTACTTCATTTCTCTTGATGTCTTGTTCCTTTGCAGGTCGCTGTTGGCAAGATGTGTGTGCTTATGGACCTGGGGACTTAAAGTGGCTCTATACATCTTCCAGCCTATTTGCTAACAAATTGGAGTTGGAGACATATCCACTTACTGTGGAATGCCTGGAACTGTGGATCAGAGAGAGATCTCTAAATCAGAGTGAAATTCCAGTGGAACCAGACTGATATTTGCTCCCAAATTAAGAGCCACTTCAAAGAAAATAATATAAAATATCAACAATAAAAAAAAAGCAGTAAGTAACTCTCATTTTGGAATCTGTGCTCTACTTTCCTCATAGATCTTGCCTAAGACACATGACAGACCTGTGGACAGGAGGAATAGCCTCAGGTCGCTGTGAAAGTAAAAGCCATTAGAATCAGTTCAGTTGACAGCACCTGGCACCTCAGCCACAAGCAGCTGTTTCTTACCTCCTAAGCTACAACCCATTCTAATCAAAGTCATAAATATTATAATATATATATTTTGTGAAAGGCCCTAATAAACGAGTGTCCCTCCAGAGATTAAATTAGTGGCTTCCCCCCATCTTTCTTAGTGACAGACGGGGTCCAGCTATTTCATATATAAGTAAGGACAGAGGCCAGGTGCGGTGTGGCTCACGCCTCTAATTCTAGCACTTTGGGAGGCCAACGTGGGAGGATTGCTTGAGGCCAGACATTTCAGAGTAGCCTTGGCAACATAGGGAGACCCTATCTGAACAAAAACCTTTTTAAAAAATTAGCTGGGCACAGTGGCATGCACCTGTAGTCCCAGCTACTCAAGAGGCTGAGGCAGGAGGATTGCTTGAGCTTAGGAGTTTGAGGCCACAGCAAACTAGGATGATGCCACTGCACTCTAGCCTGGGTGACACAGTGAGACCTGTCTCAAAAAAAAAAAAAAAAAAAAAGGTAAGGATAGAAAGTCACCTTAAAGCAAAGTAGAACCTTCTTGTTCTTCCAAGAATCACTAGATGACTGAATATTTATGTAAGCATTACAGCCAAGAGCCTTATTACTCTGGGAGAAAGGTTTAACCAAGTTCTTCGAATTTTGAGAGCTTTGTGATAACTGGTCTCTCCGCTTAGTGGAAGAATTGGCCATCAGAAAGAAAGGAGACAATGGAACTGGCTTCTGAGGTCGCAAAGGTCTGGCCCCTCCCATGACCAGCTGGCACCTTGGTCTGTGACCTTGAGACACTGATGCCTGAGAGCTCTGTTGCTCAGGGCTCAAGCCTATTTGTACAGGATGCCTTGTTCACAGAACGTAACCCTCAGAGACTTCTTCACCTTAAAAACCTGCTGCATTTATGGCAGCATTATTCATAACAGCCAAAAGGTAAAAGCAACACTAATGTCCATGGATGGATGAATGGATAAACAAAATGTAGCAGATATTCTACGGAATATTATTCAGCCTGAAAAAGGGAATTCTGACACATACTACCACAAGGATGAACCTCGAAAACAATGTGCTAAGTAACAATGTGCTACGTAAAATAAGCCAGACACAAAAGGTCACATGTTATATGACTCCATTTATATGAAATGTCCAGAATAAGCAAATCCACGGAGACAGAAAGAGAATGGTGGTTGCCAGGGGACAGGAGGAGAGTGGGGCAGACACTATTCAATGGGAACAGCGCTTCAGTTTGGGAAGATAAAGCGCTCTGGAGGTGGGCAGTGGTGATGGCTGCACAGCAGTGAATGCGCTTAATGCCATGAACTGCACACTTAAAAGTGAGTAAGACAGTAAATTTTATGTGTATTTTACTACAACAAAAAAATTTTTCAATAACAAAACTGCTGCAAAATCATTCTGCTCCAGGACCTGTAAGGGCAGCTGCAGGGGGGTTAGCCTCTGCCCCCTGACCTTAATCCCCCGAGCTTAATCCTTCCAGACCCCATCTTCCCAAAGGTTACTCAGTCAGAAGCAAGGGTGTATTGAGTACTGACCCACACAATCCTAAAGTTGCCTCATCAGACACTGAGGATTCCATCCTATGCCCCAGTGGTTTTCTCCATCTTATTGCAGCAAAATGTATCAGCACCAGAAATCAACACATTTTTCCAGGCAGTGGTTATCAGTTGTGATGAGTACAAGGTCGCTTTTGCCTTCTTATCTATTTGCAGCACAGAGACATTGCCTGCCTTTGCTCTTGTGAGCTCAATCCCTGCAGCTGAGCTAATCACAAACAGAACCATAGTGTCCACTGCTGATTACCTATGACCTATACTGCTCCACAAAATCGGCCAAAGGGGGCTTACCACAATGAATTAGGTCACTCACTGTTAACTTTCAACAGAGGGACTTAAACAAGTTAGCAAGAACTTAAGTAGCAGCCTCTCACTATCTACACCAACCCAATAGTCATAAACAATGTCAACACTATGTAAGCAGCTGTGTTTTTGTTAACCTCTCTTTCAGAATCACGGAGCTCCTGGCACTTTTTGTAGCTGTAACTTATTTTAGTTGGCTGTAATCATTGTTTCTCACACTCCGGCTGCCACTGTCTGGTCACTGCCATGAGAGGGAGCCTCTCTGTTCAGACTTCTTGTCCCTATCATTGATAACCCAGGAAACCCTGAAGGAGCCATCATTCTCCAACAATCAGAGATAGCAGGCCACTCTCTTCTCTGCACTACAGTCCCGCATCTGCTACCTTTCAGGTTACCCCGAGCCCATTGGTAAAGAAGAACGTGAAGACAATCTTCATGCTTAAGCTGGATGTTTGCCATTTCACAGGAGTAATGTCACAGACCAGAATATCGGACGCAGTGTGGGCTATTCCAGCTTCAGAGCAGGGCCTCTTAAACAAATGAATTTATGCTGATGCTTTCATTGTATCCTTAGCTCACTGAGTATATACCTTGCCATACTTTAAACCCAGACCTTCTTAATCAAGTTTTAAGTTCTGCATATCTGTTATATATGGCCCCACCAAACTGAGTTTAAATTACAATGCTGCACAAAACTTCAGAAGCATGACCATGCAACCTGCTAACTTCTGACTATTATGTGATACTATATTCCTTATAGATCTAAACACTGTATTTTATTGAATCTAAAATTCTGACTATAAGACCCATAATTTTTTGTACCACTAAGAAATACAAAACCTTGCCAATTAAATTACGATGATGCTTTAAAAACGACTTATGATTTTTATTTAAAACTTTTTAAAGGGATTCTTCTAGACCAGGGTTGGCAAACTATAGCCCATGGGCCAAATCCGACCTGCCACCTGTTCTTGTAACTAAAGTTTTATTGGAACACAGCCAAGCTCATTGGTATACCCTTTGCCTATGGCTGCTTTTGCAGTACAATGACAAGGCTGGGACAAGGACAGGATAGCCTTCAGAGTCAAAAATATTTATCTGCTCGACCTTTGTTGTTGTTTCATTTAGATACATTTTTAAAAATCATATTTTCCTTTTTATTTACACAAGGATTTGTGTAAATGTAATAAATTGGTTGTTTACAACAAATATGCAAGAAAATTTTGATTTGTGGTCATCTAACAACAAATATTTGCTTCACTAAATTCAAATTTTGGCCCTGCTGATTTGTTTTCTGTGTCCTTGCCATTTCACTGCCAAATCATAGTAAGATTTTTTTGAGGCTATGTTAAGTAGGATCAGCAACATAGGCTGGGCTCCCCTGGGATTACTCCTGGGACCAGGATCAGCTGAGAGTTCTGTAGGGGAGGAAAAATAATTTTTCCTCTATCCTTCATAGTTTTTAGGTGGGTCCCCCCATAATAAAAGACAGATTCACAAGAGACAGTCAGACATTTATGAACATGTATTCCTCATGCATACATACACAGGAGATACCCAGGGGAAAATGAATAACTCTCAAAGAGGCAGGTTAGACTCAGGCTGAAATACCATCTTCAGCTCAAAGGAAAAAGAGTGTGGGGAAGGCAAGTTACGGGAAGGTGACTAGGAACAGCACAGCAAGCAAGGACAAGGTCCATTAGATAACTTCTCCAAAGATAAGTGTCTATTGATTTAGTCCTTCTCTTGCCATGTGCAGAGGAGGAGGGAGACACGTTTTCCTTATAAAAGGGTAACTTCTGGCCCTGTAATCCTAGCACTCGAAAGGCTGAGGTGGGAGGATAACTTGAGCTCAGGAGTTTGAGACCAGCCTGAGCGAGAGCAAGACCCTGTCTCTACAAAAAATAGAAAAATTATCCAGGTGTGGTGGCACATGCCTGCAGTTCCAGCTTACTCGAGAGGCTGAGGCAGGAGGGATGAAAAAAAAATCTTACTCTTTCCAATGTATAAATAACAGAGTATATAAGAGCTCTATGGAATTATAATAAAGCTTGTGTGGGGGGATGATTAGAAAAACAGAGTGTAACTGAAGGCTGAGAAACTAACCTAACCTCACCTCAGGCTCCTCTTCCCCTTATTTACTAGACCAGTGCCACACAGTACGGTAGCCCCTGGTGACATGTGACTACTGAACACTGGACATGGACCTAGTGCAAAAGAGAAAGTGAAGTTTCAATTTTAATTAAGATTTTGATTTCGGCCAGGCGTGGTGGCTCACGCCTGTAATCCTAGCACTCTGGGAGGCCGAGGCGGGAGGATTGCTCGAGGTCAGGAGTTCGAGACCAGCCTGAGCAAGAGCAAGACCCCATCTCTACTAAAAAATAAAAAGAAATTATCTGGCCAACTAAAAATAGATTTAGAAAAAATTAGCTGGGCATGGTGGCGCATGCCTGTAGTCTCAGCTACTCGGGAGGCTGAGGCAGGAGGATCGCTTGAGCCCAGGATTTTGAGGTTGCTGTGAGCTAGGCTGACACCACGGCACTGCACTCACTCTAGCCCGGGCGACAGAGCG
The DNA here is from genome assembly GCF_041146395.1 of Eulemur rufifrons. Classification (NCBI taxonomy): domain Eukaryota; kingdom Metazoa; phylum Chordata; class Mammalia; order Primates; family Lemuridae; genus Eulemur; species Eulemur rufifrons. The sequence continues at coordinate 61,409,609 of NC_091000.1, read as the reverse complement.
AGACTCTGTCTCCAAAAAAAAAAAAAAAAGATTTTGATTTCAATAGCTACATATGGCTAGTGGCTACCATATCACACAGCACAGCTCTAGACACTGATGGGCCTCCTTTTGATTCAAGGAAACCAAGCCCTTTGCACACGCTAACTGTATCTGTTAGGATACTTTTGCTACAAATTACGAAAATTCAGAGCAGATTAAACATTAAGTCCAGATGAGAGAGAATGCAGGGTAGGCTAATTCAACAGTGCAACGCCCTTATCACATACCCAGATTCCTTCCGTCTTTCTTCACTGCCATCCCTGGTGTCTCCGCACTACCCGCAGGCTGTTCCCCTAATCATCACAGGACAGCTGCCACAGTGCCAGGCATCACATCTAAACCTAATGCTCAGAATTAGACTGCAGTTGTTTCTTGTTTTTCCTTTTAAAAATGAGAAAAACTTCTCCTCACATCTCAGTAGCTAGAATTTTATCATATGTTCCTACCTAAATCAATCACTGGCAATGAGAATGGGACCACTACAGGTGGCTCGCACCCTGCACGAGCCATTCTCTGGAGCTGGATATAGTGCGGGTCCCCTAAACACATGGCTGGGAGAGTGGATACCTGAAGAAGTTGGGCCCTGTAGGAAAGTGGAGACTTGCACACCTTGTGCTGGAGGCCGGGGCCGGGGCGGGGGTGGAGTATGAAAAGAGAATGTGACCTTCTGTTCCAGGTAGAACTAAACTGAACCAGTTGAGAATTTCCCTGTGTTAATGGTTTCCAGAGTGTGGCAACAGCAGTATCAGCATTACCCAGAAACTATTTTAGGGAACTGAAAATCTCAAGGTCCCACCCCAGACCTATGGAATCAAACTCTGGGGATGGTGCCCCATCTGTGTTTTAACAGGACTTCTAGGCGATTCTGATACACCTGAGTTTCAAAAACATTGCCCCATTCCAGTGGTTCTCATTTGGGGGGCAGTTTTGCTCCCAGTGTATATTTGGCAATGTCTGGAGACATTTTGGTTGTCACAACTGGAGTGCAGGGTGCTACTGGCATCTAGTGGTAGAGGTCAGGACATGGTGCAAGACAGTCCCCCACAACAAAGGCGTGTCCAACCCCAAATGTTGGCAAGAGGGCTGAGGTTGAGAAACCCTTCCCCACAGCATGGGGCAGAGGAAGCTCCTTTACAGTGGCTGCAGCCCACCTGGCTCTCCACGTGGGAGTCTTTGAGCCTGGCTAGCGCAAGGATTTGCATCTGCCAGGCACCTTCAGAGCAGAAGAGGAATGTCAAATTCCTTTTGCCCACAGTCTGACCAACTTTCCTAAGCAATAAGTCCTCTGGCCTTGAACTCAGACCAGTTCTAGAGGTCTCACTTAAGTATTCATCCATGGCAATGCAATAAAACAGGACACAATTTTCCCCTTCAGGACCAAAAAAAAAAAAAAAAATTTACAAAGGAGCACAGTAGTCAGTAGTTTCAGAATTGGCTTTTATGAGGGCCTAGTTCCTCTACCTTAGAAAGTCGACAGGGTGTTTGGATCAAGCAAACTTTTTTCCTGCTTAGGAATCTTTCTGTTCACTTGAGTCTCTCACATGTAACACTCTCATAGGGTTAGGAAATGGACAAACATTTGGTGCTAATCTACATTTTCTAGACCAGATGCAAGCAAGAAACCTTGCATTATCAGTGGATACATTTCTCTCCATGAGAGTTTGAAGTTACAGGAAAGCAGCAAATCATATCAGAGTAGCTAACGCCGCAATCAGGTCGGCTCAAGCCCGCTCCACTGAGCCTATCTGCAAATGTCTTACAGCGCAGCTTGCTCTACCCCAACGGCCATGTGAACTCTTCTAGCACTTACTTAATACAACACGCTTCCAGGGACGTATGTGCCGGTAAAGTTTATTTACATAGTGTTCTGTCATGTCAGCCACATTTAAGTTCTGGAAGTTGGTATTTACATACAGAATCCAGTATATTCCTGGAAGAATTACTTTTTTCCCCTTTGGATACAATTAATCTGAAAGTTGGGGAGCTTAACGAATACCTTGCCTCACTTTGGGGTCTCATCTGGGATTTTAGAGTAAACTGTATCCAGAGGCTGCCAGTGGCAATTCATGAGGGAGTCGTAGAGTTCTTCACTTTTTGCCATAAACTCTTGGTTTGATTCCTCAATATTCAAATGAAGATTTGGATCTGCAAAAAGCCAATAATTGATATGAAAAAAAGAGAATTTTATAGGACACATACTAGAAATGGCTTAAAATTAGAACATTTTAAAAAAGCATTAGCAGGGAGTATCGCAGATGTTAAAGGTTAAAATTCTGAAGTTGTGTGCTCCCTTTCAGCAGACTTGAAAGTAGAAATTTAAGCTATAACAGTAGTATTATCAGACTCAATGAGCATCTAGCTGGCAGAAGAGACAGATTCAAGAGATAATCAATTAATCCTAATCACCACCATAAAGACCCACGTCCTAACACTAGCACATTGGAGGTTAGGGTTTCAACATATGAATTTGGGTGGGGGAACACATTCAGTCTAACATAATGGGATTTTTAAAATATATTTTTCAAAGACTTCACTATTAGTGCATAGGAACAACTGAGTTTTGCATGTTAATTTTGCATCCTGCAACTTTACTAAATTTGTTTATTAGATCTAACAGTGTTTGATGGAGTCTGTAGGGCTTTCTATGCAGGCATACCTCGGAGATATTGCAGGTTCAGTTCCTAACCACTCCAATAAAGTGAATATTGTAATAAAATGAGTTACACAAATTTTTTGGTTTCCCAGTGCATATAGATGTTTACACTATACTGTAGTCTGTTAAGTGTGCAGTAGATTATTAAGGTACTTTTTAAGGGTACATACCTTAAAAATACTTTATTGCTAAAGAATGTTAACCAAGTAAGTGCGTGCTGTTAGAAAAATGGCACCGAAAGACTTGCTTGACACACGGTTGCCACAAACTTTCAATCTGGGAAAGACACTATCTGTGAAGCACAATAAAACAAGGTATGCCTGTATATAAGATCATGTCATCTGCAAATAGGGATAATCTGATTTCTTTCTCTTGCCTAACTGCTCTGGCTAGGATTTCCAGTACTATGTTGAATAGAAGTGGTGAAAGTGAGCTTCTTGTCTTCTTCCAGATCGTAGAAGAAAAGCTTTCAACTTTTCCCTGCTCAGTATATTAGCTGGTTTGTCACATATGGCCTTTGTGTTGAGGTACATTCCTTTTATACCTAACTTTTTGAGAGTTTTTATCACAAAGTGATATTGAATTTTGTCAAATGCTTTCTCTGCATCTATTGAAATGGTCACTTTTTTTGTCCTTTATTCTGTTAATGTGATATATCATATTTATTGATTTGCATATGTTAAACCATCCTTGCATCCCTGGGATGAATCCGACTTGATCATGGTAGATGATTTTTTTTTTTTTATTGAGACAGAGTCTTGCTCTGTAGCCCGGGCTAGAGTGAGTGCCATGGCATCAGCCTAGCTCACAGCAACCTCAAACTCCTGGGCTCAAGCGATCCTCCTGCCTCAGCCTCCCAAGTAGCCAGGACTATAGGCATGTGCCATCACACCCAGCTAATTTTTCTATTTTTTTGTAGAGATGGTGTCTCGTCCTTGCTCAGGCTGGTCTCAAACTCCAGACCTCAAGCAATCCTCCCTCCTTGGCATCCCAGAGTGCTAGGATTACAGGCGTGAGCACTGTGCCTAGGCTGGATGATCTTTTTAATGTGCTACTGAATTCACTTTGCCAGTTATTTTGAGGACTTTTGTATCTATCAGGGATGTTCATCAGGGATATTGAGTACAGTTTTTTGTTGTGTCCTTGTCTGGCTTTGTAGAATGAGTTTGGGAGTATTCCCTCCTCTTTAATGTTTTTGAATAGTTTGAGAAGAGTTGGCATTAGTGCTTCTTTCAAGGTTAGTAGAATTCAGCAGTGAAGTCATCATGTATGTCCTGGGCTTTTCTTGGATGGAAGACTTTTTACTACTGATTCAGTTTCCTTACTCACTTTCCTTATTTGTCTGTTCAGACATTTTCTGTTTCTTCGTAATTCAATCTTGGTAGGTGGTAGGTTGTATGTATACAGGAATTTATCCATTTCTTCTATGTTATCCAATTTGTGGTATGTAATTGTTTGTAAGTCTCTTATGATGTTTTGTAATTTCTGTGGTATCAGTTATGATGTTTTCTTTTTCATCTGATTTTCAGTTTCTCTCTTTTTCTTAGCCTAGCCAAATGTCTGCCAATTTTATTTTTTCAAAAAACCAACTCTATTTTGTTGATCTTTTGTATTGTTTTTCTAGTCTATTTAGTTCTTCTCTGATCTTTATTTCCTTCCTCCTATAATAATTTTGAGTTGAGTTTGTTCCTGTTCTTCTAGTTCCTTGAGGTGCAATTGTGTTGCATTTCCAACCGGCCAGTACTACGCCAAATCTATGATTAGCCAATGCTTGAGTGGTTATTATGTGCCAGAAGCTGTTAGAACACTTAAAAGCATTTTAGATCTATCATGCTCACCTTTCCTGCAAGGTAGGAATTAATGTTTTCGCTTTACAGGAAGTGAAATAGCCACATTAGAGATTAATTTGTCTGGAATGACAGAAGAGTTAGTAAATGGGATTTAAACCCTGGTGGTCTGGGATCCAGAAGGCACACTCTTATTGTATGTTTTCCTCCATAATTTCTAGAGATTATCTGCGTAACTAATGAAGGCAGGAAGAGTAGACTCACACTTTAACCCCACAGAAATCTGAGACTGAAAATAAGGACCCTTTAGTCATATCTAAATCAAAGTAATAAAACTAGAACTGCTCATAGCATTTAAAGATTTCTTTTAAACAATTTTATTTAATTTAAAGATTGAGCACCCGCTAACATGCAAACTCTGCATTAATTACCGGAGCTACAAAAACTGGTAACAGCATGCTCTCTTCTTTGATAAAGTCACAAAGGCAGCAAGTAGGTTTGTCTGGTGGAGGTTTGGGGAGGAGAAGACTAGATGCACACGTGATCAGACGGACACGTGATAAGAAACAGACAACGGTGTTCTCTGCATCTCTCCTCTATTTTTCTTTCTCATTACTTAAAAGCAGCAAAACACTTTTTTTCCCCCCTTCCTCAAACAAGACACATTTAAAAGCAGTGTTTTTCTCTGGGGAGACAAATTTTGTCCTTTTCAAAACAGATTAACAGCTAATGGAAGCAGAGAACACTGTATGGGGGAAGGACACGCTTGTAGCCCTGGCCTGGGTGAGGCAAACGCATTACATGTAACCAAAATGTTTGTACCCCCATAATATCCTGAATTAAAAAAAGAACCAGGGAAGCACTGCCATCCGGACACTACAGAGCAGGCCTCTCAGGCCCCCCAGGAACCAAGAACCCTGAGGGCAGCTAGAACGCCAAAGCTACAGCAGTCACCTCCTGCTCTTCCTCCTTAAAAAAACGTAAGTAAAGCATAATTAATCTCAAAGTCTAAACTTACAGAGGAAACGATCTTAACTACTTACTGTCTTCTTACTGTTCAGAATGTCCCCATTTCCCGGCACTTCAGAAAGGTGGCTTAGCTGAAGTTGTTCCCACAGAAGCAACTTCCAAAAACAATTTACATTACTGAAAAGAATGGCTTGGGCAACCTACGTTGGAATTTTCTAGTAGGATCTCTCAGTTTCTAGCAAGTTGAGTGAACGAGAAACCTGGAAACAGGGTTATGTTTTGTTTTCAACCACTGAGGCACAAGGTTTACGTTTACCTTCTAGTGGGTCTTCATCTTGGTTTTCAGCCAGAGCTGTGGTTTCCTACAACAACAAAATCACTATCTTAAGAGAAAATTTTACTTAAGAGAAAAATCTTACATAAAGGTTTAATATCAATATACATTTTCTTGGGAAAAAACTCTAGCTCTCAAAAAAATTTAAAACAAAAAAAATCTAAAATAATATCCCTTTAATTTATTTTGAATTTTGATTAAAAGAATCTTTAGATGATATAACACCACAGTTATGAAATGAGTGAACTGAGCCAACAGAAGAAAAGTCTCAAAGGAGGAACAAGCCCGACACAGGCCCCTGGCCTCTCTGAAGCTTCCTGGAGCTAACTGGTGTCCTAGGGTCCGAGCTAGGACCAGACACCAGGACTCTGACATCTAGACTCCTCATTTCCTGCACTAGATGCCTACCGCTCTATCTGGAGTTCTGCCCTTCCTTCCAGAAGACAATCTGCAGTCTCCATGAACACATTTTCCTCATGGCCTTCTAATCACGT